>NW_021940750.1:20222926-20734692 GCF_001715985.3 Manacus vitellinus
TTGCCCTCACCTGGACCCTGCCCCAGGCGAGCAGGGACTCCCGGCCCCACTACCCAGTGCTTCTCCTGGGGCAAGCAGAAGGGCAGCCCCTGAGCCGGCGAGGCTCCTGGAGCCAGGTGGCAGCTTTGTGCCTTCCCAACCATGGCAGCCGCTCGAAGCACTGCCAGTGGTCTGGTGATGTGCTGGGAAAGTGGTGCAGTGACAGCTGCTGCTGGACTATGGGCTAGGTGGGAGCTGGGCAGAACTCCCTGCGGAAGCAAGTCCTGGATCTTCATGCTCTGGGATAGGTGGGCTCCAGGCGCATGTGACCCCTGTGCCTGAAGCAGTGGTGTCCAGCAACAGTGCATCTGGAAACACCAGGCACAGCTGCAGGGAGCCTTCCCTCGCCTACATGTTCAGGGGCCTGGGGCAGGGAGAGTACTGGCAGCTCAGAGACCAGTGGCTCACTCACAGTGTGGAAGAGGTTGACAGGAAATCCATTGGGCACCTGGGGGTGCTGGATGCCTGTTGAGCCCATTCCCTGCAGCTCTGAGAAGACAAAACAGTGGGCTGCTCACTGTTTGCTTGTGCTTTGCTTGGGGAAGAGGAATTTGAGCTCCTTGATGGAGCAGACAAAGATGTAACAAGATCTAGTGGCTCTAAGATGATGTCAGGGAAATCACAACTTGGAATAAGGTGCAAATTCTGAGTGCTGACGTTAACAATCTATGGAGTATTTTAACGTAGATTGGGATGGATGTTTCTAGAGCTCCCCAGGCACTTCTGAAATGAATTTTGGATGCTTTTCTGCACTGGGACCTCCTCTACTCTGTGTTAGGTTGGAGGTCACACTAAATGCAGTAGAACTGATTGCTTTGGACTTCAGTAATCCATTTACTATGGTGCCGTATGGTGAATTATTAGTTAAGATGGAGATAAGTACAGAAATTATAAGAAATTAAGAGAGTTCCCCAGAGGCTGGTCCCAGGCCCAGGTTTTATTAATGATCTTGGCATGCCAAAATGGATGTGCTAATGAAATTGGCTGCTTATCCAAAACTAGGAGGCATTGTCAATACAGGGGAGCACTGGGTGTAAGCAAATTCGAAGGCTGACACAGTAGAAATTGGATGAATGCAATAGTACAAAATGTAAGGTTATGTTGTTAATGGCTGCAATCAGATTTTTCTATTACAAGTTGACAGTGGGGACTTACTGCTTGGAAATAATAGCAGATGTAGGTGTGGTGCTAGTAGATGTAGGTATGGTGGACTACTCACTTTCTGCTCCAGGTGTTGCTCTGTGGGATGAGAGAGGTGTGGAATCTCCGTGGTCTGACATTCAGTGGAACCAACACTGGTGGTTGCAAGTAGCAGTCACTAACAGTTTGCACATCTTGGACATGCTGGAATCCAGCTAGGCTGAGGGAGAGCCTGACATGGCTACTGAACGTGTGAGTGTCATAGGAAATATTTCACACCTGGCAACTCAGGCTGGGGTTTGACAGTCTGAGCTGGAGCAGATGTAACCCGAACAGCATCTGTTCCTGTGGAGATCAAGACAGGCAAATGCATGGGCCTTTGCTGCCTGTCAAAGCCTGTCAAAGCCCCTTCCTCCCTTCCAGAGGGAGGAACCTCTTGTTTGAAACTTTGCAATTGTTAGGAGATTTTGTTCTGGAGCCCACAGAAATAAGAGAATATTTGCAGTTATTTCCCTCCTGCAAAACCCCATAAAAATGAGGTAAATCCTTTGAGGTGCGTGGAGAAAAAACTGCAGAAAAATCAAACTGAGATGCTTGGAGCTGCCAGTGTGCTGCTAGTGTGGAGCAGCCTACAGCAACAGTTTTTGCTGAGCACTTTGCTTCCCAGTGGAAGCTTACTGTTTTTAGTGAATTGGCCCATGTCAAAATCAGGAATCTGGCTGGCTGCCCGATGTGAGGATTGGGTGAGGAGGAAAGGCACAGCACTGTGTCACTTGTTGCAACTGGAATTGCCCTGTGTCCCATAAATCTTACTGCTGCCAGGGAGCTACTTAACAAAACCTTTGGCCACTGTGAATAAGGTGGTCATTGTGCTACCATGTCAGCTTTCCACCATAGCTGCAGCTTTAACTACACATGGGTGCCCTCTCTCTAAAGGTGGTCTAGGACCAGAAGCATATGGGAGTGCTCAAGTGTGATTGCTTTCCCAGACTCTCATGGCTTTCTCATGGGTAGGAGGACCAGACACAAGCTCTATTCATACATCTGTCCAGTCAAGGGGTAATCAACAGTAAACAGTGCTAGTGGGGGACTCTGTTAGTCCTATTCTGCATGATCAGGTTTGGGTTGAAACCAGATGGAGAGAGTCCATGCTTAGATGTAAGAACTTGTCCGTGAAAGGAATGCTTGTGTAGTTCTTACTTGCTGTTCAGATGAGAGGGGGTGGCAGCAGTGTGATTTATAGTGAGAGCAAAACTGAACAAGTAAGGCAGACTGAGACCTGAGAATATACCTGGAACTCTACACTGGGAAAGAGAAACCCTGGCACCACAGGCTTGAACTGGACAGGAAGCAAGCACAAAAAATGGCTTTGGATAATCACAGCAGCACCAGACGTTTGTCCTGCTACCTGGCTCCTTCTCAGTAGGTTGAGTGGAGCTGCTCTAGGCCCAAGGTCAAATGATGCCTGTGGTTTCACGAGTAGGACAGAGGAGAATTAAATTATTCAGAAAAGGTGACCCCAATGCTTAAAGCAAGCAAGATCTATTTTAGCCACAACACGAAACAATGGATGAAAACTCCTTTATCCCCATTGCCCTCCCTAAGCAGGCAGAACTGTGTCAGGGTGGGTAACAAACCCCATTTCAATAAACTGAGTCCGGAGGGACTCAAAGCAGGACAGATTTTGGGTTTCATTCTTTCTACACATCTGCTCTTTTCTCCTATTGAGAATCTCTTAATTCAGAAGTCAAAGTTCTGAGGCAAGGCTCAATTCCCCAAGTGCTTAAATGTTTTCTTTCCTGCACATGGACTGTGCCCTTCCTCTATTTGCCTGAGACTTCTGTCCCTGGGGTGGGCAGCAAGCAGCACACAGAGTGTCTTGAGGGGAGCTGGGAAGTGGATGTGGGATGGTGTCTGGGATGAGGACCTGGAGGAATTGTGAGATGGAGCTTGGAGAGGGGGGGCAGTTCCAAACAGGTGAACCTGCTGTTCCTGCTGCTTCATGATCTACCTGTCCAGGATGGCCCCGGGTACTGTCTTTACGCTGCCTCCAGTAGGAACACACTGCCAGCTACCTGTCTGGGGCCACAATGCTGGCAGTGCACTCCTACCCAAGGATTCCCACCTCAGGGATGCCCTCCAGCTTTAGCAGACATTGCTCTGGGTGCTATCATGCTCCTCTTGGGATGCTGTTTTTCTGATCAAGGTCAGCTGTAAGTGTATGCCTGTACTTGGACATCCTGCAGTGGTTACTGTAACCCCAGAGCCACAGTCCCCTCTATCTCCTGGCATCTGTGTAGCTGCATTGTTGCAGCAGCTCTTTGTAGGAGTGGGTGGGAACTGGGAAATGCAGGGCCATATTCCCGTGGCCCTGGTGGTGAAGCATGGGCTAGGTGAAAACTGCCCTCTATACTTCATGAATATTTGAATCTGTAATTAAAACAGAAGCACAAAGTATCTGGAAGATCATAATTTCACAAAGCCCAACGAGCCTGGCTTCAAAAAAGGAAAATCATGTCTCACTTACCGAATTCCTTAAACATGTCAAGGTTTGTAAAGAGAGATAATATCTTTTATTAGGCCAATTGATATAGCTGGAAAAAACACACAAGCTTTCAGGCACAGAAACACTTCTTGTATGTTTTTTCCAGCCATATCAGTTGGTCTAATAAAAAGTTATTACCTCTGCCCACAAATCTTGTTTCACTTAGTCCTTAGATCATCACAGCACAACTTGAACATGTCAGTAAGGAACGGAAAAAAGGAGAATTATTTGATACAATTTATTTAGACTTCTGAAAGTTCCTCAGCCAAACCATGAGCTGCTACTAAAGCTAAGCAGGTAGGGAGTGAAATCTCATGCCTTTAGTAATAGGTATTCTTGGAAGGCTTAAAAGTTTAGGGTTACACAGTCAATTTTCATCATGGCAAAGTATTAACAGTGTAGTTGGTGGTGTGGTACAGTTCTTTATTGTTGCAGCAGAATAAATGAATGACAATTACTTAGATTAATGAGGATGGTTGAAGATTCTGAGGAATGTGAGATGCCAGAAAAAATATAAGCAAATGGACAAAGCACTGGAAAACTGAATGTTTATTTAACATATGGAGCTAAAAACAGATCTATTTACAATTAATCTATACATCTGTCCAGTCAAGAAACAGACTGGGGACGTTTTATGCAGCTCAGTGGAAATCTCTGCACAACTCATGCTTGCGAGGCACGTGTGTAATGATCGTTGTGCTTATATTTGATCCTTGGGACTGCTTCCACTTGCACTCTGGAGACCGGCTGCCCCATCTGGAAAGCAGTGTTAGAGAGCCAGAGAGAACTGGGAAGAGCATCACCAGCGATGAGGAGACTTGGCAGAAGCCTCTGTGAGGAGACAAATCTGCAAGGCTGGGATTATTTGCCTTAGTGGGAACTTAAAAAGTGTCTACGGGCAAAAAGCTGTAGAAGACGGAGTGGAAGGCTGTTCCTGACCTGCCCCACTGCACGTGGGATTAAAACCGGGTAACAGAGCACCTGCATGACGTATTGCAGCACTGCCGTCACCGGCGGTCAGGCCAAGGTTTAAGGATTGCCAGGGCGCTGGATGTTGCCGTGGCTGTCCGGAGCTCCTGGCGCGCAGTTCAGTGCCGGCTGTCTCTGCCGGGCCGCGGTCGCCGGGGCGGACGGGGCGGCTAGTGCGCCGGAACCCGGCCGGCGGCGCGGATGGGGTGAGGCTGAAGCCGAGAGCGAGCGGGGCGCGCGCGACGGTGGGGCGTCGCCGGGGGTGAGCGGGCCGGGTGAGGCCGGCCTCTCCGAAGCGCGGCGCGGGCTTTAGGCGGTCCGGGACGGAGCGCGGGGCGGAGGGCACCCGGCGGGGAGGCGGCTTGGGCGCCCCCTGAGTACCGCCCGCCGGTTGGCTGCCGTGCGCCGGCCGCCGGGTCCTTAGCAGCCGCCTGGCGTGGCGGGAGGCGGCCGCGGGGTGAACACCTGCGACTGTGATGCCTTTGCGCCACATATGAGGGCACCGCGCCTCGCTGCGGGGCATGGCGCGACGGCACAGCCGTGCCTTGCCTTCTACCCCCTGCTCTGAAACAGCTTTTATCAGTAACCCTGTGCCCTCCGCTCTTTCGTATCTCCCCCTGTGCTCCAGATACTAAAGATGGGACGTCGAGCCCGCCAGGACCTCTTGGCAGATGAAAATCTCATCAGGAAGAATTCCCCGTCTGCTTGTCTTGGAGAGGTGGGTGTACTGTCAGGAGAACCTGTAATTTATCCTGCTGGTGACTCCAGAGGAAGAATCTTCATTTCTTTCCTGCGTGGTGTGCTCTGTCCTTTGAAGCTTGTCCTTAGAGTTGGGACCCGTGTGACTGCCTGTCCCTTTCCTGGTGTTGCCCTTTGCGTGATGTGTAGTTTTCACACAGGACCATATTCAGGGCTATGGTCTCTTATGTGTGAAGTATGGAGAGTAGTATCATACAGGACTTGGGCCCTCTCCCTCCTGTGCGTGCATACCTTCCCAATATTTTGATTCCCAGAATTAAAATATGAGCAGGCATATCATTTTGTGACCAGTTTTGCCACCATCTGTGGAAGCAAGACAGAGTACAGGTAAACAGATGCCTTACTTTTGTGCTTTGCTTTTGCTAGAGGCAGAGTACAGTATCTGATGTGGCCACTATAAAGTTTGTGTAGTGATGCTCTTTTTCCTTTCCTCCGTGCACAGGCTACAAAGGTCATGCTAGGAGCCAGCTTTGCAGCATCTGAGACTTTGTCTTGTGGGTAATAATGTGCAAACTCAGTTTCCGCTTCTCTTTGGAGGAAAACGTTTGTTCAGAATCTGTTCTATCAGTACATCTTCAAATGGTAGAAGGGGGTCTGGAACCCCTCTTTCTCAGGAGAGTGAGGCAACATCCTCTTGTATCCAGAAATATGAGAACTGTTTCTATTCACTTTCTTGCTTAGTGCTGCAGAATGCTCAAATTCTACCTGGAATTTTGCTCTTGGATGTTAGCATGGCTTCTCCACAGGCCTCTCCAGCTGGAAGGAGCACTTCTCAAGAAATGACATAGAGATTTTGCTCCTTGATATTTTCAAATGGACAAAAGTGTCATCAGAGTTCCACCTTATTGACAACAGTGATATTTGTTTAAATGAGGTGATGCTTAACTTTTTGCAGTGCCAGTCATAGTCTCCAGCATACCATATTCTTGGCTTCTTTAAATTTCAAACCCATTTTGTCCTGCCAGCCACCTTGGCTCCAAGTGTGCTTCAAGCTGCTCTGCTCAGAGCCCTAGGGCCTTCTGCCTTGGAATTGGCTACTCCCTGATCGTCCGTGCTGTGACAAAACTTTCCATTTACACTGAGTAGTTGTGTCCCAGCCATCTGTGATGAAATGGTTTGCTGAGGGGGAATAATTCCTTCGAGACCCTGGGATGCTGTTGAAAATACACTTTAATGGCTTAGCTTACAATAATGCCTCATAGAGCAGGCTTTTTTCTTCTGGAGAAAGTATGCTCTTTTCTTTTAGTAGACATAATGGAGAATCATGTCCCACCTATGCATTCTCCCCTCCTCAGATGTGCTGTAGGCATTTAGGATGGAGGGAATATGGAGAAGATGTAATTTAAGAAATAGAAATAACCATGGGCCTCGTGGGCAAAAACAGTCTTAAAGAAACCAGATGGTCATTTAAGGGGGTGTAATCATTGCTTGGCCTCCAGATTAGGGTGGCTCACTGTCAGATTGTTCTCTTACTGGCACTGGCCGTCCTAGTTCATAGGCTGATTCCCTGGTTTGAAAGAGACTGGGGTGTTATGTAAGGGTACAGCTGATTGACTGTAAGTTACTGCAGTTGCGCTTGGTGTGTCTCATCACAGCCATTGTAACAGCTGGGAAAAGATCATAGGGACTCCAGTCCTTGGGCACCCCTGGAAAGGACTAAGAAATAGTTACAGTGTTCGGTTTGGCTTTTCAGCAGCAGAAGGGTGAGGCCTTCCACGCCTTACAACATTCAAATATGTTATTACTGGATCTGAACCACCAGGAAGAATTGTTTGTGTCAATAGTTTCTCTTCAGACAGGTCTTTGTTGCTAAATGTTTCTGTTAATTGAAAACCTTGGAGCTACTGGAGGAGAGACAAAATCCACTCTAAATAATCGTCAGCTTTTCCTTTGCTCAGGAATTGGAGGCTTTTCATACATGACCATATTTGATACCAAAGTGAGCATTTAATAGAACTAATATTGTTTTTTCCTTCACTGTAGATTGGAAATCACCTTTTACTTTTCTGGAAGCTTGACCTTGGCTTGCTTTTAAGTGGTGGGGTCAGCTGTTACAATGGATGTCTCACTCAGCCATCTGGTCTTTCAGCATAAGAGATTTTATTCTTATTACTGATTTTGAAGACAAAGGGGTTTGTCTTTAACCTTTGCCATATTCACAACTTCAGTTTCGCATTCAGGATGGTGATTCTACCTATAAAGGTTCCTCAGGGTTTTAAAAATGGTTTAATTCATTTTGACTCTTTCTTTTTTAGTTCCATGCCAATCCACTCAGTTTCCCCCCAGCTCAAATTTCTGGTATGAACATACCGTTTGTGCTATTGTTTTGGTCTTCTCATGACACTGGGAAACATCCAGGAAGTCTTTTCCAGGCAGACCAGCTTGCTTGAAGGAAGCAAAAAGTACCTGTCTATCCATGTTTCAACATTTGGGCTTATTATAATGAAATTCACTTTGAGGGGGAACAATTAATGTAGTTAAAAAGATCTTTGTTTTGAAGTCAATAGGCAAATCATCTGACTTGGAGCATAGATCTTATCAGGTTACTGCTGATCTCTCCTTGACCTGGGCTCCCCCTTCCAAAAGAGACTCCAAACTGTGTGTCTTTGCTCACAAATGCGTTGTTAAAACTCCCTTCTCTGGGCCCAACTCTAATGTCTTGTGCCTTGTAGCCCAATATACTTCCCTCGAGCTCTATGAAGACAGTCTGATATCTCAGTATCTTTTCAGCGCCTGTTATGTGTATGTATCTCCCACAATAATATTCTTAACTATAGCAGCAAATCTGTAATTCCTCTGCCCAGGTCTTTATTTGGCAATTCCCATTCCTGTGTGGAAGTACCTGCATTATCTTCAAATGTAGACCTCTGTCTCCTGAAGGGGCTCACAAAAGGTCACAAAGCTCACAGTCTGCCATCTGACATGCAGAGCATTCCTGCCTTTTCAGAAGTACAAGTACTAACAACACTGCTGCTATGTATTATTTCGCGAGGCAAGAAGGAACATGATTATTTGCTGTAATTGATGCATCCTCCTGCAGCAAAGGCTGTGCATGTACCTTGCCTTCAGAGCTCCTTGGCAAATTGACAGGCACTTCTTGCGCACCCAGGGGAATATGCTTCAAGTGGGAATTCCTAGAGATAAATCTGCTAGCTGCATGCCAGAACTCCAGATTTCAAACATTCATTTTCAGAGGGACAGAGGCCTTACCCATCCTCTGACTTGATGTGTTACATTTACTCATTCTGATGGTATCAAGTTTTTGACAAAATGGGAGAAACTCAAGCTGGTCATGTTATTTGTATAATGGGAGAGACAGATCATATAATGAGATCTGTTGAAGATCTTTGCTAGCCCATCCTAACAGGACTTCTGCACACTTCTGTAGAATGAAAGTCAAACCTATTTCCTGGCTCTAACATCACTGCACCCAAAAGCCTGAATGCCTGATGACATCCACCAGAAGAAGATGTTTGGCCAGGTTTGGAGCTCTCAATGAGATTGATTTGGAAAACTGAGTGGAAAAGCCTTTTTTAAAAATATATCAGCAAACTTTTCCTTTTCTGTGTCTTATCTCAATGAGAGTGAACTATTTGTTGTTCCATAAGAAATCTGTATGCAGAAATATTGTAATGTTATCCAGCTTCCACAGTCTGTTTTCTCTTCGTCCCATGGTGACAGGATTCCCTTGGGATCTTGTTCACGAGTCCCTTGGTTTCTTCCTCTTACAACCTCAATATGATTTTGCCAGCGTGTCTCTGGTGGCACTTTGTAGATCCTTTGAGTGGAGACTACTTTAATATGCAATATATCAGCCTCCAGGATGAGGGTTTTCCAGACTATGTCGAGAGCATCTCCACACAGATACGACAAGGTCACTTTAGATCAGGGTTTTCCCACAAATCAAGTTCCCTGCTGGTTCTCTTCCCCATGTTTCACCACAGCCTGGGAAGAGGCTCTGTACTTTCAATTCTGAAAGTATGTTTTTCTCTTGTTATCTGACCTGGCATTTGTGAGCTTGCCTATGTAGCTGTGGTCCTTGGGTGATAGTTAAAAAGTGAGCATTTCTATGCTGTAAAAAATACCTTAATCAGGGTACATTCATGTGGACAGACAAAAGCTTGGGCCATCTCCACTGTACATTGGAAGGATGTTCCCACAGGTGAATTTTGCAAAGCAGCTGTCTGGACTTCTACCACCCAGTTTACAAACACTCCTGGCAGTGATTCTTTAGGCTGATATCCAGGCATCTTTTACATAGGATTCCATTATCTAACCCAAATGAATAAACAAGACAAAAAATGAATTGCTGAGGGTGAAATCCACGTGGAAGATTGCTCAAAGTAGTTATTTAAATGCTTTTCCAACATGTGTTGTCCAGCTGGATTTTCTTCTGTGCTAGAGCAAGTCTTAGACCACTCGGACTCTGTATATCCAGAGAAGCTTAGATCATGTTGGGCCCCACAGAGGCCTTTCTGCTTTTGGATGTGGGATCAAGTGAGTCCCTGGCTGATAGATACACACTTCCAACAGGTTTTTACCAGTTGGGCAAATCCGATCTCATTTGTGCTGCTCATTGATATGGATACTTTTGTGCTCCAGCTGTCCTAACCTGCATGTAGCCTCCCTCTGCTCTTGTCCTAGTAAGACTATAAGAACAGATGACAAGACAGACAGTAAGTGAACTCAGATACCAAACCACTTTAGTCAGAGATTTGCAATTGATGAACCACATGGCTTCTGTGTTCCACAGGAGAGATGAGGCAGTCCAGAAGAAAAGTCATGTGGGTTAGTGGCGTTTTTCCAGCTGTCCTATGTGTATGCCTGGTGCAGGGTCATAGGTCAATCTAGGATACCCTAGATTCTCTCCCTTGGTGATTCTGAACACTGTGATTTCTAGAATAGCATAGAGCTTACGGGGTTCTTAATTGCCTCCTTGCATTTGGTGTCTGACAACAGCGGTTTTTGCCACTGGTGGTGCTGATAGTCTGCTCATCTGAAAGGTTCTCAGCCAGTTTGCAACTTTCACAGTGATTAACAGGCTGCTTTCCTTGAGTTACTCATCTAGGCTGCTTTCCTTGAGTTACTCATCTACCCCACAACCAAGCTACTCCCCTATACTACAGTGTTAGCTAAACATCATCTGCTAAAGCAAACACTGTTCTCAGCTATGCCTGTCTTATGCTAACTGCTACAGCTCCTGCTCTCAGGGGAGGATCTGAGGTTGTCTTGAGAAATAGTAGGTCCTGAAAAAGGCTGCAGCCTACTACAGTATATAACCCCTAGTATGACTGGTCCAGCATAATTTCTGGTCTCTGGCATGGCTGGAGTGACTATCCATACAAATCTTTCAGGCATCCTACACACTTGAATAATTTGGGATTTTTCATTCTATAGGGAGAATGAACTAAGTCTGTTCTCTTCTTGCTCATGTTTCTTTTCAAGGTCTGCTACTGTCAGACCTTCCTGCCATTGCAGTCAAACATTCCTGCTTTAAGTATCACAGTTGGTTTATGCATAAATGACTGGATATAAAATGGTACAATGGTGGGATTAATTTTGTGAATAAGGTTGCAAAGCATGTACTGCAAGAAAGCCAGAAATGTCGCTCTTCAAGCTTTTTGTGCAGGCTTCCATAGTGCTTCCTTTTAACTTCTTTCTTTCTTTTTCCCTCCTGATCCTTCTAGGATGAAGACTCTGAGGAAAAGGTTGACCATGTAAGACTAGAGGCTTTCTAGGTAGATGCTGGCTCCTCTGAAGGGGACTAGTAGGACTAACGTATTATGTGTCTGGAGACTACCTTAAAAAGGTACTCTAGTATTGGAGAATAAGACAAAGTTTGCCTCAGATGCAGTGCCTTTCCTGCACCCTCTTTTCCTGTTGCTGAGAGGTTTTAATTATCTTTGTAACAGCTACTTTTATCAGCTGCTGCATCTTGTTTTGAGGTCACAGATGTATATGTGGCCACTGGAAAGATGCTCTATTTTCATTTAATAGTCAGGGCAGCAATTAGTTAATAGAATACAAAACCTGACTGAGCCTAAGTTGCTGTCCAGTACGGTTAGGTTGCTCCCATAACATGAAAACTTGTCTTCAGGGATGATGAAGTCTTGCTGGTGTCCCAGAGGAGAAGGCCAGCCAGTAGTAACAAGGATGTATGCCTTTGTATTTTCTACAAGTCTTCTTTTTATTGTGCCAGGTTTGGAATGCCAGTATGTGTAGTTAATAGGATGTCATAATGCTTCTTACCAGGCTCCTTTTATACAGGGAGAAGGAATACACATATCCTTTCTCATCCTGCAGCAAAGCTAAAATACATCTCAGCATTCATTTAGCATTAGATGCTGTTCAGATCAACCTGAGAACTTCTACCTGTTTCTGTTAAAGTCTTTGGGCCTTGCACTCTTCATAATGGTGGAATGGGTGTTGCCTAATTTTTCCTGCCTTGAGTTACTCTCTGTATATGTCAGACAATTAAATCACCCTCTTCTGTACTCTTTAATTCCTCCTGCTGAAGCACCACCCCAGTATGGATAGCATAGTAGATTCATTTGTGAAATTTAAAGCCCAGAAAAGAAACCTGTATCACCCATCTCATTAATTCTGGCCTCAGAAGGGTATAGTCATCACAAGGAGTCAAGACTATTCAAATTATCTCAGTTTTCTCTTGGTAGTGTAAGAGATGATATTGTGGGAAAGATCCACTGGGTTTATTTGGCAGTAATGGATGGTTCAGGACTATGCCCAGAGCACTTTTCCATTTATCAGGCAAAGAGACCTCCCACTGATGGGTATAGTTTTGGGGACTGGTTGCCTAAGAGAAATTTTTCCTGATAATTGATATAATTTCCTCCCCCCCTCGCTGGAACCAGTCCTTACAGTCATTTCACTGGAACTAATTCCACCTCCATAGAGTGCCCTAAGTCATTGATTCCCAAAGTCTGCTGTTGAATGCTGACTGGTCACATGCCACAGGCGCCTTCTTGCTCCTGGCTGCTAAATTTCATTAAAATAACTAAACTGATGTGACTCTTCCACATGAGCAATTGTTGTTGCAATTGTTATGCAATGGTGCCTGGCAAGGAGATTTTCCTTAGTATGAAGGGATCCCTGCTTTGAAACCCCTCTTGTTTGGATAATTCCCCTGTCCTTTATTCAGGCTTATGCTCTTAAGCATCACAGTCTTACGTTATAGTATTTTTCTATTTGTAAAAACCTGTAGAAGGTATAAAACAGTTAACTGAGTGTTGAGAAATCTGACTGATCAGTAAGCTGCTTGTAATTTACAATACTACATGCTTACAAACTTCTGGTAATTGTATCATAAGTCTGTTCCAAACTGATGGTTAGTGGAACTTTATATTATAAAGTATGATCCAAATCTTGTTGCAGTATATCCCTCCCTTAGTCATTGCCTGGCCAAGCTGAAATACTTGGCTTCTTGAATCATTTGTCCGAAGTTGGCTCCTTCGTCCCCCTGATGGCTCATATAACCCTTCTCTGAACTCCCTTTGGGCTATGCTGAGTGTTACAATCTGAACTCTTCCTGGATTTGGTCCCTTTCCTCTTGCTGTGCTGAAGATAACTTTGTGGCTGCGTGAATACCAGCAAACAGCCACATCTGGGCCATTGATGTGAATGTACCTGCTGAAGTTCTGCCCTCCAGCCATCTGACTGCTCTGAAACTTGTTTTGCATCCCCTGGCAAACCACTCATCTTGGATCTGAATTTTTGCAGTTGAATCACTCGTTTGGCTGCACCTTCCAAGGCTGCCTGGGACACTTAGCCAAAGGCTGTAAGGCTGATCAATGGTATAATACAGGGTGTATCCTAATATTTCAGTTAATTTGCAGAGGCAGAATAGGCATGAGGAGTATGAACATGGCTGTGAGCCAAGATTTTGCTGGGTTCTTTTCCTGGCTTTGCCATGGATTTGCTCTGGGGCCTTGTAGAAGTCTCTCCACTAGTTTCCTTTAGTCCCTGTCTGAAAGGAGGGCTAGAGCTTTATGCAGAAGAACTGTATTGGTATTCCCTAAACACAGAATCCCCAGGTTTAGATGCCTTATCTTCATAGCAAAATCCATAGCTTTTACTGGGTGCCTGCATAATATGTAGGTAATCTCAGGATGGGCTAGTGGATCTATTAGGGTGGTAAAGAGTAGCTGGAAACTGCAGTGTGTCTGAAGCTGTTCCTCTGTGGAGTTCTGACCCTGTTCTGAGAGCTCTGGGAGCACGTTTCTGCACTACCGGTGAGTGATCCTGATCCCCATCCTGTGTTTTGTAGCCTTCAGAAATGGAGTAGGGCCTTTCCTTGCCTTCGGGGACCTCCAGGGATTGAGGTGTTCATTTGGGTGTTGAAACAGCATACTTTATACGTAAAGGTTAAACCTGCCATTTCCTTTCTAAGCTGGAAAACACTGATTTTATTGTCCTCTTCCTCCTCTGAGAAAGATGTATCAAGTAATGTTTCCCACCTCCATAGAGAATATTATATAATGACAAAGCTATGAGCTGTTCTGGGTCAGAGAAGGCTCTCAGTCCTTTTTCCTGAAGCTGCTCTGCTTTGCAGATGGAACTGAAAGGATTTTGGTGCCACAGGGAAGGACTTTCTAACTGAAAGCAACAACATTTGAGTGGGAAGACATATGTTCCAGTCCCAATGAGTCCAGCTGGGACCTCATTCTCTGTTTGTGCTTTGACAGACATGCCGTAGGTAGTCTCAAGGTCCTTCATTGACTAAAACAGGGACAGCACTTGATTTCTGACTCTTATATAGGTGGATGCTGACCTCTGTGGCTCTACTTCACTCAGTGTTTTGAGTGATGACATGCTTTAAGGCAACGACTGGAAAGAGGATTTGAAGATGTGACATTTCCAGTGGGGGCAACGAAGTCCTGTAGTTTAGTTGCCAGTGCTTTTAAAACATTTGGGTAGAAAAATGGGCTGTTGCTTTTTAGTTTAAGACAACATATCAGGAACAATTGATTTCAGTGAATGTTTTTTGCAAGAATAACTATCAAAAAAAATAAGTATCTGAAATATAAAGCTATTAGTGTTCTTATGGTGCTAGGTTACCCAGTTCCATGGAGTTGATCGAGTGAGTTTATTTGCATCCAGTCATATAGTGCAGAATGATGCGGAGATCCCCTGATGAGAAGCAACCTGCACTCCACCTGGGGAGGTACCAACTTGCTTACCAGAAGGACCCAAAACAAGACCATTTCCAGACTTGAGCTGACTCACACGAATCCTGCTTGCAGGTATGTCTGCACCTGTGGTGTAGACATGGCCTGGGGCTTGATATGATCAGGGCCTTTAATCAGAGCGGTATTTTCCTGACCCAGTTCTTAGCCTCACACAGCTCCAAACTCATTCCACTGTCTGGTCTGGTCTGATCTGGATCTGTGCAGCAGCCACCCTCTAAGTGCTCTTCCCCATGTTCCCTGAAAGTTAGAAACGTGCGACCGAGGAGCCCAGTGCTGGCTGCACTCAGCTAGGTGCCTATTGGGAGACCCTATTTGTATAAAAATAATCACAATGGTTTAGGCACTGTCCTGCCTCTCTAGTTCAGAGAGTTCATGACCTGAGAAGTTATAATTGTAATGCAGTCACTTATAGCCACTTCTGTATCTACAGTTTGCATTGTAGTAAGATCTAGAGAGTGTTGGTGTGTGGCTGGAACAAAAGTTTCCCATTCCCAAAGACCTTACAGTCCAACTGCATTGTTTTTCTCTAGCATCCTGTTTTCCTCTGTGATCTTCAGCTTGTAGAGGAGCCTTCACCAGGGGCTAGCTGCATTTTGTGTACAGAACGTTGCCAGGAGTTTGCTGCCTTAGGCATGCAACTGGGAGTAGGGTGGACTGGCAGTAGATAGCTCTTGAAGCAACTGGCATTTCTGAGAACCTGGGAGTGTTCTTTGAGGCAAAATTCCTGTAGCTGTTGTGCATTGTGAATGCCCTCCCATTTGCTTGTTAGTCCTGAGCTCCATTTGTCCCTCCAGGTCCCAGAGTTTCTGTCATCTGTTTGGATTCTTGCATTGTGCTAATAAACACCCTCTGCTAAAGGGAACCAGCATCCAAGGGAGCACTGGGTTTTTTACCTGTTTCCATTATATGGGGATTACATAGGGTTTTTTTTCCAGAGGTCTTCTGGTTACTTGTAGAAATGCTGGACTCCCAGCCTGTTCCTGGGGACCTCTCATCTGGAAGTTGGCCAGATTCTCCAGGAGGAATCTCAAAAATGCAGCTGAACTTTTGTTCCCTAATTAGGCCAACTTCCCCAGTGTGAGCCCCAGCAGTGCATGGCCTGGAGCTCCCCAAGGCCTTGCACTGCCTGTGCCCCGTGCACCCCGAGTGGCTGGCCAGCAGGGCAG
The DNA here is from genome assembly GCF_001715985.3 of Manacus vitellinus. Classification (NCBI taxonomy): domain Eukaryota; kingdom Metazoa; phylum Chordata; class Aves; order Passeriformes; family Pipridae; genus Manacus; species Manacus vitellinus. The sequence continues at coordinate 20,238,751 of NW_021940750.1, forward strand.
TTATTTTCAGCTTTCTGAGCTTATCTTGTAGCTTTTTGATGACATCTTCTGAAATAGCTTTTCTAGTCAGCCATGTTTCCCAGCCTTTCTAGTAGTATCCTCCCTGCTTGGCAACCTTGATGTGGATTAGGGACAATCTCATAAAAAATAATTTTATTAAAAACTTTTCCTTTTCCATACATATATTTCATTCTTTGAGTGCTCCTGGACCCACCTGAAGGCAACAGAAGAATAGTAGGAAGGGTGGGGGTGGATGGAAATATGTTTGACAGTATGTAGCCCAAGGTAGTAGCAAACTGTTTGAGTGATGTTCATGCCTGGAAAGGCTGGAGGGGCACTTCCCTGTAACTATGGGTTGGGAGAAGATTCTGTCGGTGACCCCTTGCTCAGAGAATCAAATTGTTGTGTGCTGATGCACTGTTTTCATGCAGGGGAGAGCAGTAACTCCTGAGACAGGTTAAGGTGCCAAATGCCACAGAGGTGACAGATTTCCTCGCAGGTGCACATATAAGCTGACTAGATAGCTGACCACTGTTCTAGGGGAGAAATTCTTGATAGCTGTTTAACAATATGAACTGCTCCTTTACCTGCTCTGATAGATGACAGAATATTCGAAGCACTTTTCCTGGCTCAATAGCACTTTCTCTAGTAAAGGAAAGTCAGTGACAATGAAGAAGGACAGTTTGTGGATGAAATGGAAATCCAGTATTTTCTACTAGGTAAGTAAGACATGCAGAAGTCCTTGGATGGTATTCATTAAAATCAGATGCACTATTTGAACCATCTGTGGACATGATAAAGAGAGCTAGCAGAAATGGGTTGTTCTTTTCTGAAAGCCCAGGCTTGCATAGATCTGGGAATTGATCCCTTTTTGATATCATATATGCTCTGAGATCAGTACAGATTGTGTTACGTGGCTGCTTGGAAGCAGTGGGGCTATTTGACTCACAGTTCCTTAATTGGCAGCAGTCAAAACTAATTCATCAGACCTGTTTGTTGAGGTTTGCTTTTCCTCAGTCAGAGGAGCCTCAGGCATCTTGCTGGAGAAGAGGAACCTTGAGACTGGCCATACTTTCTTTCCACTCCATGGTCAATACTGGATAAAAACAAGACATCTGTATATAATCTCTCAGTGTTTGTATATTGGGAAAACATAGATCCTATAGATTTTAAGAGATGTATTACATGATAGAAAAATTGTGTGTCCTCTGTTACATGCTGTCAATGTCATTTGAGTCCCTGCATCCCTGCACAGAATGCTCAGTGTTTCAAAGGAGTTGTCATGTTGATGAAGGTAAATTAATCCATATTTCCAGACCCACCTGAGAACTGAGGGACCCAACATGTCCAGAATCTGTCTCTATTGTGGTAGGTCCTAAGAGAAACTTTGTTGGACCTTTGGGATCCAGAGACACACAGGACAGCTGCTTCCATGAGGGAAGCAACATCCAAATGGCACCTTCAAAACTTCAGACATGATCTGACAAGTAACCTGGAAATTTCTGCCTTAATGAGGAAGCCAAATTAGAATTCTGCATCTGTCTGATAAGAAAGGTCCTGAATACAGATAAAGAAGAAGGTAGAGTTTCTACTTTAATACAGGAGAGATGGAATTCAGGCCAGTCATTTTTCAAAGGGAGAGATAAAACACTGATTATGGAGGTAGCATGAAAGTGTTGGTAAGGAGGGTGGCCTGAGAAATACTGGAAAAGTGCCATCACAAAAACAGTGAATCGAGTTTCTGAGAAAAAAATAAAAACTCAGACCATGGCAATTTTCCTTGAAAAAGGGGGCAATCTGCAGAAACTAAAGTAGAAGAAATCTCCTGGAGATAAATAACTGATAAAACTGAAGTAGAAAGGCAAACCACAGCAAGTAAGTGATTAATTAATGCTGTTAAACAGACTGAGCAGCAAGAGCTGAGAGAGAACACTGTTGTCAGGATCCAGTGGAATCTCAACTGTTTGAACACCAAACTGTTTGGGTGTATAGCTCAGCTTTGCATTTGGGAACATACATAAAAATCTTGCCTAAGGTATTACAGCAGGTACCAAGAAGTTCTGATCATTTAAATTCCCCAGTCTTTTTCACCAAAAAGGTGTGTTCAGGAGCACATTGGCTGCATTACAGAGGAACAAGGTCCTCTGTTTCTGCTCTGATCCCTCAGGGGTTGACATTTGTCCCACTTTCTGCCTCAAGCTCTTGGTTGCAGCTGCAGAGTCCCTGCCTGGTACCATATTATGGCAATGCACGACATTGCATTCTCAGTTGTAAATTATGCTGAGGTTTTGGAAATGTGAAAGTATATGAAGGTAAGTTTATTTACTTGACAAAAGTGCATGTGGCATGTGACCTTATTACAGCACTTTCCAGGCAACTAACAAAGAAAAGCTATTTATCCTCAGCTGACAGTTAACATTGCCTTTCCTGTTGCTAGTGCTCCTGTAGGCAATTCAGAAAGAATTACCTGATTTATTGCAAGAGAAATAAAAGACCTGTAGGTATGTGTGAGGTGTTTGTCAGGACCTGAGAGACATTCAGGGTTGCCTGGTGTGTATGATCAATGGGAACACGTTAAAACGTTGGCAAGACATTGGAATCAAACCCCTAGATGCCATGGAGTCATGCCCTGTGCAAAGGCTGGAGCAGTCATTCTCATCACCCTCTGATCTGGTGTGCCCCACTTGAGATATCTTTGACCTTAAGGCTAGTTTTGATGAGGAGGAAATTAAATTGCAAGTGCATTTGAATGTCCAGGAAATGCTACATTTTCCCTCAGCCTTATGGCCCAGGATCTTTGGTGCAATTTGTGTGTCTCTGTGCACCTTTGCGAGGAGTTGAGGCTGTGTGTTGGAAACATGGCTTGCTGGCTGTTGGAGGGATAGTGTGAGGAGAGAGGGGTTGTTTGCATGGGAAGGGTCTGTGTGGGAGGGAGTGTGTTTTTGAGGTAGGGGTGTGTGTAATGGGAATAGGGATGTTTATGTGGGCATGCACACCCATATGTGGTGTGTTTTCCCCCTTTTTCCTGGGCTCTGGGTGTGTCCAGATCAACTGAATTCAAAATGCTCCTTTTTTGGCACTGTAGCCTCTTCTCTGGTTTGGCATCTTAAGAATCTGGGGGAATCATTTAAAGATCAGAAAACTCCATTCACTTGGGCCCCTGAAGGCTTCACATTCTGTGACATGGTCATTCCAGTCGACTGAGCTCTGTCCCCTACGGATGAGCCCATATAAGGAGGCTGTTTCCTGCATTTCACGCTCCCTGCCTGTCCCTCTGCCCTCCTGTGCTCCCTTTGCTGAAGAAAGTTGGTATTTTGGGACTGCAGCTCCTGCCTCATTCCTGCTCCCTGTTTATTTTTGGAGGATGACTATTTTTGCTCCTATCAGGGAGCTATGCAGGGTCATGCTCCCTCCCTGCAGCAGGCAGCGGCTGCCCCTGGCAGGGTCTCCTAATTTCCCACACTCACAAACAATGCTTCTACTTCAAGAAATAAACATGGGAGACCCCTACCATCAGGCCATCAGGGGCTAGCTCAACCCCTTCCTCGTGTGTGGCAAGAGGTGGTTTGGCTTTGACTCAGGGTTGACTCCACTACACATGCGGAGTTCTCTCTGAAGTCTAAAATCCTCAGGAGTCATCCCACTCATTCACTTTCTTAATAAAAGCTGTGGGAGCCATCTGTCCCCTTGCCATTCCTTTGCAGTTACCATTTTTTTTTTCTGTTTTGGGACATCTTTTACCTAATCATCCTTTCTCATGATGGTCCCTTCACTGGTCCTTGTAATCTATCATCCCTCACTGGGCACCATCAATTGGGAGCTATATAAACTGGGCTCACCTTGCCTCTCTGCTTTCACCACTGCCTGTCATGCCGAACACTGAAGTCACTGCTGTACAAGGTGCCTCAGGCTGAGGGAACTGAATCCAAAACTGTAAAGGCAACGGGCAGCTCCTAAATGGTGGGAATTCATTTGAAAATTCCCATCATAAGCTCCAAGCTGAATTCCTGTTTTCTCTTGCCACGTGGCAGAGTACCACACAAGGCAATGCAAGAAAATAGCAGGGAGTGTCTTTAAGCTCCAGATGAACTTCCCCTTTAGATATCAGTGGTGGCAGTGGTGGGATTCATCCCAACTAACTTTGGAAGTGTTTGATATGGCTCACTGCATCTGAACTTGGCATCTATTCTCCTATTCTAGGCAGTGGACAAAAGCATACTTTTTAGTAACAATTCCTCATCTAAAACAAGATGTCTAAAACATGCTGTCTGGTACCCTAGGAAAGTTGTAACATAATACCTCCCACTGATATGTGGGCAACAGTAAGGAACAAGTTCCCAGTGAACCCTATTTTGCCAGGAGAGCACATCCTCTGTGGATCAGTCTGGTACTGTACTGTGTGTCCTGGACAAGTCAAAGGCACACAGACCTGAAATTTGTCAAGATGCTGATTAGAGTGATACAACTTTTGCTTACAGTGATGCTTAAAAACCTGTCCTGTAATATATGTCCTCCTTTTATTTTATGAATAATCAGCATTTTAAACACTATCTCTCCATCTATCTATTATTTGGTAAAGTATTACATTAGTATGTGTGGACCTGGTGTCTCAACTGGCTTGACTTCGCCTTGACTGGAGCTGTCTGTAATGTGTCTCTTCTCTTTATTAAAGGGTCCACCACCTAAACCTCCACGCCGGCAAGGAGGCTGGGCAGATGATCCTGTACTGGCACCTATCAAGTGAGTCCTCATCTCTTTCCTTATTAAGAGGGGCTTAGGTGTGGATTAAGTGAACATCACTAGCTGGACTTTGCTGTCAGAGATATTGGAAGAGTTTTTGTGGGTCTTTTACGTGGCCTCTGTCTCCAATACCAATGTAGCTCCTTCAAGCTGTTTGAATTATTGCTCTTGCTTGGTTCCATTGGTTAATTGACTTAGTGAATCTCAGAACTGTGTACATGTCACTGTTTGCCATAGGCAGTGTGTTCCTTACCTGGTACAGTACCTGGAAGGAGTCAAGAACATAATAAGCATGTTAAATGCAGGAGCTGAGGTGGGGGGGTTTGACTGGTTCCATTCTTTCCAAGAGAGTGACACATGACAGCGCCCCACTGACAAGAGTGCAATGAACACATCTGGATTTAGTGATCAGCCTTGACAGTAAAGGTGAAATTTGTCAATGTTTATGTGTGTATGGGGTTATGGTATAATGGAGATGGATAGAAATGGTCATCAAGAAGAGATGGGAGGAAAAAAGTATACAAATTGTAGAGTATATGTTGAGAAGCCTAATGCTTATGAAGGACACCTAAGGCAAAGGAAATATCTGCACATGGTTTATAGAATAGGTATGAAAACTAAAGGACAGTTCAGACTGGGAGGAGATGACTTGCTTTCAAACCATTTGTTGTTTTCCAAGCTATGAAATTACACTGATGTTGTATTTCATATTCACAGAGCTGAAGGGCTCAGCCATGGAGTGGTGTGAGGTTGCTTGTGTACTTAAAGGCCTTTAATAAGAGTGTATATGCCTTAATATATACTTTGGAGGCACTCTGATTTATGAAAAGTTATGTATTTTCTTTTTTGGAACTCTGAGAATGGATGAAGACATCCAGAAACCTGTTATACAGTCACTGTTTCTTGGGAGATGAGAAAGGTGGTCTGTATTCTGGGATAGCCTTTCTGAAAAACAGTACTTTTCTGCGAAAATTGTCACTGTGTTTGTCTCTGAAAAATAAATAATCTGGAGACTGAAATAAAGCAAAGGAATAAAGATTTCAGTCTGAACTCCTGTTCCTCTCCAGTTTAACCCTGATAATGGTTATTTTTCATAGGCTGGCTGCAGCTAGAAGTTGCCATTGCAAGGTTGAATCCACCTCAGGGTAGTAAAAAAGTGCCACCAATGATCCTGGATCTTTGTAGGACCAAGCAGAAGCTTTATGGAAATGTGACAGCAGAGAACAAAGGTGAATTTCATTGTTCAGGAATAATAAGTTATGTAACTGTTGGCTAGGCAAAGGACTGGACTGGAGGTAATACATATTCAGGGCTGTGTCTAATGTGCCCTGAAGGACAGTGTACAGGTTCCTAATGTAACAGCACTGTACCATGTGCTACTTTACTATGTTTTCCATTGTTTGGCATTAGCCTTATTAGCCTTATCCAGTAGATTTGCAGCAGTGGCTATCAGTGGTGCTTCCCCAGATCTCAACTGCATGGTTTACAGACATTGTAGGTGTCTGGAGTAAATGCTTCTATGATGTTGGATGCAATTCAGCTGAAGAAGCAGAACGGGAGATTCTGTAGGGTCGTAGGGTTGTAGACCTTTATGCCTGTGAGACTCTGCACAGTGGGACACGAGATCAAGATGTACCCCTTGCTCTGTCATGCGTATGATACTGTGTCATATCTAAGTGTTCTTTTCATTTGTATTCAGAGTTTTTATTGAACAAATTTTATGGAGGAGAAGTTTGTTCTGACTTCTTCAGTCATATGAGGTACGAGGATTTTGTACAACTAGTTCCCCTGTCTTTCCTTCAGTTGTGTGTTCTCCCAAAGCTGATCTCTCTTCTTCTCTCCCTTAAAAAAGTCTGAGATGCTGGCCTGTAGGGCTGTCTTTGTGACATATCCCAGGGTAAAGCCTTCATGTGAAAAGTCTGAGTCATCGGCTGATGTCATACCAATGTTGCTGTAGCTGTGTTGTTTCTGTTTTCTCAGGCTCTATCTCCCCACAGCTTTTCAACCAATTTGACTCAGTTTGGAAGCCCATCAAGTTAACTTGCTCCAGTTTCACTACTGTAGATGTAGTTAGAATAACATGCTTCTGTTGATACATCTGATGTAGGTTTAAGCACTTTTATGCCAGTGTAACAGAGCCTGGACTTGGGAATTTTTCTGTTAGAAGTAATTAGATTTTCAGAACTGACAATGTTAAAATCTGATTTTTTTTGTTTACTTAGAAAGGAAGGATGAGCAGAGTGGGTACAGTTAGATTTTCTGTGTTGTGTAAAATACATTGTGAGTCAGATATGATACTGCAGCCACTTGTGCAATGATTTTGTAGCCATTTATGTGTTATTCTCTCTCCATTTGAAGTCTTAGCTTTTAGTTCTGTTTCTGACAGATTCAGCCAGTTGCCACTGCATGTGTTGCTTTTCCTGCAGGGATACTTTTCTGCTGTATTTCTAGTTCAGAGTCTTACCAATGTGAAATGATCACTTAAAAATGTTTTTTTTTTGTTTCCATTCGGCACATGTTAGAGAATGTAGCTTGCAACCTGTTTTTCTACCTTTCCTTCTCCCTCTTCATCCCTTACCTGCCCAGGTCTTGTCATGCTTAGGTAGCCTCCAAATCTTCTCACCATCTTGCCGATTATTTCCATCAGACTGCTGCTCTCTCAGACTTTTGCAAGGTAGAAAGTTGAGGAGGGCCCTTAAAGTTTTCCAACCTATAATTATTTTTTAAATTAATTATCACAGATTGTGTGCAAGTGAGATAAAGTGTTTTATCATGAGTACCCATAGCATTTACAGGTGTTAGATATTTAAATTGCTGAGAACTATCAAAATGCTCTTTTACTCAAGTTTTTAAAAGCCATTCATCGAAAGATTACTTTGGACTCTTAATACATCTGTAGAACTGCTGTCATTGCTATAAGTCCCATTTGATAAATCTGGATGATGATGAAGACTGCAAGTAAGTGTCTGAGCAAACTCCCAGACTGGTCTTCTGCAATCAGCAAATAAATGGTGCAAAGTAGTGACAGAAAATTCATTTTCCATACTGACAGGGTCATCTGTACCTGAATCTGCCTTATCTGGTTAAATTTGTACTGAGAAAAATAATTCTCTATGAGAAGAGGCAGTCCCATTGCTGCCCCAGCAACATTCTAGCCCCAATATTGGTGGAAAGGGGACCAACCAAGAACTTAGGCAGCCACTTGGCGCCTTGTATCCTGCTGAGATATCAGTAATTACAGCTGGGTTTTGCTACAGAAGCAACTCTCTAACCACTGGATGGAGCCCAAGTGCCATTCTGAACACTGTGCTGATGTCCCTAATGACATCGGTGTTGACACTTGTGACAAGCAAAGCAGAGGTTTATTATCAGGTTATCTCACACATCAAAAGAAAGAAACACAAAGTGCCTGCCAGTGGGAAAAGAAAAAGGGTTTTGCATACTGGTGAGGATTTGATAAAGGAGGAGTACTTCCAGGATCCATTTAGTTCCAACTTCTTCTGATCTCATATCTCTGACTTGACTGATAGAATTCTTCAGTTTTCTCTCTGGTATTATATTTGCTTCTTGTGACTCTTTCTGTGTACCTGGGTGCTTGACCCCTTTGGTCTTGCAGTGAGCCCCCTAAAATTTCTACAGCTTTGCAGACAGCAGCTAGGGTTGTTCTGGAATAAACACAGCTCATTTCAGGTGGCCCTGCAAGCAAACACAAGTGCTATTTTCAGTAGGAAGTCCCTTCCAGTGCCTGCAAATGTACCTCCTTTCTTCTACATCGATCGTGGCAGTTTAGCAACAGGTGCTTCAGCTACAACTGAAATTTCCCCTTTCTGACTGATAGGTCACCCAGAGTTGAAGGCTTGTTTAAGAAAACAACCATGCTGAATATTTTCAGACAGAAGAAGTGGTACAGTGTCCAGGAATGCATTTACAAAGAAGGTGAATATTAAGGGCCTGAAGGAAGGAAGAGGATGCAGTTGGGGTGACCTTTAGAGCAGGGTAGCTGAGCCCTTGTGTAGATATCATTTAGGGCTCTGGAGGGTGGGCAATGGTGAGATTGCACCCTGGGGCTGGAGGAAAGTTATTTAAGAGATTAAGGGGTTTTATGATTCAAGGTCTCTAGGGGTAAGTAAAGTTAAAAACCTCCTGTTTCAAAAATATGGGCTTAAACTGTCTTGTGTTCTATCTATAAGAAATGACCCCTGAGAGTGCCTGGTTTTAGAACCTCCAGTCATTCCTGTGTTGCAGCTGGGAATAGTAAAGTGCTCATGAGTTTCTCCATCTGGCACAAGCTTGTCATTGCTTCTGCCCTCTACTCCAAGTCCAGCAGTGTTGAGGTGAATCTCAGGCTAGGCTTCCCTGTGACACTGCCATGTAAGGCGGGGAACCAGACATCTGGCTGCACAGGAGATGTTAGCCTCACTCTGCATCTTGCAGCCATCTGTGGATGTTCTCAGTGATGTGAAGAGTATGGGCACAGAGGATCAAGGCTGCCAAGTGAGGGGGCACAACTTAGAAGGAGAAGAAAGAAAAGGAAGTCTGATTAAGTTTTGTCTTGAAGTGTCTGTTTTTGGGTTTGTCCCTGCATTGATCTGCAAGGGAATGAGGCAAGTAATGGCCCCTTGGGGACCTTCAGGACTTTCCTCTCAATGTCAGCCGTCATTTTCAATCACCCTCTCCCTCCCAGCCATTAATTTTGGCCCAGGATCATGGGGACTTGTCCATCTATCACTCCTAATTGACACTAAATGATCTGTCAGTTTATTGATGAACGGCAGGAGTGGAATTGTCACAATATATTTTACTTTCTAACAACTCCTCCTGACAATTTTACCTTGTCCATCTCACTCTCCTCACATAAATCTCCATTGGCCTCTCATTCCTTCTCTTGGGCTGATCCAGTGCCAGCCACCTCCATGCCATCAGCACGCATCAAGGACATCAAGATGGTGGTAAACTGCAATGTGCAGGCCCAGGGTCGGTTTTTTCCTCTCTGTCCCTGCCTCCCACCCTTTTCTTTTTTCTTTTTCCTTTTTTTTTTTAATAGGCTGGATGTTCCAGGAATGCTAACAAGCTCCTGTCCTCTTGTCCCTTCATGTTATTGCTGGGGTGAGCTCTCCTTGGTGTTTCTGTTTAGACTCAGTAAAGATAACTGGCAGAAAAAGAAGAGTTCCTAAAAGACAGAAGAGTCATCTGAGAATTCCTCAGTGCCCTGGCTGTGATGGGGGATTTTTTTTCTTTTTAAACCAGCTTAGTGTGACTTGCAAGGGTTTCCTGCAAAGGGAAAATGTTAGACTTGTGCCCATTTCTGTCTTTGCAGTGCCAGAGGAGCCTGGAAGAAGAGTTTTGCTTTTTCTTTTACCTTTTTTCTTTTTTTTTTTTCTTTTTCCTTTTCTTCTTATTTTTAACCTAGATTTGTTTTTATTTTTTACCAGTTAGTGAAGTTTTCTTTGACTTCTTTTTCTAGAAAGATACTGGACAATGGATGGACTAGTAGGATTGCAGCTTCTGGCTCCCCTAGAAAACGAAGCCAGCCTGACAAAACCAGAACAGAACAGGAGTGTGACATTTTTGGTAACAGTCCATGTAAGCTGCTGAGGTGGCAGAATATGTTCAGGCTGAAATCCGTTTGATTTTTTTTCCGATTGAGGACAAAGCATCTTCCTTCCTTAGTTCTCTGCATCTCCAAGAAATTTACCAGCAAATTCAGAGGATACTATCATTGCTGTCCCAAATATTTCTAGTTTGAAAAAAGCAAAATCTTCTTGAAGAACATATGCAGCTTGCATCCCTTTTGTATCTGTCAAAGACAAGGCTAAAACATTGTCTGGCCATTGTAGGTCACCTCTAAAGCAGTTGTAAAGTCTAGCTTAATGCAGTTTACCTGCGGAAAGAGACCTGAGATGACCTGATCTACTTGCTTGACCCTATTTCCCCCTCCCTCAGCTCCCCTCCCCATATAACCCCTCCACTATTCTCAAGTTCTTGTTCCAGGTTTTTAAAATATCTCCTTTCAGAAGCTGTTGCTCTCAGATGACAGCACAAGGTGCCATTCAGTAATAAACACCTAGTTCTTTCTAATGTTTTCCATGTAAATGTTTTCAGTGATGAGTGAAAGGTCTTTGGACTTCAGGATCATGAGTTTGTTCTCTACTGTGAGATTTGAAAAAAAAAAACCCAAACAACCTTAGATACTTTTTCTTGCATTCTGTCTAGTTCTGTCTCATAGCAGTCCTTTCTTGTAACCATTTGACGATTAGAAGTGTACTTTTCCCTTTAAATGGAAACTAACCTCAAGAGTCTTTTGGTGTGAGAGTTGGCCCTTGTGCTTACTGGAGACTGAGGACGTGATCACTTGGATAGGAGCCCCTGTTCTCAGGGACCAAAGATGTGTGGTGGATACCTCTAGAAACTGCAGCACTGTTTTCCCACACAGCAGGAATTTGTATTGAGTGTTGTTGTTTTTTTCTGTTGCTCGGTGGGACCTCTGAACAGCTCTGCCGGTCAGCAAGCCTACCAGTGAGCAAGTGAGAGAACCCTGAGAACATCTGTTATGAGAATGATGCAGTGAGTAGGCTGAGGTTCAGTGACCCCCGTGAGCACTCTGTCAGCTTGTACTTTGTTCCTAAAAGTCCTGTTTGCCAGAGCTTTTGTCCTTTGTTGTTTCTGTTAAGTAAGCCCATGTATTAGGACCTGAGGAGAAACAAAAACACTTCAGCTAGAGATTGATTAAGTGCCTCACAAGCCGGTTTCAGATGGAGCCTGCTAGCTGCCCTGTCTGTCAGATCCCGTCCCACGGAGTACGCCTGTTCATTGCTTTATCCTTCCTACTCAGGGCCGTGTTCTGGGGCAGTGTGTTCAGCATGTCGTCCGGGCAGCCCAGGGACCCTGTGAGGGGCAGAAAGTGGGACCATTACAGTTTAAAAAATGTATCTGCTCAAAACCTTGTTATGGAGATAGAGATAGCCATGCACCCTAGGGCTTGGAAGTGGAGAACTGTGAGGTGACATGCTATGATAAAAATAAAGGCTCATAGTAGTCTTCACTCTGCTGAAATAAATGGCAAAACTTGCCTTGATTGTAGATGTGAAGATTAAACTCCCTAATTTAATCAAGGAAGATCTGGCTTTTCCAGGACGCCAGAGTCCAGTGAGAGGGGGTGGAAACTTAACTGATCAGACCTGCAAGAAAGGTGCAGTGGAATAGCTGAGAAGACACCTTGTGGTCCTGTTTTCCAGCACAGCCAGCAGTTCTAGTTTACATACAGTCTTGGTGAGTGTTTTTCCTGTGTCTCAGCAAACAAGCAGTGATCCACTCTTGGAGAGCCTGCAGAACTGATCAGTTAGCACTTGTGCATCATATTGGATGTGTAATTTAGTTGTGCCTTAGGCTATTGAACAAGCTGCAACTCTTAGCTCACCACCCACTCACTGTATTGATGGGCACTAAAGAAATACTTGAGCAACAGATTACAATGTCCTTTATAATCTTTTTTCCCCCTCCTCCCTCAGGCCTAGACCTGAATTACAGTCTTTGTGCTAGAGGCAAAAGGCAGGCTGAGTCAAGCATTTTGTCGTTTAACTAACTGGGTATAGTGTTGTATGGAAGCATGAGGCAGAATGCTGGCTGGTGACTTGCTTCCTGCGCACCCAGCCCATCTCTGCCCACACTTTGATCGCCCTGCTCTCTCCAAACAAAATGTATCTCTGAACATCACGACGTTCTCTTCCCCCCCTCATTTCATTCTTTTAGCAAGAGGGCTTTCTGATTCCGCGTGATTCATAAGAGAAGTTGGTTGAGACATGCCAGAAAATACGCTAACACACACGGGCAGATGAATTTCTCCCTCCGCTGCCCTGTAAAATGACGAAAATACCCCTGGGCCTCGACTCGCGGCCCCTGCAGGGGTCCGTCCCGCCCCCGGGCAGCCCGCAGGTGGCGGCTGTGACGGCCCGCAGTCGGTGACAGCCGAGCGGGGCGCTCGGTTCCCTGGCGCTGGCGGCGGCCGGGCCCGCACCCCGCGGTGCCCGGCAGAGGGCGGTGGCGGGCGGCAGCGGGGCCGGGAGCGCGGGCGCGGCGGCGGCGGCTGCTCGGCCTCGGGGCGGGCGGGTGCGCCGGGCCGTGGAGGGCAAGGCCGGGCCGGCCGGGGGGCTGCCCGAACTCCCGCTCGCTCTGCTTCTCCGTTCCGTACCGGGCGTTCCTGCCCAGCCGCCCCCTTGTTCGTTTTAACAAGCTGTCATAATTGCTTCCCTTTTCCTTAGCTGCACTGCTGCACCATCCTGTGCCGCGGCGGAGAACCTCGGTTCCAGCGCAGTGACCTCCTTGGAGCCTGGCGGTGGCTCGGTGCAGGACGCAAGTGTGTCTGAAGCTCTCATGAGCTGTGGACATTAAAAGATTTCAAGGACATTTCCCCCCATTCATCCCAGTTATGTCCTCTGCTAAAATAGGTTAATGGTGTCTAATTAACCACTGCACATTGTCATGCTGCATAAAGATAGCATCCTGGCTGTTCTCTGAGCCCTGCTACTTTATCTCCATTTAGATCTCCGTGGTAGTCCATTAAATGAGAAAGAAACAGTTTAACAGAGATTATGTCTACATTAGAACTGCCTTTCACCCTTCAGCATTGAAGTTGCAGGCAGCTTGGAAGCAGCTCAGCTGTACATTAGGGTGCAGCTGTACATTAAGGGTGTGTGGGGGGGTAAAGCCTTGGTTTTGAGGTTTAACCTCTTCTCATTAATGTGGAGGAAGGATTCCTCCTGGCCAGAACTGAACAAAGACCACACTCAAGAATGAGAGCAGATCTTCTGCCCCCAGACAGAGTTAAGAGAGAAATAGGTATTCTGTACTAGGAGTTACATACCCTGGGGTTACATGGGGTCTGTCAGGGTCTTCTGCCCGGTTTCCAAACTATTCAACACCCTGAAACAGAGAGGGAGTAAGCAGCTGGCCGAAGCTGTAGGGAATATTCCTGGATTATGGTTATGTTTGGGAGCACTGACAGTCTCGCGGGGAAAGGGAGTTTAAATGGATCTGTCCAGGTGATGAAGTTGGTCCACGGTCTTTGGCACTCCAAAAAAATGCATTTATGAGAAGAAATGAGTGGTATTACTGCCTCACAAAAGCTGGAGATGGCTGGTATATAGTACTGAGAATGCATTTCTGAGCTCTGCTCCCGGGATTATACTGTTTTGCTTGTCCTTACTTGAGTGAGTGTATCTGTAGTTCATATTCAATTGCTCATTTGGTAGGTATTTGTTGCTGCCCTCCCTGGGCTGTGCCTGCTGCTGCAGCAGACAAAGCAGGGCAGTGCACTTCGTGTTGCTGAGAATATGAGAAAAGAGTAGAAAATCTGTGTATGCTGGCTTGAGTTTACAGTTGGGTTCATTCCATGTCTGCTTTCACTCATCACTAGAAAGCTCTGACCACGAGGTGAATGAAGAGGGTGCTGTGTACCCAGGCCTTATATTCCTGAAGGATGAGATGTTAGTCTCAGTGTGTTGCAATTGGCATTGGTAAGCTGAAAGTGTTCTCAGGAAGAGATGCTCACAATGCTTTAAAGCAATATGGTGGCTTCATGAAGAAATCCTGTGAGGCTTCACGTAGTACCTGGAGAGCAAAGAGACAAGCAGGTGACTGGTTCTGCAGGAATACTATCTCCATGTGTAGCTTAGCCCTCAGCTAAGTTTATGGAATGGACAGAGTTGGAGTTGGGGCACCTTTTGAAGACTGAATGATTTCTCTTACTGCCTTCAAGGTTTTTAACCTTACGACACAAGACAAATCTTCTCTTTTCTCTTAGAGTCACTCTGTTAGGTAAATTTAGGTATTGCAACTTGGCCAAAAAAGCAAAAGACTAGTCAGGAACAAACCTGCTCAATAGCTTAATCATTAAGGCCACGGGGAGTATAAAACATGCAATTTCTTCCTGTGCTCCAGAAGCTTCATACTATATTTCTGGGATAGTTTTCTACCCGTGAGCTTATCAGCTGGTTTGAAATACCAGTTTCATCAATGCTATTCCAATTCATATATTAACAAACATATCTAGTACAGGTGACTGGAAGCAGAAATCTCCCCTAAACAAAACAAGTAATTTCTCGTTCCTGCTCTACTGTAATTGGTATTTAAATGCTCTGTATAAACCACAGCACTGTCAGCATGAGAGACTTGCATCACCCACTGCCACCGTCAGGCCCTGTGGCAAAGGGACTAAGGTGTTCTCCTGGGGGGGCTGACCACGGGGCTTTTACTTGCCCTAGAGAGAGGAAAGGAATGGTCTTGTTTGACAAGAGAGTGTTTTAGATCTGGGCTCTGGGATTAAAGGGGTAACTACTATTCCCCCCTCCCAACTGATTAATTTGTTCCCCAAATTACTATTTTTTTCCAGTATAGTGCAGCTGTTTCATAATTAGGTATTTGTTTATTGTCCTGAGTAAGTCCTTTCCTAACACAAGGAAAAGTTGAGAAAGCTTAAGTCTCAAAACATGAGCGAAGTAGTCTCTGCCTCTAGGACTAACATATGACTGCCTTCCCTGTGGACCACCTGGATATCTGTTATGACAGGGAGCTTAGGAAAAAGAAACAGAAATTGCTTACAGGGATAGCAGGAGTGACCTTCTCCTGGGAAGTATAAACATGTGGTGTGTTTCACTCCTGCCTGGAGACAGGAGATGAGTAAAGATGTAAGAAGTGTGAGTACTGAGGAAGAGAGTGTTATTTGGGGTTGGACAATAATCAAGAATAATGGGATCATGCTAAGAAAAGGTTAGATTTAACCCCCAGGAAATCATCTCACTGTGCAAGGCTGTGCAATGCCATAATTTGGGATGTTTCAGTTCACTGAAGGCAAGGCTATGAAGGCAGTGTGTGGGAATCAGTTCTGTGAAGGCATAAGGAAGGGATAAAATTGGAGAAATCTTGCATCATCTTTCCACCTCTGTCTTTTCAGAGTCTAAACTCCAGTGAGAGCTGGTGGTGGCCTCTCTGAAGCCATCTTCTTCTTTCTCCATGGTATCAGGGGTTCACAAAAAGTGCTTTGTACTATCACTGAGGAGAAGGATGGAGCTGAACAGTTCATCCTCACTGGAAGAGCTCTTTCCTAAACTCCCCAGCTCTGTTGCATTTCTGCCTCGGAACAGAGGGTTCAGATACAGCTGAAAGCCCAGATGCAGATGTCACCCACAGTGACATCTGCAGTTCTGATTATAGCAGTGGATATTACTGGGCTTAGATCACCGATTCAGTGTAATTTTTAACTTCTTACAGACTGCAAGCTCCAGGGAGAGCAGTGGAGACAAAGGACTTTCTTCTCCTTATACCTCTTCTTCTTATAGCTAGACATCCTCTGTGCCCTGCTCCTTGCTCTTAGAAGAATAGATTATTCATAGGAGAGCTGATGAAGATCGTAACTTGCTAGAGCAGAGAGCAGATGAGGAGAGGCCTGTCCCATGTCTCAGAATTGCTTTGAAAGGAACAGTGCAAGGCAGTGAAGCAACTTCTCTTACATCTTGGTGTGTCCTGGGACAGTGCATGTGGTAGGGGAGGGCCCCATTTATTCTTTGTCATAGCACCCTGACTTCAGCAGAGGGGAGAATATTTATTCCCAACACATAGAGATGAAACTTCACTCTCCAAAATGGCCAAAGCAATCAGTGAGTGATGGAGTATCTGCTAAAAAGAAACCTGGCATTTAATTAACTTTTCAAAGTGCTGGTTCAGCAACCTCCATGTTTTACATTTTGAATATTGAACAAGTGTTCCTAATCGGGACTGAATTACTTCTGGGCTTGCTGGGGTGGAGAGCAAGCGAGCTGCCATTTGCCAGTGCCTCCCCCCCATGTTATTATTATGAACTCCTGTTAACTCAGCCAGATCAGCCCTGATTTTCTGCAGCAACTGCATGTCTGACCTGAACTTGTCCAATTTGGATGGGACTCCTAACCTAAAAGGCAACCAGAAAATCTTTATGTATAACCAGGGGAAGGAAGAACCTACCTTGTAGGTAGACAAAGTATAGCACCTCCTTCACTCCTTAAAGCATCCACCTCTCTACTCAGGTAAGGCAAGCTTTACCTGCAAATGATGGCAGAGGGGGTGAAAGAGTGTCTGAGAAGCTAAAAAACGAGGGAGTGTTGTTCTTGCTGTATTCAGCCATGGCTGTCTTTTGGGATCCAAATGGTTCTTCATCTATCTGTTTCACTCAGGGACTTTTTGATATACTGGTTTAGTGGTCACTCAGTGTGTTATATCAGACCTGGTGCAGAAAACTGTTTTGCACAATAACAGTTATGTAGGGAAAGGTGCAGTTTTTTAATTTTCTCTAGCCTTTTCTAAGCATAGGCCTTTCTCATCTTACAGGTCAGGAAGAAAGCATGCAGAAGAAGTAGAAGAGTAAGTTTCCATTGTTGCTGAGACTTCTTCCACAACTTTCATATTTGATCTCACAGAGAAGGGGCACAGTCCACTAAGCACCAGAACTCCAAGATCTGAAACTTTGGAAGTGTGCAGAGCCTGTCATGAATTCATGCCATGTGTCCTGGGAGGGGGCAGGGCTGGTCATTCTGTAGTTCCCTGGATGTGGAGTAGGTGATGGCTCTGTCACTCCCATGTAACAGAAAGAAAGAAAATTAAAAAGCAACTGCTTTCCTCCCAAACCCACCCCAGGCCCTACGGTCTGCAGCCTAGAAGTTTGTCTTAGGTACAAGGCATGTTGCTTAAGCTGAGATTTCTGCTGAGCCCGGCAGTGAGGGGTATGGAAGGTCAGTCTGCTGTTTAAGCATATCTGGAGACTCTCCGCTTGACAGGCCATGAGGCTTGGTGGGAAGGAAGGGGGCACAACAAGATGCTTTTCTGGGTTTGCAATTGAAATTCTTCCATGTGTTTTGCTGCAGCCATCGTCTCAGACAGCAGAGCCTGGAGGCATCAGATGATGGAGGAGGTAAGATATCACATACTTGTCTACAAGAAGTGCCTTCATGCATGTGTGGGGACTCTCCACTAAAGTAGCAGAAGCATCCTGTAAGAAATTGCGAAGAAATGAACCGGTCTGAGGGTAAACAAATGTGGAAGTTGCCTGGGTCTCCCCACCTGCTGAATGAGGGAGAAATTAGAGGAGATGGAGAAGGAAGATGAGGAAGTGAACCTGTAGTCTAACTGGCTCCTCATGGACACAGAATTATAAAAGACCCTTGGAAAGAAGGAAAGTGTCGAGGACACTTCTCTCTATGATTGCCTCCACATGGAAAATTGTGGACTGGGGCAAAAAGAGAGCTAAAAGCATTAAAAGTTAAAAGGTTAAGAGTGGAGAAGGGATTCAGTGCTGTCCCGAGTTAGGTGATAGTATGCTCTGCATAAAGCCTCTCACCTGTTTTATGACAACATCCTTGTCTTGTTCCCAACAAAACAAGTGCCTGCACCACTCTCCCAGGGTCTCTGTAATAATGGAATTCTTAATTTAAAAAATCTGTTTACCCTAACCCAAGATCATAAACTAAACATAAGAACTGGTGGGTAATCCCAACCCATCCCTATGCAGGCTGCTGTGAAATCTACTGACTTAGCACTAGTTTTCTTTATAGTGTATATCACCTGCTCTTCTAGGACTGGATGAGTCAAGAAAAATCTCAGGAAAAATCCACAGTATGAATTTCAAGATGAACACTAGAGAACTGTGAGGAGCATAAAAATTCTTTAAGTCTCTGGAGCTACCTCAGTTTTCAAGGACTAGGAATCTTATACAGTGTATAAAAAGTTGCATCTGTAAAATATCATCAAGCATCAGAAGAATTACTTGGAGTCACAAAGGATCAGACATCAGTATGGTTAATGAGATTAAATGAAGACTTATTTGGGTCTTCCAGACAGATTAAGCATTGCAACACATGATTGCCATAAGTGGCACCTTTATAGCATTGGCATCTTCAGAACAGACTAAATTTTCCCCCTGGGAGGTTTCTCGGGCTTCTTAAATTTCAGCGTATGTCACTGAGGCTGCTAGTCTGTTCTGAACAGCTCTTTGACTGTTTGCATATGTGCTGTCCTTTTTGTTGAACTGTGGTCATGTACTCAGAGTGTAAAAACTGTCTTTGCTAACCAGGCATAAAAATGCTTGCCAAATGTTTGTTTGCAGCATGTGACTTTCAGCACTCCAAGACCTTGGGTGATAAAGATAGAATAGAATTGATGCACAGTGTGGTCTGAAGATGTGTTGAATCCTAATATGCTTCAGTTATTTATCTGTGCCTAACCTATGGTTAACAGTTGGATTTGGATTGTTTGCAAACTAGAGTTCAGCTTTGGATTAAATCTGTGTTAGAAGAAAGAGCCTACTAACCTGATATGGTTCCTACCCAGGCAGTTTCTGGTATAGTGAAATATGCTGGGTTGTGGATCTAATTTGCATATGGAAAAATCTCTAAATGGATCAGTGCACTGCAGGCTCGTGGTCCTATTTCTACAGGGAGATTAAGCAAGCTGTTCTGGGAGAGGAGTTTTCCATGTGGGCTCAGCAATTGCAGTGTAGAGAAGTGACAAATAAACAAACTGCAGAACCTGAATAAAATTACTTTTTTTTTAATAAGCAGAGAGATACAACTAACTGTCTAGTGAAGAAGGCAGGGAGTAGCATGCACTGGCTGCGTCTGTGCAGTAAATTGAGCTGTATCAGCCTCCACTTTGCATAGAACTGCACTTGAGTTTGTGTCCTTAACTGTAACAGTAAAGCTTAGATTCTAAACATACAAAAATCAAGACATTGGTGTATGGATCCCCAAGGATGGGTCACGGTTATTTTGTGCTGCATAATGTGTTAGCTTGTACACCTTAATATGAACAGGCGCAGTTGTGTAATGATTGCTGCTGTCAACCAATACATTTGGATCGCCTTCCTTTAACCTATTAGAAAGCTGAGCTGTACCATTCCATTAACATTGTTCGTCCCCCATCCAACCTTTTCATTAGAAGAACGAAGGACAAAACTATATGCCCTTAAAAAGTTGTTCTTGTGAATTTGAAATGTGCTCAGTTGTGATTGCTTATGCATCACTAACCCCCAGAGGCTCAGAATTTGGAGTCCATTTGAGAAAGTGTTAAAAAAGCCTAGGGCCTAGGGAGAGCACAGTTTGGCATGTGGAGAATAGAGGGAAGGTTGTAGAGCCAAGTGGAGGCTTTTGGGCTTGTAGTTTCAGAAACAAAAGTAGAATTCTTTCACTGCTCTTGGCCTGTGTATGAAATAGCATCTGATTCCTCATCTCTGTTGGAGTTTGGGAGAGGACAAACACTTCTCAGGCTGTGTGGAAAGACTGAAATAATATGGGAGATTGTAAGTGAGTGGGCCAGACAGGGACATGCATGGAACGATCTGGAGTTTCAGCCATTCATTACAGTTGCACAGGGAAACCCAGAAGGTGCAAGTCATCCATGCTGCACAATACAAAACACTGAGATACTAGCAGTGAAGTACCTTGGCTCAGGTCATGCTCAGAATTCATTTTCTCTGTTTTATATTTTTCTTTCATAAAGGCTTGTCCAGGATAAGAGAGCCCTTTAAAGAGGCGCCAGTGTTGAGTTTTAGGAAAGCAAAGACTTGTGTTTGACTAAAAGCACCATTTGCTCCTGTAAAACCCCCAAGTTGAAAAGACTTTTGAAAAAGTTTAGCATCTCTCCAAAAGTAGCTCTGGAATGTCTAGTTGCTAGCTAGGGTGATTTCCTACAGCACCCCTGTGAACTTAGTGCCCATCTTCCTGAACACATGCTGGTACACGCTACTACACAGGCACAGCAGATAATGCACCTTTGTTAGGTGGATATGTGTCTCACTAGACTTTGTCATGGGGGGCCAGGTCCTCTGCATGGTGGGAAACCTGCTTTAGCAGGATTTAATGCATCACAACTTGAAGAATAATAAACCTCCACAAGCAACGCAGAAGTGTTTAATTCCTAAAGGACAGGCCTAGTTGAGTCACTTTTGGCCAGGGGCAGTTGGGGCCTTAATGCTTTGTATGTAGCAATCTGGGCAAACTGAGAGAGAGGAGTTTAAGGGTAATTGCTCAATTTTCTGTCCATGTCAACTGGGGAAATGAGCAGCAGTGACTGAGTTCTGTACGGCAGGGAAGCTGCATGAGATGGGAAATGTGAGACTACTGGTGGAATTCAGTATGTGCTATCTGCAGAGCTTCGTTTTCTGTAGTAGCCAAGAGCTTCTGCCAAGTGCAGACTATTCTTTTTCATGAGGTGAGAGGGAAGACAGGACAACCAAGCTCACATTGAAGGCCTTCCCTTTGCTCCTTTCTCCATCAGGGTATAGAGGGCTTTACTCTGCTTGCGTGTCTCTTTCTGGCATGCAGCTACAAAGAGCTGTTTCCTGTTGGGGCAAGAAATGCTGGCATTCTACCCCCCATGCATCAATCAGCTTTATCCTTCTGTCGAGAACTTTCTTTGTTGTTCCTTTCTTGTCCACCAGTTCTGCACTGCTGAGTTGCACTCCCCTAGATTTCTTTCTCCTCACTGCTTTGCCCTTGGATTTTCCTCCTCAGCACTCTACAGGAGCTTGTTAACTGAGGTTGTAATCTCTCTCCCAGCTATTCTTCTCACATGGACTATTGCCCCATCTTCAGAAGTCCCTTTCCACCTTCTCTCTGTTACCCTTGAATGCGTAGCTCCTAGAACAGGGCTTTTCTTGGAAGACTGGTATGAGATGTGTGATTCTCTGTCTATAGGAACAACGGCTTGATATTTTAAAGCAGATAGTGTGTGTGAATGAGACAGCTGATTGAAATGAAAGCCTGACTATGTTACACAGACAAGCCAAACCTGACCTGCAGGTGAGGAAGGCTGCTGGGAGACAGTCACTAGTTCTGTGCCCTCAAGGCAAACCCCCTTCCTACCTGCTGGGAAGCCTCCTCAGGGAAGCAGAGCTGATGATTAGACCTCTCTATGCAATGCTGAACCTCTGGAAGGACTTATTACCCTTCTGGCATGTGCCAGCAGCTTCTTTGCATTTGAACAGGATGGGAGTCCAGACTGTGAACAACAGAGGGGGAAGTGGGCATATGCTGTGGTCCCCACATCCTTCTGGGGAATGAGGTCTGTCCATCAGGTGGGAGATATTCACAGCCATATAATATCCAACACCTCTTGAGCTGCATGAGAATATGCACCAGTCATGATATTGCTCCAAAAAGAGCTGAGAATAGAGCACAGTGAGGGTTATGATTGGCTCTATCATTCCTGATTAAATTTTGCCAGTTACCTGGTAAACTGCTGTTTTTACAGAGCACACCAAGTGCTGCTGGATCCCAGGGGCCATGAGCTGCAAGGACAGCTGCATTGGCTGAGCATGAGGGTAAGAGAAGGCAGAATTTGCAGGAACAGTCAAGGTTATGGCCAGTAGGTATTTCATAGGCTCAGAAGGCAGTGATGGAGTGGTTTGGGGAGAGCTAAATGGTTGAAAAGTTCTGAGCATCAGTGAAATGGAGACAGAATGAAAAATATAGTGTTTTGGAAGTGGTGTGAATGGGCTGAATAGAAGGTTCTGGGGCAGAGAGGGTCAGTGATTGTTGAGTTTCTGGGATTTGCATTGTGACTTTGTGTGTGGCTCTGTCAGCACACCACAGTCTTCCCCTTGGCTGCTCTTCCAATGTACTACCCCGAGTCTCTGTGCAAGGTCACTGAAGGGCAGACTCCACCCAACCTGATGGTTTCCACTGAACTGTTGGTCCAGGCCAGTTTGAACTCCTCCAGTAACTGCTGGTGTTGTGATAGAGAGCCTCTGGTGTTCAAAGAAAGCTCCCTCTTGACAGCCCCAGTGGTCAGGGGAGAGCAGAGAATATGTCCCAAGAGATTGTCTGAAGTTCTATTTGAAGCAGCAGACCACTGGCCAAGGGGCAGTGGACACCTTAGTTACAAGGGAGCACACAGCTTGTTGGGGGCTGAAAATCACAGTTTGCGTAAGCGTCTTCCATTGCTAAATTCTGCGATATGGCTGATACACAGTCATAGTGGGTCTGTGATTGCTGAGTCCGTAAGTGTAATTGACGGACTCGGTTTACCTAAAATACCCTTTAAGAAAAAGCTCTTGAAAGATGATTACAGAATTGAGACACCATCATTTAAAATTGCCTGAGGCAAACTCCTTTGAAAATTGCAGCAGTGGAGGGACAGAGAGAGAACCGCATACCCTTGATTGTAGTGTCATTCCCTCAGGACTAGTCCCCCCTCCTCCTCAGTTTCTCATCTGATATGAGAGAGAGCAGCAGTAAGATTCCTCATCTGTCTTATGAAAATCCGATTCTTAGTGGCTCTGATCAAACCTGTCTGGCTGTCAGCAGCGGTGGCCTTGTGTGGAGGGAAGGAGGCTTCTGAGGAGTCTCTGGATGTGAAAGTGTCATGGGTGCTGCCGATCAAAGAGGCATTTTTTAATAAATATATATAAGAAAAAATAAAAAACCTAAGGATTTAGCACAAAAGAAATGTAGTTTGTCTTGTTTTTGCAGCATAACATGAAGAGGATGAAATAGAATCAGACACGCCTGCTCCTGAACATGCTTCCACAGGAGCATCCTGAGAAGTTGCTTTCCCTGCCCCAGTAATGTTCTAATGCAAAATCTCTCATCTCCAGCATTGCTGAAGAGGGTTTTGTGTTTCTGAGTTCACCAGACCCTCTCAGGGCACCTCATGCCTTCTCATCTGCTGCCCCACTACCTGCTGAGTATGTTTCAGCAGGGGAATACTGCAAAGGAACAGAGGAAAAGAGGAAAACAGATGTTACTGGGAAGGAAGGCAGGCATAGTGCTCTGTCAAGTGGCTGTTGGTAAGGCTAAGAGCTGTGTTATCACTCTAAATGCTGATAACCTCAGGAATGTGGTGGACTCCAGGCCTGGCCTCCAGTTTCTCCTGTCTTCTGCTGCTGGTGAACAAACCCATGCATTAAGAGGTTCCTCACCTTTAAGGCCATCAGTGTCTGCTCCTACTTCTTGCACTGTACAAGCCATGTATTACTGCTTGTGAAGCCCTGCACTGAGCCCAGCGACTCATCTGACAGGGCTGTTCCATGCCCCATCTCTCCTCACACTTCATAGGGACTTAAACTGGGCAGAGCCTTTGTGTCAGTAGCAGCCTTGGGAACTAGCAGATATGCCTGATGCCTGTTCCCAGCAAGCTGTCAGGTGTGGAAGAAGCGATGCCACACCAGGTAGTCCATGAAAGCACTACACTATTGAAGCAAGTAGAGTGTCTCATGGCCCACCCGACCCCCCAGCCAGTCATCTGTCTAGCTGAGATGCAATATTGTGCAAGGCAAACACATGATCTTTTAAGGCAAGGCTGTAGGGTGAGTACTGAGTCTGCTGCATGACCTTCCCTAGATCCTGTGAATCCTCTGGCACTTGCTCACAGTGTGACTTTTCCCATCAGCTTGGCCAGATTGCGCTGTTACCATTCTCTTCTGAAGAAGGATGCTTTGGGACATGGGACACTCAGGTTATCTTCTGCATGTCTCAGCTTTTTAGGCAGTGCCCTGGTAGCTGTGGTACTGCCTGCTTTTCAGTCTACAGTTTTCATCTCCCTCTTGGCTGATCAGGCAGGCACGCTGTTCTGTGTTGGCCTACTGGTAGGGCAATTTCAGTCAGGGAAAGGCATCCCTATGAAATTAATGTCCAAGCATCCAAAGAAGTATTCTTTATCCTCTCCAATTGCCTGCTGCTCTCCTGAGAAACCTTCCAAGAGGCTTCAAGCTTGTTTGTGTGTTCAGCAGAAGCTGTCTGTGTCCCTTGTTCTTTATGGTTTTTTGAAGATTTTTTGCCTGTTGCTTTCAGTTTTTTTCTTTTATTTTTTTTTTAATTTTCCATTTTTCCACTTAGAGAGAAAAAAATATTTATTGCATTGAGATGCACTAATTAAAGCCATTTTCTGGTGTTTGGTTACTGAAGTGTTTGATGTCTCTCTGACAAGACCATGAAATGCACACAGTGTCCACAGGGACAGAATTTGCTGAACACGGTGCTTTGTAAATGAGGGGACACAGCGTCGCAGCAGCTCATGAATATGAAACGCCCATGATGCTACCTCAGTGGACTTGGGAACACAGATGAATCCTGTCATGTGCTAAATGAGACCAATTTCTTTCACTTAACTTCATCTTCAATCAGACCTTCCATTTGCCTGTTTAAAATTCCCCAAACGTGATGCAGAAGGTAACAGCATTCAGTAAAACAAAGTTTTGCAGCAGCAGAGGTACTGTAATAATTTCAGTTTTACATTTTATGAGCAAGCAACTTAAACTAAAGTTAGTTTCATTCTTATACCTGCTTGGTTACAGGGGACTGCCAGATCCAGAAGCCACTCTTTCTGTTTTCTGGATATGGTGGTGTGTGGACAGGGAGGGCAGCACAGTTCCCACCACAAGAGTGTCCATTCTGAACTGGTCTTTGAAACACTCACCCAGTTGGGGGAAGTGAATCAGACAATGTGAGATGAAGTGTTTTTTTGGTTTTTTTTTTTCAGTGTCAGGATGTTGGCTCAGGAGACTTAAAGCAGTTCAGGAAGGAAGCAGTCACCACACTGCTGACTAACTGCAGGCCTGACCTGGGATATCGTTTCTAGATCCATCTTAGCTACTGATTTATTGCCTGACCTGGAACAGATGCTGTCTGTCCCCATTTATGCTGTCTTGTATCTAACAGAGAACTTAGTTCTTTGGGACAAGGACCAGATCTTGCTATGAGTTTGCAGGATTTTAAGAGACCCAGCCTGCAGGTGTTGCTACTAAATAAAAAATCAGCCCTGCTTGGGAGGGAAAGTGCAATTCACCAACTTGCAGGAGCAGCTGGGTATTAGGCTGGTGCAAGTTCTCCCACCTCCTGCTTGTTGCATTCTTTGGTTGTTAACCTTTGCCTGTCAGTAAGTTATTTGCTAAGAGGTAAAAAAGATGATGATTACTGCATATACTTTAATATGAACACATAAAGTCCTCCTTTCTTTATGACTTGAAAAGCTGCTGTTCCTTGCCTATTGTTTGACTATCTGCATGTTGCATGGGTCACCCTCAGTCTTTCCTCTCCATCTTTTCCTCCTACCGTTCACACACTTCTGCCTTATGTAATTGGTGCTTTGCTGTAATTTAGTCATGAAGTTCTTTTTGTGTAAGACCTAGCTCAGTTTAACTATTGCAGTAAAAACGTTCTTACTTACATGCTGGAACTTAGATGTTCTGAGACACTCAATTTGGTGCAGTGACTTAACTCCCCAGTTAGCCAACATTTGGTACTGCTGTCTCCTGCCCCACCATAACTTCTCTATGAATACAGTCATTTTGGTTTCATTCTTTGTTCACCCTTATTCACCATCATCTGGGAGGTGGAGGGGAGTTTGCATTTGTCATCTAGCACTCACCATTGTGTCATCGTGGTGCTCACTCATCATTGCACGGGCCATTTGTTCACTTCATTGCAGTGACCTGGTGTGTCCTTTTGTGCAGTTATTTCTAAGGTTTGCCTACATGAGCATGAGAGCCTGGCCAGTAAGGTATGTGTCAAGGTTCAGCACCAAAAACACAGGTTTATGGAAAATTATCTGAAGCCCCCACACTGAACATGAGAGTTAAAATGTTGATCACAGAGCAAAGCACACAGAGTGGGGGTTTGTAATATAACCTTGTTTTTGGAAAAATGCAGCACAAGACTGGGAGGACATGGTCCCACGAACATTTCTGCGTCTACTAATGTTGTATGTAAAGCCTCACTGCAGCGAATGGCAATACTAAAAGTACAGCTTATGCCTACTCTATTGCAGCACGATAGCCCGTGTGCTTCTTTGCCTTGCAGCTGACATAGGCCATGACTTGGCTGTGTTACCACAGCTTACAGGGAAAAAAGATCTGAGTCCCAAGAAGAGCAACAAAAACAATTAGGCAGCTGGAGACTGACTGAGGGGAAAGGTTGGGTGATAAACTGAGAACTGAGACACTTTGCAAACTGTACAGAGAGAGAAGGAAGAGGGATTGTTGGAGAAGTGGGAATTGGCAGAGGGAAGAGGAAATTATGAGTAACAAGTGAAATAAAGACCCAAATATTTCAGGGCTGATTTGCCACTGATAGCAGTTATCACAGGGAGCTGATATTTTCTTAAAATTTGTCACATTTCCATTCTGTTTCCTGTCAGCTTGACAGTCCTAAAGGGCATTGCTTCTGCCTAGAGATGGGCAAGGCATCCTCACTTTGCAGTAAGAACAAGCTTGCGGTGGCCTTTGTTGGAGGGGCTGGCAGGAGCCTCCAGAGCATTTGCAGCTCTTATGTGTGAAATATTTTTAGATTGTCTATAAAATATCAGAACCTTGAATTTCTTTTGGAAAGAATTTCTATGTGATCACCTGGATTTTGCTAATATAGAGTGGAGGTCACGCTCTGCAAGGGGTTTAGAAATCTCTCCATGGAATTCAGTGGCAATGAGACAAAATCAGCACTGAAGAACCCAGGAGTATTTGGGAACCTGCAAATAGAGGGGACATCACTGACCAGGCCCTAAGTTTACAGCTTTTTCTAGTGCAAAAAGAGATCAACAAAACCAAAACAGAACTTGGAAGCGAAGACTCCAGAAATAGCTGCCAAAATGAGAACTGAGTGAAGAAATTCAGTTTGCTGCAAACACCTTCCACATTTCTGCTGTCAAAAGAGGATAAGGATCTGACTTTCTCCTGCTACAGGGAATGTGCTTGAGGGGTGAAGACAGCTCTGTTCCCAGGTAGTTCTTAATTTAGTTGTGTTTGCTGGGAAAGATTCATAGTCTCCTGATGAAAAGGATAAATTAGCTCAGGAGAGGTTAGGTGTTTCTCATTCCCTTGCTCGTTTGCCTGGACTTAACAGGGCACATCTGCACAGAGCTGCATTCCCTACCTTGGACCCGTCTCACCAGTCTGTTCCCTCCTCGGTATTTGTTGCTATATAAGCAACAATAAGGGGCTTTCTCCCACATTATTACTGAGCAGGTTTTACCAGCTGCCTCAACTGGTCAATCTGTCCATGGTGATATTTTTGTCCCATAAGTGCATTTTGCTACAAGTTTTACTAAGAGCTGAGAGCCCCTGCAGGGAAGAGCCAGCAGGATAGCAGCTTCTACCAGGTACTGTCCCTTCAACCAGAGGAGGAGAGATCTGCCTCAAATGCCCAGCCATGCACAGGTGAGGCCTTTCTTGCACATGCCTCCTCTATCTCGGACACAGCCTGGGGGGCTGTTGCTGCAGTTTCCCTTTAAATGTCTTTGGGAAGTTTGCTGCAGTTGGAGAGCTGCTTCGCAGGCACCTGCTCCTTAGGCGGCTGGGGAGCTAGAAGGCACAGCTCTGCTGAGGCTGGCCAAGCTGTCACTCCTTTTGCCGTGGCCAGGCTCTTGCGACAGCCCCTGTCCCACTCAGCCTTCCACCAGGCAGCCAATTAGTGAGAAATCCCACTGGGTGGCCAGCTCTGGATGGCCACCTCGCCAAGGCCCAGGCTGACCCGTGCCCTGCTGCAGCTGGGCCAGGGCTGCCTCCTGGCCAGCGAGTGGGGGAATATGATGGACATTCAGCAAGGGAGGGCAGCTGAGAGCCTGCACAGCTCTGACAGGCGGCTGGACCAGGGGCTTCTCAGGAAGACTCTGCCCAGAGCCCTCAGCACCATAGGTGGGAATGTCTCTCCAGCTCCTGAATATTCATCTCAGCCTGGGCTGAAAAAAGTGGCAAAGCCAGGCCCAGCTGCCTGCTGCCATCCAGCAGTAGCATGGCCAGGCTGTTGGCAGAGCCAGGAGCAGCCTGCTCACTCCAGCACTGAAGGAGCCAGCTCTGCCTGTACACTAGGCAAGTGAAACCTCTTCCCTGAGCCAAACCACCAGCTTCTGCGTGGTCTGTGGGCTCAGGGTCTCTGGAGAGCCTTTGTGGCCTTCAGTCTTTAAAGATGCTCTGTGTTGGGGTACTCTGTTCTTGTTTTGTGCCTCCAGTTACTTTCCCTTCTCTTCTTCTCCTTTTTTACTGTCTAACTTTTTATAATACTTTGTAAAATCACAAACCATACAATGCTTTCAGAGCCTTACTCCTTTAGCAGGACTCAGTGTACACTCAGTTCTTCCTCCTCTCCTCAATTCTTTTGTTTCTAGCATCCTTTTTAGCTGGAGTAGCCACAGTCCTTGTGCTGGGAATACCCAGTGACCCTCATCCATTCCAGAGTCACACTGGAAATCATGAAGAGGTTTGTGACAATGCAACTAGATCCATCTTCCTTGGTGTTTATATCTGCTAGACCACTAGCACTTTCTTCCTCAGCCTTTGGGATGGTCACAGGTCTACACAGCCTGAGACCCCACTAGCAGTTTCTTCAACGTGCAGTTTTACATAGCTTCTCTCAGTTTCTGCCCCAGATTTCATTTCTAACAGAGTCTTGGTGACTGATGGCTGAGCAAATGATAACAATAACAAGCAAAGTCCTGCCAGCTGATGATGGCAAGTAGGCAGCAGGGTTTAGTGCAAGCGGCTTCTTGCGGCTTCACGGTTGTGTTCAAATGCATGGTCCATGGCCTACAGAGTTCTACCCGTACTGGTCCTCTTGGAAGATTTCTTGTGACCCCAGGCTTCAAACTTTTGTTACCTTGTTTTAATATTAAGCAATATATTTTTAATTATTGCTAAATAACTCCTTTGCATTTTCCTTTAATAAGGAACAGGCTGCTTCATATCTGTGAAGCAAGGGAAGCTTTGTCTTCAGTGAGAGGAGAGCAGAGCACAACACTCCTCACTTACTGATGCTGCTTTCTCTTGTTGCAGACATTCCCGTGATCCCTGATTTGGAGGAAGTCCAGGAGGAAGACCTGGCCATGCAAGTGGCAGCTCCCCCCAGGTAAGAGCACTGCCAGGTGCTCTTGAGGCTCTCATCAGCTGTGTGAACTGGCTAGTGAAATTAAACCCATTTTATGCCTCTGGATGTTGGCAGCAGTGCCATTCAGCAGGATTTAGTGCTGTGTTTTGTGGCAGCAAGGCTCCAAGCTGAACAGCGCAAACTTCTTGTTTCCTATTATGCAGAAAAGCAAGTACTGCATAATCTCTCTCTTTATAAAAAACCTACATTAGAATAACATATTTGATATTGCAGAATTAAACTTTTAAAAGTGAGGAATTACTTGATTTAAAGTTGCCTATATAACCTCAAATGTCTCCTACACATTTTGATTACATGTGGTCGTAGGCTGCTTTGCCCTCCACAGGATATCCTTCTTACTCAAGTGCATAGTTAATTTGCAAAGTACAATCCTGTTGTTTGAAGGTGCTATCAGAGTAGCCTTGGGGTTAGCTCAAGGGAGACCAGAAAGTTTTTAAGAATGAAAGTTTTTGGGGTTTTGTCTTAAACATATCAGGAAAATCTTCTCTGTTGGGTCTATTGCCAAGATCACAGACTGGGATTTCTGTTGACCCTTATTGGGAGGGATGGGATATGCTATGGTGCTGGGGCTATTTGAAGGCTTACTACAGTCCTCCTTCTAGCCATTGCAGCTAGTCTATGGATCTTCTTTTTGGCATCTAGTTTCTCTGAGGGAGTTCATGGTTGTTCCACATTCTATTTTTATGCATGTGTACAACCTGATACACAGATTTGTCAATGACTGTTCATTTGCTGACTGAGATATGGTTCTGTCTGGGTACATCCATCTCAGAAGTCTACAGGGGTGATGTGGACACTCAAGGTGGGTGTCACCAGACTATTGTTCGTGCCACCCTTTTCCTCACATGTGCTTCCACACTGACTGAAGCTTGTTCTTTGACCCTTTCTGGTTGCAGTGTGCAGGTGAACCGAGTGCTGACCTACCAAGACCTGGACAAAGATTTAATGAAGTACGCTGCCTTTCAGACTCTGGTAAGTGAATGTTGCTATGGGTTGACCAGTGTGACTCCCTCTCCTTTCAGGAGCCCATCATCCTCCACTGTGATACTCAGCTGCACAAAATACACAGCATTTTGCAATCCAAACTGCTTGCAGTCTGCCTGTAAGTTTGTTCCTCTCTGCATTGTGACTTTTGTGCTTGTTTGTGTCTGTAAATAATGTGTTATGGTATCTGCTGCTCAGATGAGGCTCCTGCTGTTGTTCTGGACAAAGTATGTGATCCTTATGAGGCAAATGTGCTGATCTCTAGCAAGACCTATCTGGTTAAATGAGGCTGTCTGCTTTCTCAGTGTCTGTAAGACTGACTCTGTGTGTGTTCATAGGATGGGGAGGTAGACCTGAAGCTCCTCACCAAAGTTTTGGCTCCAGAGCATGAACTACAAGAGGTGAGTCTTTCTTTTGTGGAAACACCAACAAGGTAAAAGCTTCTTGTGTGTCTCAGACTGTAATAGTAAGCCTTTGTTGGTGGGGTGGAGAAGAGAGAGCTTGTCCAAGGTGTAAAAGGTTTCATTTCCCCAGCAGATGATTTTAAAGATATATAGTGCTTTCTCAGTGTGAGTTTATGGCATCACTATGATTGGCCACCTTCAACATGAAGGAGCTACTAAGGAAAATATGAAGGGCCTAGTACTGTCACAGATCCCTGCAGAAACAATGCTGTGTTGTATATTGTCCTTTGGTAGCCACCATGAGCTACAGGTGGTTCTACAGAACAGTACAGAGGAACAAAGGCAGAAAGCATTTGGGGTTTGGGTAGAGGGGTTTTAAAGCAGGACAGAACAACCTCAATACAACTGGGTGGGCAGGAGCTCAGGACTTGCAGCAAAGGATTTCTGCAGCTTTGAACTGCATATGCTTCAGCAGAAGGGTGAAAGATTTTTATGGCTCCTCTTTATGACCTGCCAGGGTGTATCTAATGTTAACAAGTATCAAAAAATCTGTCCTTTATGGAATTTTGGAACATAAATAATTCTGTCAACATTTTTAAATTGTAGCAGGAATTCACATTTCATTTTGGCTAGTATTCCTGTTCTAGCCAACTGAATCTGTGACTTCCCTGGTCAGGGCAGTTACCATTTACTTTCTCTCTTCACTGAATGTCTGGCATTGTTCAGACAACTTTGGGTGTCACCAGTAACATTTCAGCATGTTTGTTTTTTTCCTCTTGGTAGGATGATGTCAGCTGGGATTGGGATCATCTCTTCACAGAGGTGTCCTCAGAACTAGTGACTGAGTGGGACCTGGGACAGTCTGAGAGAGAGGACCACCTCAGTCTGCCATAGAGTACTGGCAGAACAGACATCTCGTACATGCATCCCCTGTAAATAGTTTAGCACTTCAATTTTCTATTCACTTGTTTGTATTTGAGCCCTTACTTCAGACATGAAAATAAATAGGACCTTGCTTTACAGAAAAAACTGTCTCGCGAGAAGTTTTGGGTATTTTGTAATAAAAATCTTTGTTCTCAAAAGAGATGAAGAATTCTAAACACAATAAAATATTAACTTATGAACAGTTGCTCCACCTCAATAGCAGCTTTACAGATAACTGCACTGGTTGATCTTTCCTCTATGGAAACCCAGCCTCTCTGGAGTGGACCATCTTCCAATGGAGTGTGGTTTGCAGTGATGGTGTTCAGAGAAGCTTAGGGGGGAAATGAACTCTATCTCAGCCAGACCCAATACACTAGGACATCAAGGTTACCATCTTCCTCACAACAGAAACCACAAGTTGTCAGGATATCTGGTTTACATTTCATCCAGCAGCCTCCAGCCTTTCCCTGCTAATTTAACCCCTTTGCTGGAACATTACCTCTGTGTTGACTCAGGAAGCATCACCTGTTAAACTGCCAACACCACTTCTTACAGCACCTCTTTCTACCCTGAGGTTTCCCAGCTAAATTCTGACCAGGCATAACCCCATTTAGCTTTTGCAATCACATGAAACCACAGCTTGAATGGAGATCGCTTCAGGCAATAGGTAGTTTGCAAAGAAAATACTGTTTATTCCATGTGTGTGAAAGAATGGAGCCTGATGCTCTCAAAAAAGGTAACTCCCTGGTGGGTGTCTCCTTGGAACCAAGTGACCCACTCTTATTTTCATCTAAAGAAAAACCCATTTAGCTGTTAATACCTTATCCCCATAGAACTGTGGTCATTATTTGCAGGAAACAGTAACATTACTTCCTAAGCCAATGTCCTTCAAAGCCTTGTCCCATTGGAGAATCTTGCTGTATACTTTGGGGGGGGCAGTACAGGTGCTTGGGAGGAAGCTTGCTGTGCTGTTCTTGGCTTGTTTGGTCGGTCTAATAGAGTACGGCATTTCCATTTTTGTGACAGCAGGACAGGTCAAATAACTCACTGTGAATTCAGTACTCTGCAGAATTTCAGATCAGAGTTGATAAACCAGACAACTCTACCAACAAGAGTGGGGTCCCAGTCTGGGGCCACAAAAATGATGGAGGCTTATCTGTCTTAAGGACACACTAAGCTTTTTACGACCAAGAAATCTCTCCTGTAACTAGAAAACTAGGTGAGATGGAAGGGAAGCCAGTGTATGAAGGTTAATCCAAATGTCTTTCTGTGAGCAGAGAAACCTGTTTTGGTATGAGCAGAAACTTCCCAGCTGCGCTAGCATCTATTTTTCTGTGACACCTATGGTTCTTGGACAAAGAGAATTTAGAATGCTTCCTACATTCCAGAAAAAAAAAATTAAATTCAGCAAACTAAAATACTTTAGTAAATCAGAGAAACCCAACAAGCCACTCTGAGAGAGAAAAAAATGGGTGCTGTTGGCTACACCCCTCTGGCTGGGGGCCCTGGATGGGGATAATCTGTGGTGGGAGGCAGATGTATGTGGGCCAGGTCTGTGCCCAGTCTGGGACCTTGGGAGCCCAGCAAATACCCCAGCAGAGTTTGAGAGAAGGGCTTGAAAAAAGTGACAGCCTCATCTATTTTAAGGCAGGAAGAGGTAACTTTGATCATTTAGTCTGACCTGCTATAATATAGGCCATGGCAGAGTCCAGTGGCTGAGCCTTGCCTGTCTTTTAGAAAGGCATACAGTATATTTGAAACTCCTGGTTAGTTTTTAATAGATGATTGCCCTTATGGCTTAAAATCTGCTTTATTTCTAGACTCAGTTTTTGAGTTTCATCTTCTGTTCCCTGAGACTGCTTGCTTTCACCTTTCCAATCAAACCATGCTGTCAGGTATTTTCTCCTTGCTTCAGTATTTATGTGCACAGTGATCAAGTTGTCTCTTTAATTTCCTTCAATATACTTAATAAACTGAGACTTCTTTCCATGTCTCTTCAATTCCTTCCCCAGCTGGAGAAGGGGAGGTGGGTGTCTGGCTTCTGGCCTTTTTCCAGCAAGCTGTTCTCACCCACCTTCCTTCCACAGCTGTGTTTTGGTTGCAGTCCTGGGAGGATGACCGAGACTTGAGACTTTCTCAAGTCCTGGTGCTCTCAGAGGACATGCCTTTTACTGCCCTTGTTAAAAAGAAATGATGAGCTGCTTTTGCATGCCCAGGCCAGCTCTTGGCTCACTGATGCACCAGTGTGTATTGGCTGTGACAAAGCTACCTCAGGAATCTTCATTTCTGACAAGTCCCATGGAAAGAGCATGCAAAGGAGGAAATGGCAGGTGTAGCCTGCAAAAGTGTAGCTTTGGTTGAGCCTCAGGTGAGGTGAGAAGCAAAAGCAGTTTTCAAAACAGTGCGTCCAGTTCCTAGGAACTCAGATCAGCCCTCTGGGCTGTGCCTAGCTGAGGCATAGACAGTAATTCCTTGTTGGTCTCCACAGATGCTGTGTCACAGAGGGGTAAAGCAAGGTGCAGTGGTGTGCCCAGGGCTACACAATGAATCTTTGGCAAAATCAGGACTAGAAACAAAGAACCTCAGGTTCCCAATTCAAACAAAGCTTTCATATACCTGGGGAATGTTTTCTACCTTCATTTCAAAGTTGACAATTCAGTGCAGATAGTCTTGTGTCCTGCTTATTCTTTGTTCTGCTCTGTTCATACATTGCTGAGGAACCTGTCGTGTGTGTGTCAACAGCATATTTAGCTCAGTGAGCTGATCTGGGGTGCCTGCCCAGGGACTTGCTGGGATTCTGGATGGGTGTAAATATCTACCTGCAGATAGTCTCTGGCAGACTCAGCGCTCAATAGAGCAATACTGGGCATATGGCAAGCCTCATCACAGATAAAGAAAGGCATAAAGGAAAAACTAAGTCTAGGTTCTATCAGTTTTAGGAATCTCTGGTTTTGGTTGCAATAATATATGTGATATTTATAGACTTTCTTGGAGAAAATGTCTTACTAGAGTGCAGTTTGTCGGTGACTGGGAAATATTGGGCTGAGAGAGCTAGGCAGCACTGGAAAAAATGTAGGAAATAAAAACTGAAAGAAAGCCAGAGCCAGCAACTTTCCATTAAAGAACTTCTTAAAGGGGCTCTGTCTGGTTGTTTTATTAAGTGTGACAAAGTGATGGGAGGTGGGGGGGAGCTCCTATGTTAATAAGCTGGAAAGGCACTGCCATTCCTCTCTTCAAAGCATCTCATGGAAAGTGGAATTAATTCATGGCATATGCTCCCAACATCTGCCGTGGTGACCTGGAGTGGTGGAAGTGCAGCGCCAGGCAGTGTGAGCCAGAGCCTGTATTCCCAGCTCCTCTCCCGGGCCTTGTGCGCTGCTGCCTGTGGCTGAACAGGGGAGTGGCGGGGCTGCTCCCACAGAACACGCGGCCCAGCCCCCTCCTGCCTGCTGGCCGGGGTGGGATGGCACAGCCCAGGTCACAGTATTTCTTGCTCTGAAGAAGGAGACATGCTCTAGACTTGGGAGGGAGCAGGGGGTGTTTTGATAGAAAAGAGACCAATTTGAATGGAAACTAATCCAGTTTGTCCCAAACATCCTTTATTCCTCCCACAGCATTCCCTGACTGAGTCCTCCCTTCACCAGCCATCTGACTTGTTCTGTGGCTTGCTGTGAGGTTCTGAGTCCTTGGTTTCCCTCTTCTTTCTTTCCCACTGCATCTCTACAGATGATTTGATTCTCTTCGACAGAGAGGACGGAGGTTGTATTTGCTGTTAGGTGGGATGTCATTCTCTGTTTAATGGCTCCTGGGAAATAATTTTCCACACCTTATTTCTCCTTGACTGACCCAGACCACTGCCAAGAGCTGTATCTAGCTAGTACAGGTGGGTGCACTGTATTGTTTCCAGGTTGTGGCAGTCTTTTGTCTGTGCTTCATGATCTGCATGTGAGCTTTCCCTTGGGAAAGGGCACCCAGAGCCAACCCTCCACAGGCTGCTCTTTCTGCAACCACATTCTTCCACCTTTTTGGATGACTGCCTGAGATAACGGGGCACTTTCCTGGCCTGGAGACCTGACAGAGCCAGGAGAAACTGGAGTGGTGGGTGATCTCTAGACAGGGCAGAGATGCCCCACAGTGTTTCTGTGCTCTCCCAGCAACTGCCCCCACACATCTGCAGCTTCTCCCACTTGCCCTTCCTTTTGAAATGTGGCACCCCAGTCCCAGGCTGTGCTGGGATGGTGTGGTGCTGACTGAGGGCCAAGGTAGGGCACATGAGGGATACACAGTTGGCTGCCCTGGTGAGACCAGTCCTCCCAGGACCATACTTTATCTGGGGGATGACCTGCACTCCTTGCAGTCACAGCCTGGGAAGCATCCTGATTGACTGATTCAGTCCTGAATGCTGCGTGACATGGACGTACAGAGCTCCTGAGCCCATTAATCTCTCTGCCACGGTCCCTGGGGAGATGAAACCTTTCCACCTAGTGCCCTACTACCTGAGTATGCCCCAGCAGATTGTTCTGCGCAGACCTCACTAGGGCCTGAACAGCTCTGGGCCATGGGCTCTGTTATCAAGCTCAATCTCCTGTCACTTTCAGGACCACTTCATTATCCTTTTATTAGCCCTCTTCTGCTTATCGTTATTAATAATCACACTGGATCAGCTGGAGTGCTGACAGCTGCCCCTTGTCTATTCTTTCTGTCTATTTTAATCCTGCCTGCTTATCTGAAATAAACCTGATCCTTTTTCTTTTAATTAAAGAAATTTGGTCAGCCAGCCCCTCCTCCATGCAGAGATAGGACAGATCACACCAGTGATATGGAGAGAGCAGGAAAAGAGGCAGATTACTGGGTGACAGTGTTTTCCACAGCCCAAAGATATGCGATGTCGGAGTGGAGGCTGGAAGAGATTAAGGCACATGTGTTGTGAGGAGAAACACAGCCCTGGGGTATTGTGAGGTGCTCATTTTGGGGTCTCTGTATCTGGCCCAGTGTATCGATGCAGGGTTGTGTGACTACACTGCACCAGTGCAAGACAGTCAAAGGAGGTCTGCTCACCTCTCTGCTTAGCAGGGGTGGCAATAGCAATGCCAGGCTCAGAGCCTGTACGAGTGGCACTGCCAGGGCTGCTGGGATTACTGCAGTTCCTACAGGGGCTGGAGGAGTTTGTTTCTCAGTGTTTTATAGTGCTGTCAAAAAATGGAAGTGCTGATCTTCACAGTGATGCACCTGCTCTGTGCTCCCACAGGCATTGCTTCCTGGGGACACAGATCTCCTTCTAGTCTATTAAAAATGCCTCACCGGGCAGTTTGCCTGAGCTGAAATATTTGTGTTGTCTGAAGGGACAGGTCACTCAAGGAGGGGCTGTGCAAATAGGCTGGGAGAAAATTGTTGTGCTAATTCACACTTTTATGAACCCATAAACTCAAATCTGCATTCATTGCAATCCGCGAAGTGACTGGAGTGTGGGCCGAAATGCTTAGAAAGTGTTAATCAGGGGTCCGTAACAAAGCAAAATGCTCTGAAGTGCAGCAGCAGGAGCTTGGCCATAAGCAGCAGGAGTATTCAACCTTAGCGCTAAAATGGCATATTCTTTGGTTCCCAAATGGTTCATTTCAGATGCACAAGTTGCAGGTTGACTGAATGCGTATGTACCCTCTGCTACAGAATATGGCAGCTGGCTCAGATTTATAGGGCTGTTTCACCCCTGAGAAGCTGCAGGCCCAGGAAGGGTATAGGGCAGAACTTCCTGATGCTCAAGTGAGAGTGTAGCTCTGAAATCCTGTCAAGCAGAGCCATGCTGGCTTCTGTCCCTCTGCTTCTGTTGCTTGTGAATATTGCAGCTAACTGGTATGAGCGTTAACCTGCAGGTCAGATGTTGGTGAGGGAGCTACCACAATACAAACGTATGCACATGGCTTCACAGATCCTTTAAAAATGTAATTCTGTAACAATCATAGGCAAGAATTGTGTATTGTGACATTTGTGCTATTGCTTCTGTGTGAAATGTCCTGTTGCTTACAGAAAAATCTCTTCATCATTATTTAATGTTGAACAAAATGTTTGAAAGATGAGAAAATGCAGGGTTCACTTGCCTAAACTGACACACTAATAACTAATCAGAGCTTTTATTATCTGACCCTGCTCCTTCAACAGAAATCATTCCTCCTTTAGACCCAAGTAAGGAAAATTCTCAGGATGTTTTTTGGCCCTGAAATTATGAGGGGCACTGTTTTTGATGTTGTGGGACATTTTGAATCATTCAAAAGAGATGGACTTGCAGTCCATGTGACAGGCTGAAGTCTTGCTCTGCTCGTTACCCTGATCAGCAGAACTACTCACAAAGCCAGAAAAGTGCCTTGGGAAATTGCCAAAGAATTTGATCCAAGTCAAGCAACCTTCTCAGTTCTTTGAGCTCCAAAGCCAAACTGGAGCTAAGCTTGTGGCTCCCTGTGGCCAGCAGAGTTGCATGTACAGATGGCTGTATGGCTTGGTGAATCAGTCTGATAAATGGGTGATAATAGTTCAGGCTATTGTAGCTATACCTGAGCTTACTCAAAGCTAGTCCAGATAGCAAAGCCCATCTAACCCAGAGGGGCAAGAAGCAGCCTGGACTTGCCCCACTGGGTGCTGTAAATCCTCTTTAGGCATCTGAGCTGGCTCTTTTAAAGCCATCTCTAGTATTGCCCCTTTATATTGCTCTATGCCCCATGGAGACACTGTTATTCACTTTCACGGCTTTCAAACACACGGTGCCCAAGACTTAAGACCCTGTCTGTCCGTGTGTGAAGGGGATTGGATGCTCTTCATTTCATACATAGGGACCAGAACTGTAGGTTGATAATGCAAGTTCTCCAGGGTCCCACGGTGGGACTGTAACATAGTTAGGAACTGAATCCAGCTCCTCCAAGCATCCATCCAGTGTCGCAGCCACATTACTTCACTAACTGAAATGATGCACAAGGTCAATATATTTGTTTATTTTGTTTTTCAACCAAAAGTTGGTTTCAGGCTACAGATCTCCTTCCAGATTTTCATAAACACAAAGTAAAACTTCACAATCTCTGTACAAAACATCTTCCACAGGAACAGCACAGGGCACTGCCCACCTGGTAGTACCCTTGCTGAGATAGGAAACTGTAATCATCTCCTGCAAAAACAGCTTCCTACCATAAGGCTGCTCCCCTTGTCCCAGAAATAGCCAGCGAACAGTATGAGTTGTGAATGTGCCTGACTATTTTCCAGTGCAAACTCTGGAAGTCTGAAGCCAATAGGGTTCTTCAGCCTACTGATGTCTCTCTCTATGGAGTCCCCAGAATCAAGTTCTGCTGAGTTCAGCAAAAGATGACCACAAAATAGGGATGGGAAATCTCCATGCTGAGAGATGCACAGGCCATTCAGAAAGGCTTTGGTAAGTCATACAGTACCATGCTGCCTTAAGATTAATCAAGCAAATATGGAGCAGGGAGGTTGGTTGGTTAGTTGGTTGGTTGGTTGTTTTTTGAAGTCATATGATGGTCCAGAGCCTTTAACTAAATTGTGGGTCCTGCCTGTTCCAGGGGCTGTAGGCTCTTGTCACATGGTACCTCAACCCCAACACAGTTCTTAATCAAGTGGGACTGGTTATGGCACTGTGTCACACAGCTTCTTGTGACATGAGACAGGCAGAGAGAGAGCTCTGTAAGGTGCCTACTTGTGTGACATGCAATTGAGTATGACCAGTTTGGAGAATATTGTTCAGTATAGGCAATGTCACATTAGGCAAATCGCCCTGGAATACTTGTGTAGTTCTGAAACATTCATCCTTAACTTCTCAGATAAATGGGTTTTTTGCTTACATAAAGAGGATATATATCTGGTTCATAGTGGATACATGCCTTTCCTTGGCTGGAGGTGTCTCTGTGCCATATAGAGCATACCTGTATATAAGCTGAGTAGGTTCTGTCTTGTTGGGCCCAGGGATCTGTTTGTCTATCCGTACAACGTGCAAACACACCAGTGATGGCTGAGGTTGGAAGTATTTATGGCAATTAAAATGTTTTGCCTGGAAGCTGTTTTGGGGCTTTTTTGAAGTGAGGATTTTCAGACTTCAAGGTGTTAACAGCCCCTCTAAACGGTTTTGTTTTTTAATTGCAGCAAATGACTGTGGAGCCATTAAACATTCGCCTCTCTGCAGTTGTTTCTAAGCCCTTTCAGTCCTTCTTCTATTTATTCTGTTTAATTCAGTCAGGTAGCTTCAGGGCAGTGAAGATCAATACTTTACTTTGATAGAAAAGAGTCAGGTTTGAAACATAGAGATAAAACTGACACATTTTGTATAAATTTAATTAAAATGCACCTTTAGTGGCTTGTTGCAAGCACAAAGCCAGCCCTCCATCTAACTATCTCTCTGTCTCAGTCTCTGTCTCTCTCTTCCCTTTCTTGTTCCTAACAGGAAGATCTCTGAATCTGCCGCACCAACAAAGCACCTCGTTTTATGATTTTTGTCTTGAAAGTTTAGCACTGAGGGAGCAGGATGGAAGGGATGTGAAATTCTAAACAGACCTTCTGCTCTCTCCCTGGTCCCATTCCTTTTGGTGGTGGTGGCTGGGGGGACGGGGAAGGAGCCAGCTCCCCAGTGGAGGAAGGAGGGGGATGAAGGAAAATGATTTTTTTCTTTAAACCCAGCAGATTGGAGACCCTGGGGCACTTTCTATTTGGATCTGTAGCTTTCCTCCATTCCCGCCCCCTCTTCTTGCTTTGTTAAACTGAGAATTATTTTTCTGACTACATGTGCATCCCTGATCCCACTAGGACGGTACTGGCCACAAGACAGTGTCTTTATTTTCTCTTTCTTTTTCCTCCCCTGCTCCCCCTCATTTCTTTCCTCTCCCTCTCTCCCTAACGCTGCTACCAGTGGGGACATTTGTCTTGTGTTTTATAATCTGGCCCCTTCACCCCCTTCCCCTACATGTCTCTCTCTCTCTCTCTCTCAATCCTGTTTGGCTCAGTTCATTTTTCACTTGAGTGCCTTTCCTCCCAGACTCCCCTCTGCTCCGGCCTCCCTCTGCTCAACACCAATAAAACACGCACAACACAGGTAGAACAAGGTGCCAGGGCTCAGCGTGACAAACGACTCACACACCACTCAATAACCATGGCTGTAAATTGCCCTCTCCTCACTCTCTGCTGCCTTCTGGGGACAGCAGCTTGTCCAAGCCCATGCAAAATGGGCTGCCCTGCCAGAGGGTGGGATTGGGAAATCCAGCCGGAGTTGGACACCAGCCACTGCTGGGGTAAAGACCTTTCCAGTGCTGTCATTTGGGGTTGTGGGATTGAGTGTCCTTGTTTCACTCCCCATTGGGCCATTCAGCCCAAGGGGCCCCAGGGACTTGTTGGAAAATGGGGGTTGTGCAACAAAGGGGTGTGGACCACCTCCCTGACTGACACACCACCTATTTAAGTCATATTTTGAGGCCAAGAGTCTCAAAAGCTATTACATTCATGCAAGCTCAAGGAGGGCTTTAAAGGGGAAGGATGACAGTGTCTTCCTGAGGATCCCCCTGTTCCTGGGCTGGCAGCTCTGGCCGAGTGCTGTGTCACCTCTGAAAGCTGGGGCCTCCTCGGCTGGTGTTCCCCCATGTCTGCGCCAACCCAGCTGAGGCACCTCAGACCCCTTACTGCTGAGCCACAGCATGGCCTTCCCTGGGAAGCAGCATTGCCCCTGCTGTCCACTCACATGTTGCTGCCATGCTCACATGGGCTTGGTGCTGGACACTGATGTGCAAACAATGTACATCTGAAAAAAATAAACCACTTGTCAAGGAATAGGCAAGGGCAAACTGGTTAACAAAATAACTGTGAACAACAGGTCTCACCAGCCAGCAGTACCTGCCATCAGTTTCTTCCTGGGTCTGTGGAAGCTTCATCAAGAGCAGTAGCATTAAAGAGCACATGGAAAATGCTCGGTACATTATGGATGGTGTGGGGAATGGGAGCAAAGGGACACAAAGCAGGTGTCATTGGTGGAGGCTGGACAGAAAGGAAGGAAAGGGTCTAAAAGATGAGAATAAGCTTAAGGCTCAGGCACAAGCAAGGTGAGCTTGCGGAGGAGGCTGAAGGACAAAGAGGCACAGCTGTGTATACTGAAGAAGCAGCAGCAAAAGCTAACCTGGATGATGGGGCAAAGGAGAGATGGTGTCTGCCTGCCTGACCATGGGCCTGGGTGATCTGTGTGGCTGTCAGTGGGTCAGTATGCAGGTGCTGCCCAGCCTGAGGCAGAGCAGGGACTTTCAGATACAGCCACAGGGAGCAACGTGCAGCTGCTGCACAGAAATGTACTCTTTGGATTCCATTGTGCACGACTTCAGCTGTCAAACTGCCGTTGCTGTGAATTTTGCTTGAGAACTGTGTGGATGGAGCCAACGGTTTTGCAACAAGGTGCAAGGTGTTGTCCAAGCCCCATGGACTTCAGATGTCAACCCCTCTTGTCTTAGGTAATTACCAACTCCAGCAGATGTGCGTGTATCCTGTTACCAGTTTCATTTGGCTCTGGGATTCATCTATCCCTCTGTTAATTTGTGGTAGTAATAAACGTAGGACTTCCTAGCCTCATATTTACAGGAGTCTGCATTTCAGCTATGAGTGAAGAGAGTGTATTTTGTAAATTTTTTACTAGTGCTTTAGCTTGCCAGTGTAAAACGAAAACACTCATCTTTGCATCGCCCTGTGCCCCAGCCTGTACTGGCGTCTCTGCTCTGCAGCTCAGGCTGCTCGGTTTTACCAGCAGTAAAAGCACAGAGTTTGCTTGCTAAGCTAAAGCGTGATGGGTTAACTCTGTCAGTTTGCCTACTTAATATCGACTGGAACATCAGTTAAAGTCCTCCTGAGTGATTCGTGGAGGTGAGTGTTGAGGGCTGGTTTCTTGGGGACTGTGCTGGGAAGGAGCGTGCCGCACCGTGTGCGTCTGCAGACAGACAACTCCCGCGTCTGCTGCCTTTAATCACGGCAAATGAAAGTTTCTAAACAGTGAAAGATGCCATGCTTTGTGTTCTGCCACTGGAGCTGCCTCTGCGCCGCCGTCAGTGCCGGTAATTGCAGACAGAAGCCGCTTTGTGTTAAAATGGCATCAGTAATTGAAACGGAATTCAGAATCAGGACCCTGCAGGCACCACTCGGTGAAAGAAGAAATAAAGATCGTTTGGGTCACATCTTTTGTAATTTACGTTTAATAATCGTACCAGGAGGTACATACAAAGGAAGAGGAGAGATGAGATGCAGCCCGCTCCCCCTCCTCGCCTGCTCTGCCTTGCAGCCTTCCCACAGAGATGGGGGAGCCTGGTGGGAACCCCGCACCCCGTTCACCTGGGCTGGGTGGTGGGAGGGCTGCCAGCTCTCACACCACAGCTCAGGGCTGCTCGTGAGGCCAATCCAGTACTGCTTGCTGGCAGCCAGAAAGAGAGAACGGCTCCCTGGGTTTGTGATAAACTGGATGCTCAAGTTCTGGTCTTAAGGTTAGTCTGAGGATTTATGGCACCGGGTGCTGGCTCTTGTCTAGTGGGTCTGGCTCAGCCCTGGGCATCAGAGGGCATTCCACTGGTTTGCAATTTCTGAGTTCCCCATTGAAATGGGCTCCCTTTGGTATCCTTCAGTGGGCTTCTGCAGTTAGGCTTATATAAGTATATTCAAGCAAATGCAAGCTGTAGGGCATGGCTCATGCTGAAACATCCCAAACCTCTTCTACCACAGCACAACAGGGCCTTCTTTGTTCTCCTCTGGGGAATGGAGTGTTGCCTGTGCTCCCCCCACAAAAATTGCAGCCAGGCTGTGCCTGAGAGAACACCAGCTGGTGGGGACCAGCACCCTGCCAGGAGTGTGCCCATATTC
Source organism: Manacus vitellinus (assembly GCF_001715985.3). Taxonomy (NCBI): domain Eukaryota; kingdom Metazoa; phylum Chordata; class Aves; order Passeriformes; family Pipridae; genus Manacus; species Manacus vitellinus. Next base: position 20,282,561 of record NW_021940750.1, read on the forward strand.
AAAGAGTGCCAGTGCTAGAACCTGTGCCCTAGTAAATTCACTGGTGTAGATACAGCCTTGTGGTCTCCTTCTTGACCTGTTTGGTGTGTGACTTCTGAACTCAGGATATTGGAGTTACTGGGGAAAAGCCATGTAGCAACAACAGTGTTGCAGAGATGCTCAGGAGAGGGCTGCAGTACAAGGCACAAAGATCCTATCAAAGAATGCACTGAGTGCAGGTAACTTCTGCTCTTTTTGGCTTCATGCTGCACTTAGCTGTTGCTTGTTTGGCCTTGGAAGAAGTGGGATGCAGTCTCTCCTTTATTCACATTAAAGCGTACAACACTGCTCGCTGCTGATCTGCCCTGTGATTTCCCCTAGCTTTGCTTCTATTGAGCCTTGCCATAGGGCAAATATAACCCAGATTTCTTCTTCAGGAAAAAAACCCAGCACCACTTTTATTTCTTGTGCTGAACCCAACCACATCAAACACGCACCTAAGGAATATCAATTTCCATTTACATATTCCACTTTGGTCTTTTGAAAATCCAGTGACAACCTGGGATCTACTCTAAATCCAGATGAGATGAGATGAACACAAGTAGAAACCGTAGATTTCAAGTCCATTTTGGGGAACAAACTCAGCTCTGTTTACCTTTATTGGTGTCCTGTTAATCTCAGTGCAAAGGAGCACCTGTTGCTGCGTGGGTTTCTTTCATACAGTGCACATTTTCTCTACCATTAGGCTTGACTCAGGGACAGGCTTCATTGTCACCTGTGGTCAGGATACAAAGGAGATGTCTCCAATGTCCAGCAGCCCCACTGTGCTCTGTATTGATGCTCTAACCTCATGGTTTTCCTTGTACATGCACTCTGCATTTCTTCCTTAAGCTGTTCCTGGCAGCTCACCATTTCACAGTTCTTGCCTATGGCCAGGAAGAGCATCATCTGTCAGCTACATCTGGATCTGCCATCCTGCCTTCTCCCAGGGAGCCCAAGGGGTTCTTATCAGAGGGCTAGAGCAGTAGTTGTGACAGGAGAAATTTAGGTTGGGGAGAAGTACCTTGCTTCTTCTAGTTTTAATTGCTATTACAAGGAAGAATCTTGTTAAATTTTAAGTGCAAATATCCTTATTTTTATTTAGCTTACAGAAGGCTAAATGTGACTTGGTGTCCCCCTGTTCAAATGTTATCAGTAAGTACCCAGAAATAACTACCCAGACACCTGAGGTTAGATGAGGGAGAGCATCTGAAAGAGGTAAAGGAAAGGAGATTCTCAGCTTGGTGGAGTGTCCAAGCCTTGTATAACTACATGGAGCCACCCAACCTTTCCTTTCTGCCTGAAAACTAAGGCTGTGCTAGCCTTTGGGTGCAGCAGCAGAGCTGCTGTAGATGTCAATAATTGGCTGAGGTGGTCCATAAAGGGAACTGTGGATGCTTTGGCCTTTTCTCTCCAAGCCTTCCTCTCACGTCATGCATGGCAAAAACCTAGCAGGCATCACTATGTTAATCCAGTTCCTTGCCAACACTTCAGAAAATGGCTGTGCCACATCCTGTGCCCTGCAAAGACACCCAGGTGAGCTGCACTGCTGCATATGCATGGCCTTCTGGCTGTAAATGTATGTCCTAAAGTGTTATCAGCCATAGTAGGGTGCTGTGGCAATACTCTTCTACTCTCTCCTCTCCTTGGTTCAGTCCCAAATCCCTCCCCAAATCCTCAGCTCCACATTTGGCATCTTCACACTCTTCCTCAATGGAGACCTATAGAGCTTAGGTGGATAGTCATGTGTTAGGTGAAGAGGGAAGTCAGAGATCTTGAAGAAGAAATGAGCCCTCCAGGCCTTGCCTTGCTTTAGTAATGCTCTTGGGGGGGCTGTTTTCATGGACCTTCTGTTTGGCCCTCTGACAGCTCCGTCTACTTTATGCTGTTCTGTTAGATCTCCTTTTGCATGCTGTAGTAAATATCATTAGGAGGAGGAGGCTGTAAAACTATCAGCAACATCCTCCCCCGATCTGTACATCTCTCCTACACACCCCTTCCACCACCACCCATCCTCACACAGGGATTTCATTTGCACTTCCCACACACTTGCCTGGGACTCCCATGCACTCACACCTACACACGCTGACACAGATGCACCATGCTCTTATTTTCTGTGTTCCCCAACCTTCCTTCCCTTCTCGCATCTGTTTGTTGAATAATTCCTGCCTAAGTAACTTTCTCTGCACAGCCCTCGGGCCGGGGCACAGGGACCTGCCCCGTCTCCCCCCTGGCTGTCCAGGGGGCCTTTGAACATGTGTTTCTGGGAGGCAGACACCAGCTGGCTGGGTGACATTTGCATAGTCAGCTAAAAGCCCATAAGCTGAGCTGGGAACGTCTGGAGGAGCCCATGGCAGGATACAGAGAAGAGGGAAACGCTGGTCAGCTCGAGGTCAGCTGGAACAGATTTCTCAACGAACAGACAGATGGTGAAAGGAGACAAGGGGTGGGGGGAGCACGCAAAGGCTCCTACATCAAATATATAAATCACTAAATGCAGTATGAGAATAAGTGACCAATATGCCTATGGGCATAGCAGTCACCTTGCTGCTTCCTTCCAATCCCATGGGGCATATGGATGGGGCAAGCACAGGCTCTCATTGCTCTCGGTGCCAGGGAAGGGAGCAGGATGGACCAGGAAAGAGCAGGGAGAGGCATGGGGCTCTGTGGGGTCTCAATGCTGTGAAGCAGCAGCAGGAGCTGGAGGCTCCATGCAGCTTCCTGCATTGAGCCAAAGAGGCCCTGCTGCCGGGTCTCCATCCCGGCACCAGCAGGGCTGTTGCAGCTGGGAGGACAGACCGCCAGTTTGTCTGGCCACACTGAGCTCCCAAGGCATCACCCAGCTTGGCAGGTTTGGGATAGGGGTCTGTGCAGTCCCAAGTACAGGGCACCCTCATGGTATGGACCCTCCATCCCTGCTGTTCCTGTCTGCTGTTTGCCCCACTTTTCCCTCCACCCCAGCTAATTTCATTGGACTGAAGATAATAAAGCCATCTGTAGGGTTTTGCTCCTACAAGGATGTGTCTTTGCCATTCCAAAGTAACAGCAAAACATATTTACAAGCCCCTGTGCTGCCCTTGCCCTCTCTGCTGATCACTGTACCCTGCTGCCTGCCTGTTTCCATGCTCTCTTCTGTCTGCACAGCTCATTCCTCAGGACAGAAAATACACTTTATTTCTTGATCCTGCAGCACCTTTTGGAGTGCTGGGGAAAAAAGCACTCCCTTAGCATGGGAATTGCCCAGGCAGAGAGAATGGACTTTTGTCCTAAGTGCTCAGGATGGCCACAATTGAAGACTTAGGAAAAAAATGGCCAAGAAATGCTATAATGGAACAATTAGGGTCTAAGCCACCCAGAGATTACTGTTTTCCTCCTTCCAAGGTGTATAGCAGTTGCCATATGTCCTTGAACAGGAAGGTTCACAAATTACATATTGTCTTTAAAATCCTGCCTGCTGTAACTGTGGGTGTTTCCCTAAGCCTCATGAGTGTTAGAGCCTCTTCTGGGCTTACATCCTCCACATACAATTGGCAACTCCTACAGGCTAGTTATGCACTACAGTAAGAGGTATTCCCATTACAAACCCCTTTTGTTTTTATTCTTCAGGAGAAATAGAAATGTATTTGCATTATTTTTAATTCAGTTTGAGGGAATTGGTGGGGTTTACTTTTTTGGGGGGGAGGGTTGCTTTTTTTTTTTTTCTCCTAATGCTGTTGCCTAGATGGTGCTAAATCCTCTCCTGAGGGATGTTGAACACGTTCCCCATCATGTGTGCAGGCAGACAGATGTTACAGGAGCGTGTAAGGAAAGCTGGCACTCAGGGCCAGCTAGAGCAGCAGGGCACTTGCACATAAACTCCTTGTGTGGATGATCCTGCCCCATGTGGAGGGGATCTGTACATTAATCAACACTGTCAGGGTCCTGACAGGCCTTAATTGCCCGGATCTCATCTAGGAACCCCACCCACACCCTCTGCCCAGAGGTTCCATTTAAGCTCAGCCTGGGCTACTCATTGCCTTCCTGAGCTGTGCTGTGGGTCTGTCTTTCTCTTAACCCTGTCTCTGGCCTCATCTCCTGACCTCAGACCTATACTGCAGCAGTGTCTTCAGGCCTGTCTCTTGTCACTCCTGATGGGATTCCCTGTATATACCCTGGGCGTGGTTCACTACTTTGCCATGTCTGGGCCCTATTACCAGTACCCACCTCTGCTTAGGTGCTTGCTTAGGACTGTGCCTTGGCCAGTGAAGACACTGCCTCAGCTGGGATGTGATCCGGTGCCAGAACTTGTCACGGCTTAGCTTCAGCAGCAGCCTCTACAAGATGATGAATTTTTTGAAGGCCAGGTAATGGACTCACAATTTTATTCAGAGGCTTCTAGTCAGCTAAGGATGGCTGGCTTTCTTTTAAAAAAGAATTTCGGACTTGTCCTTGGTTTCCATTCCTTTTTGCTCTTCCAGTTTGTTACCTCTAGCCTGGAGGTGCTGATGGGCAGAAGTCACTTACAGTCTAGGCTGCTGTGGACATTGGTCAGTAGTGTAATGCTTTGCACTCTGACCAGTAAACACAGCAATCCTCCCTGACTGCTCAGATCCTGCCTTCAGCTTCCCCAGTTAACTGTAGGGCTTTTTAATGCAAGAACACCTATCTGGAAGAAACAGATCTTATCTTTCAACAACACTGGCTGAATTTCTAACCTGTTCAGTACTTTTTTGACTAACTCATAGTTTATTAAGTAATTGACTCCTCCAAAGTACCAGGTAGCCTTAACTCAGCCCAGCTCTCTTTGCATTTGATCTAAATGTCTCTGTTCTGATATATTAGAAATGAGCAAGCGAGATGTCCTCTGCAGTCAGGAAAGTGTCATGCATGCCTGTTACAAGAAAGAAGTAGTAATTGTTATTAGAGCTCACTATATGTGAAGCAAAAGGAGGTGTACCAGTGTTGTTTTTCTTGAAAAGTTTTGAATTTGGTCCTCAGGGCCTTATTTATCACTTGGAAATATTCACATGCCTATTGGGATTTCATCAGAACACTTGCAAATCCCCAAAGTTTCCTGAATTCTCACAGAGGAGGCTCTTCTGTTTCAGGTGTAAGCTGTTTTTTTGTTCTGTGCTCATGTTTGCCCTCTAAGCAGGGAAATGTTCAGTGCAAACATCCCATGCAGCTGTTAGAAAGCTGCATTTGTACTGTGCTGGGAAGCATGGTGGGATGCAGCAGGGTGGAGGGGGAGGTCACCATGCAGGCTGTTCTCACCGGCCACTTGGTCTCGTTTGGGTCAGATGTGCTCTTCAGTCTGAATGCACCTCTGCATTCTGATGCAGAGTATCTGAAATACCATTGATGAATTATGCAGGAGAAGAGAAAGCGGGCTTGTGATAGGTATCTCTGCATACATGTGTGTACACATGCATGCACACACTAACCCTGACACCTCCTTGAAATCCCTGAGTGTTTGTGTACCTCCAAACTTGAATGTGTGCTTCCCGCTCTGTGGGCAGCTGCTGCCAAATGCCCAACTCGTGTTTTGTTTTATGAATCCCTTGCTTCTGTGAGGCTTTATTATTATTATTTGAGCTAAAATGGATCCGTAACCTTGTGGGACAAGGACATCGGCCTAGCTGGCAGTGTACATGCTTTCTTGTGCTCTCCCTCCCCTCCACAATTACTCTTCATGCAGCACAGAAAATAAAACATTCCAGCAAAATATGACTGCCCCTCACTCAACAGGAGGTCACCAAGGTTTGGGCTAGCACAAGAAAAAGAAAGCCCAGGGAAAGAGCTGCTGCTTTTTGATTTATGTGCTGGCTGGGCAAATGGAGAGACTGCTGAGTGGAAGGAAGGTACTACAGGAGCTGCTAATTGAGTAATCTCAGCTCAGAGCTGCAGAGAAGGTGGCAGGAGCAGGCAAGGGAGGCCTTCTTTTCTGGCTGGCAGGAGTTATTTTCTCGCCACAGGTTTGAGAACAACAGGACAGGTATATATGTCTGGTTTTTGACATCGCACAGCACAATTGCTGTGCCTCTGCCATAGCCAAGTCTGTCCCTTTGTTTGCCTTTTCTCCTCATGTTTCTCTTCAAACCCTTTTCATACATGGAAAGTTTAATGTACTACTGTTGTGTATGAGTGGACAAACTTTTCTTGGCTCTGTGTCCAACCCTTGGTACAAAGAGTTGGGAAGGTGAACAGCCTGTCTTCTCTCTGTGCTGGATGTTGGATGCTTGTCATGAGCATGCCCTTATGCCCGGTCCATCATCTTTTCTGTTCACACCTGGACACCTGGACACTGGGGGGTTTTGAGGCTGAATTCAGCAAGAGCCAAAACTACTCCTTCCTGCAGCTGAGTGCAAGATACTGCAACTGTTAGGGTTGTGCAAGGCGGATACCAGGGACATCTCCTGGTATGGCTGGGCTCAGCCAGGGAGCTGCTGTTCCTTGTGCTTGCCTCTCGCCACACTGAGCTGGCAGCCGCTGAACTCTCTGCCTGAATGTAAATTTCAGGTACATGTTCCAAATTGCAGCCAAACTGCACATCATTTCCTACTGCTGGCAATTACCCACTCTCCACATGCTGAATCATATGCCTGATCCCAGGACCACCGTGGAGCTCAGACAGCTGCAACTAGAGAGGCAAGTTGTGGGCAAGACCTGAGCCCATTTCACTTTCATTCATCAGTTTTTCTGAACCCCTCCAGTCTGGCATAATCGTTCCCCTGTTCTGAATACCATCCCTCCACCTCCTCCATGGATGAGCAGATATTCTTGTGATCCACACGTGGTTTTTTCCCACTCAGGAGAAAGGCCATTACTGCACGAGTCAGAGCAATTGTTTCTGGCTGTGAGGGATGCTCGGAGGGGGAGGCCAGGCAGAGTCCCTCCAGCATCACTAGAGGTCTCTCTTTATCTGTATGTGCTTGTCTGCAGGGTAATAGGAGAAAAATACACTTGCTCAGAATAATTTCTTCATCTGCTTCTTGACATGTCACAGCCCTGTAGAGCATGCAAGCCCAGGGAAGTCACAGGGCTGAATTCTCCCTGGCTCAGTTTCTCTGGATGTCAGCTGATTGAGAATGTCTCTGTCTGGGATCAGCCTTCTGCTGCTCAGCTCTTCCAAGCTCCCATCTCTTCTCAGCACCCTTGTCAGCACTTCAGGGCTCTGCGGCTGGGTGGCATCGAAAGCCCTTTGCCCTCGGTCAGCCTCAGCAGACTCAAGAAGTGATTTGCCAGGACCATAGTCTGAGCTTTCTAGGATCTGGTGAAGAGCTGGTCCTCTCCTGACTCCTCATGCTCTGTACAGGCTGTCCAGATGGGTCTCATGCAATGGGTCTCAGCTTGCCCCTGTATGCCCATGCCTCTCCAGTTCCTGTGTGCTTGATGGATGCTGCAAAATCCTCCAGCAAAAAGCATCAGCAGCAAAATATTGATGCTGCTTTGAAACTGAGAGCAGTGGAAGGAGGGAAACTGTGTGAATGGTGCTAAGATTTTTGGATGATTGGTTGTCCACTCTCCCACATCTCACTTCCTTGTAGCACTGGTGAACCACATCCTGAAGGTAAATTTTCCTTTGCAGGCTACCTGGAGCACAAGACCTGCTCAAGGGGCTGGGGTATCCACATTTATGGCAAACACTTTGTTCTGAACACTGTGGCTTGTTTTCCATGTGCTGTTTGGTGACAGGCAATGAGCCACAGCCTGGTGACTCCAGACACCAGCACTTCCCTTTGATGTGAGGGCCTGGGTCCAGCAACTTCAGTTGTTTTCTCAACACAGGAAGGAAAGTTTGCTTCTGTACTGTGTTTTCTCTTCCATATGTAGTGGTGTGCAGCAGCCATCACCACGATGCAGCCAATATATCAGCATTAGGACCCCTCCAGCCACTCTGAAGGGTGGTTTTGTACAGGCCAGGAGTTACCCAGCCTGTAACCAGGCTGCTACCCAGGGACACACCAGAAGCGCTGTGGGAGTGGACAAATGGGCTTCATGTGGCTTCCATCTCAACCCTGCTGTATGTTGAGCTTGCATGTCCCCTGAGTAAAATCACCAGTATCAGGGGTGAAGGGTGTGCTGCAGCTTTTCCTAGCTCTGCCCAGCCCTTTTGCTCAGCTTCTTGTGAAGGTTCTTCTTTATTTCATTCTCTTCTGACTTTTTTTTAAGGTGAGAAATAGATGAAATGTTTGTGCTTAAATAAGGCACTGACAGGATGAAGTAGACTGCAAAGCCAGGCTGTCCCTCAGAGCTCTATCAGTGCTCCCACAGTCTCCTCTGACCTGTTGCCCGCTGGCTTAGCCATCTTCACTGACACAGGCTTGCAGCTCTGAAAGCCCAGACTAGCAGCCTTGCTGGCAACCCCCAACCTGACCTGTAGCACCTTGGTGGCAGTGGTTCAGCAAGGTGAGCCATGGGGACCTGGAGATCTATTTCTGGCGGTAAGTGAACTTTGGAGAATCACTGCTAAGGCCTGGAAAAGTGGAAATACTCTAGAAAGAGGTGGTGCAGTCTGTTTTTGTGTAGCTAGAGACACTGATTCTGGTATACTACTGGCCTTTTGGAAGCTTTTTAGATTAGATCCTTATCTTGTTTTGCATTCTAACTGCTACCTCTGATATATCCTTGCTAACCTTCCATTGAGCAAAAGACGGACAATTCAGGACACGGCATATGAGTGATTTGGGAAACATGAAGAAACAGCATGCCTGCAGCTTCGTTGTGGTGACTTCTGAGCCAGGAAGTCACTGGCTGAAGAAGGCTAGTTCATTCATCTGTTGTTTCATTTTTTTACTATCTGCTCCACTGCTCTAGTCTCTTGTGCTGTACTAAACATCAGCAAAAACAGTGAGATTGTAATATCTCATACCACTTACATTTTTTAAGAGCTTACAGATGCCAGTAATTACTATCTCTCACAGATAATAAAGGCAGACATACCTCAGTCTAGTTCTTCGTGGTGAGATCCTGCCAACTGCTTCTCCTGGATGCACATGAATTGATTACTTTTATTCTACTCCTCTGGCAAATTTGCTAAATTGCCTAATGCTATCTTATTATCTTGCTCTGGGCTTTTCTGTGAGGAGCACTGAAAGGTGAGATAGAGTTAGGTGTTCCTGAATGCTGGAATCCTGTGAGTGTGTGAGCTCTTTGTGGCCTGATTATGACAGTGAGGCAGAAACCTGCCTTAATGCACTGAAGAGGGGGAGAAATGATGCAATAACTGAGCACTGCTCCTCTGTGCTTGCTCCTGGAAAGGTGAGATGCAGTGGATGAGATTTGGTCTTGCTGGGTCTCTGCAGCCCAGGGAACTGCTCTGAGTTGGTAGCAGAACAGATGTTGAGATGTGCTACTCTCATTTGTCCTTCTGATAGATTTTTCCCTTGGATAATCTCAGTTTGAGGGAGCTCAAAAGGAGGAAAATGCTTCCCGGGCAACTTTTCTTCCACATACATATAGCCTCAGTCAGGTCAGCATTGGGCATATTTGCAGAACCAGTCATCTTAGTAAAGGCTAAGAACATAAACTAGATCAGGAGAGGAGGGGGATGCTTTGTTTTACCAGGCCAGGAAGTGTGCACAGAGGCCACTGTGTAATAGCCAGTTCAAACATAAAAGAACCACTGGCATGTCAGTCATGTCAGATGGTATCCTTCACTGTCCTGTGAATCCTAGACTTGGTGTTTGGCTATAGTATGCATGGTGAAAGAGTCGGTGTTTGGGATACAGAGATCCTCTGAATTTGGTGCTTGGGAAGTGGACAGCTTCCCCAAGGGGGAGAAACCAGTACATTAACTAAGATCCAAAACCCAGAAGGGGTGGACATGAGCGATGTGCCATCTCAGTTCTTTTCAAGATGTTGCACTGATATGTAAAACTTGAAATACATTTATCCTGTGACCTCTCATCCATCAGGGAACTGGAAAAATTGAGCAGATACATTGGGAGTTGGTGGAGGAGAGGATTCTTACCCACAGACCAAGCATTTGCCTTCCTTTACCTGCTTTCAGTGCAGTGTGGTTTATGCACAGATGTGTTAATATACCTGTTATGTGTGAAAGAAGCAGAAAGAGTGACACCAGCCGCTGCTGCTGGTTTCAGTGGGATTTAGTGTGTCTAGAAGCCTGGCTGTGGATACATTTAAACCTACTGTGCTGTGTCCTTGCATCTTAGAGATTACTGTACATGTTTGCAGGCACACAGGCAATTATCTGCCTTCATTTCTCTGTGTGCTCGTGTGTTGGTAGGTACCTCAGTCCGTCCATGCACCCGTGTCTCTGCCTGTGGGTACAGTACAGTGCCATAACCAGGAATGTCCTGGAGCCGAAGCTGCTGTAGTAATTACAGCAGATGAACTGCTCTGCTTGAGGGTTGCTGTCCACACCAGACTGCAAGGCAGACAGCCTGGCTTCACCACTGAAGTCTATTCATTTTAATAAGAGGGACACCCTGTGTTATTAAGAAGAGTGTTTATTACTGTCGCTGCACGCTGACAGCAGCTTCCATCATCGTTAAAAGGCAGATGTGGGGGAGGAGGGTAGGGAGTGGTGTGCTCCTGTCTCAGAGTGTAAGACCCAGCTGGTGAGGAGGCTGGGGGCTTCAGGGCTTCCCCCTTGGCCCAGAGGGAAGTTGCCAGTGGAGAAAAAGCCTTCAGGAAGGATGAAGTGTCTGGCCCTTGTCACTCTCATCTCCAGGTCCCAGCCTAGATGAAGTCTGTTCTGTGTGAGAGGCAACCAACTCTACCTCCTGTTGTGCAGGGGCTGGGGGCTTCAAGCAGAGGAGGGTAGCAACAGTGGGCACTTGCTGAGGGAGGAGGGTACAGGATATGCATAGAATGCTGGTGTGGCTGCTTGGTCCAAGAGCAGGTCTCAGCACTTTTCCCTCTCATTTAGTGGTGGCAGCAGCACTGAGCTGTATGGCTTGTACAACCCTGTCGTTTTTGGACATATGCAGGGATATCTTGGTGTACAAGAGCAGGCCTTGCTCAGGGAAAGGCATAAGCAGACCTTCACCCATCACTGTCTAGGCCCACCTCTCATTTTAGCAAATGGCATGTCTTATAAATGAGAAGATACCCTGCCACAATGCTGTGAGTTTGTAGGCCTCAGGGAAGTGTAGCAGGACATGGTCAAGAGGTGATGCTTATGCACAGCATGAACAGCCAACATTAGTAGCTGGCTTTGTTGATGTTTCACTGTGCAAATGAGACCTGAAGTCTAGAGGAGCCACTGCCAGTGCAGGACAGGATGGGAACACAGCACCAGTGTAAAAGATCTGCACAGTGCTTTCCCACTGCCCCCAATACTTTCACATTTCCGAGCACCTGAGACATGGTGGTTCCCAGATATAAATGTTTATGGAGCCAAATCCCTCCTGGTTACTAGGATTCACTTTTCTTGTGTTCAGTCAGGAACAACTACCCTCACACCTGGAAAGGGGCTTCATTACTTTGTTCCCTGACGCACAAGGGAAAGCCATCAAAGTTGTTGGCTTTCAGCTGAAGAGCTACAGTTTCAGATACTACTTTCAGTTTTCAAACAAATGAAAGAAAATATTCTTAAAATTTCCCTGTCTTCCTCCCAGGTGTTGCCCTCTCCCTAATTTCTCCTCTAGTATATTCAAAAGCCCACAGTTCTTCTCTCTGGGCTTCCTTCTCCTTTCTACTCCTTCTGGGTTAAAGTTCCTGACTTCTCTTCTCTGAAGATGAAGTACTAGGGAAGTTACAGCACTACTGGGGACATCAGCTCTTCTTTGCCACTCTCCCTCCTGAGAAATATATGGATGAGGGGAACAAGATGACCTGTAGACACCCTGCATAGTGACTGTCATAGAATGGACTTGATGATCCAGATGGATCTTTATGGTGCCCTTTGTCCTCTACTATACCCATCATAGCAGGTGTTAGTGCAACACACTCCTTCTTTGGCCCTCTATAAAAGTAAAAGGTTTCTGCAGTCTGATGAGGAGCACTTCTTTCACAGCAGAGGTGCGATGGAGGAGTGTTCCTTGGTGGAAACTCCAGATGTCCTCTAATGGGAGCAGCTGACTGATGTACCAGTGATTTCATCCTACCAAGCAACAGGTAAGTGCGAGGGAGTAGGTGAAAAGGAGCTATGTGTCAGGGGAGTCCGCTGGTGAGCAGAGGCCTGGTGGGAAGTTTGAGAGAATGTGCCAGTTAGGGAGAAACCTGTGTCCTGAACCAGTGGTGGGTGCTCTGATGTTCAAATCCTACTGCAGCCATGCTTCGTAGAGATGGAGAATGATCCTTGTTCCGTGTGACTTAGTGCCTTGCTGACTGCAGAAGCTTTTGCTGGTCAGATGCCTCTGGTGGCTAGGGACAGCTCTGGCTGCTCCCCTGGCCCTAGCTCACCTCGTTGAGGCTCTCCAGCTATGTGTGACATTAAGGCTCCTCTAGGTCTTGGCAGGGTTCGCAAGGTTGATTGGGACCAGTGTGTGTCACTCTCAGCCACTGCCTCATCACCATAACTCTCGGCTGAATAACAAGAGGCCGAGAATCTGCTAATGCAGGCCCCAGCAGAGTGCCCCATCACTCTCTTTTATTCGTACTGGAGATTTATGCTGCCTATCTCCCTTCCCTTTGTCCACCAGCCGGGCCCTATAAGTCATGTCCCTGGGCTGACAGGTCACGTGTCTTGTGCCGCTGCCCTGTCAGAGTGACTGATGCCAGGGGGTGATTAAAAGAGAGGAGGGGTGAGAGGTCAGCAGCAGGCAGCATGATGCGAGCGGAGGTATGTAATTATCACTCCTGTGACATACTGCTGGGGGCTTTCATGGATCGTCACCCAGGCTGGAGGTGGGGAGGGTGGTGCTGGAGCAGGGGGGGAGTGGATGGACACAGGGCAAGAGTGGGCAGTGGGGTTATGGGAGGCAGGGGTTTTCTGTTTCTGAGAGAAACTAGAAAGTGTAAAGCTGAGGCTCTTCCCCAAACTGGACTTGTAGCCTGCAGAAAGACAGAAAGGGCATTTGGAAAGTTGCCAGGATCAGGAAGCAGCCCTCTGTCTGGAGAGGCTTTTGGCCACTTAAAAATGTTTTAAGTTCCCTCTGCAGCTATATCCCAACACTGACAACACAACACCGACCAGAGTGCCTTCAGACATTCAAAAATCATATGTGAGTGTGCTTTGCTGGGAGTGATTTGATGGAGAAACTGGCAGGCTCAGTAACCCAGTGTCCTGTGCTGACACTGCTCATTTCCTTCTGCAACTCCCCTATCTGGAGTCTTGTGGACAAGATGAGGCTGCCTGGGTAAAAAGTCTCCCAGATGCAGGCTATACCCTTGAATGTCCCCTTTGAGCCCCAAGGTAGAGATGGAATCTTTAGCAGAGCAAATAATGAGGAAAAAGTAGATGAAGACAGACTGAGAGTTACATATCTCTGTCCTGGAGAGGAGGACTTCGGATGGAACAGGAGAACAGCTATCATATAGGCATATAAATGACAGAAATAATTTAGATACTGACAATGGCAAGATTAAGAATGCTATCTGGCAGATAGGGGCTGGAGAGGCTAAAATGATGTTGAGAATTGTCTTAGCAGTGAGCACAGTCCTGAGTCAGGCTACTGAGCTTGGGATAAGAAGTGAGGAAAGAGTTCACTGTTTCTGTCTCTAGTCTGACTTAGATAACTCCAGGGTATTAGAGTTTTCCTATGGATTCTGTTTGTGCCTTCCTAAGGTTCTGTTGCTTAAACTTGAACTTCTAGTTTTGTCATCTTGTAACTGGGAACCACTTCATTAAGGTGTTCCCTGGGCTAGGACTGAGAGCTCCCAACCTCTGAGAGTATACATGGAAGTACTTTCAGTTCCCATGTCTTCAGTGACTCAAACTGTCTTGGTGAGCCACAGAATAGCATGGGCATCTCTCACTATAGACAAGCCCAAAATTTAGTATTAGGATCTTGGCCTATGCATGGGAAGATGGTAAAGAACATATAGTACTGTGCTGTCATGCCCTCAGAATCGAGAGATGCAGGAATGCCCCTGTAGAGCAGGCAAGTGGTCAATATCCATCCTCTAACAGTGGCTGTCATCAGCGTGTCACAGGGAGATTCATGAAACAGGCAGATGTGCCCCATCACTAAGGTCTTCCCCTAAACTTTTGTAGTTGGAGGATAGTGATGTGGACAGCTGTACCTAGTGCCACTTTGAGCTTTTGACTAGTGGTTTTTGACAGTACAGGGAATGACAGCTCTTCATGCTTGGGGGTGAATATGCACATCAGAGTTGTTCCATTTGTCTCTCAGAGGCAGAGATGGGACTTCTTGGTGAAGTTCCATAGGCCAGGAATAATTTATGTTTAGAGAAAAAATATCACTGAATGATCTAGAGTAAATATTATTCATGCAGTCTGAATTAAAGGATAAGTGTATTCTAAACATTGTCTTTCTCACCAGGTCTGGACGGAACTACTGTCACACCTCATTGAACCTCAGAACTTAATGTTTCATTAAATTACCTAAATTTAGAAAGAATCACAAAACTCAGCAATATCTGCAGCAGGTAATCTTCAGTCTCCAAATTATGCATCTTTGCCTTTCATGCAGAGGAAAGGACACATTCCTTCAGATTCTCAGCAGTATCATGGTACATGTATAGTGGCTCTTCTTTCTGCTTCATTTCATCATAGCCATGCTGGGAGGCATAGACAGGACTTAGTTAGTGCCTTGTATTATTATCATTCATAAGCTAGTGTGGCTGCACTATAGGATTGCAGCTAGGAGTTTATTTCTGTAAGGGACTATGATTATGGGTAGTCTCTGTCACATTAGCAGAGTATTGTCAAAGTATTTGCAGATTCAGAGAAAATACAGAAAGAAGGAATGCTGAAAATTCACCTAATCCAGCCAAAATATATGATTCCTTCCAAATGCTTACCTAACTTGGTCTTTCTAAACAAATTATTTCTAGACTTCACTACATATACAGCTAAAAAGTTCTTTGAACTTTCTAAATCTTCATTTATACATTTTAAGGCTACAATTTCTCCTACTTTCCAAAGACCCTTCCTCTTCAAAGCAGCCTGCTATGAATTTGAAGATTGCCATCATCTCTTCCAGTCTTCTTTTTCTCTGGACTAAACAAACCTGGTTACAGCCTTTTCCATGCAGGCCAGGTTTCTAGATCTCTGATCATTCTTGCTTAACTTCCTGTGGCCTTCCAGCTTGTCTGCTTTTCTTCTTGAACCTCAGTGTCCAGTGAGGAACAAGAGCCAAAAAGTCCACCACAGACCTTATTAACACTAAGGAGAGGACAAGGATTAGTTCTTGTGCCTTACAGGCTGTTCTCTTGTTTGTACAGCCCAGTACATTGTTTGCCTTTTCACAACAGCTTGGCATGTGGATTGGTGTTCAACTTGTGAACCACTGTTTCATCATATATCTATTTCTGTAGTGCTGCTACCTACCTGGTTCTTCTCCAGACCCATGATTGTGAAGCTGAATACTCAGGTTCAGATGTACTGGAGGGAATATGCTAAAGGACTTTAGCCTTTATCACTTCCAAGTGCACCATGCTTGTGGTATGTTCTGAGCTGAGGCAATGTGGTTCTGCAAGTCTCTCACCTTCCGTTTAGTTGTAGAGTTGCATTTGTTCGTGTTATTCCTACCTGATGGCTAAGTGTGGTGCTGGGGTGGCTCTGCTTCCTTTCTTCCAGACATTTTCTTCAATTTGTCAAGGTCATTTTGTATCCTCTGCCCATCCTAAAATGTCCATTCAATTGCTTCCAGCTTAAGTAACCTGTAAATTTATAAGCAAAATTTCTGCTACAGTAAAGCCTGTGTCGATGGGTGACCATCCCCTGGAAAAGAGGAAAATATACCTTACTGGAAATTATCTCCGATGTTATTGAAAATTAGAAGGGTGGGAATTGGAAACTGAAAAGGATTAACCTAACCAGTGTATTGTCTACTGAGTCACCTTCTGTTTGCTGATGCTGGAACAGTTGCCCTTTTCAGAGTGGCTTAAAGAAATCTTGTCACTTTAAAGTACTAGGGACTGAAACTGAATGGGATTGGAAAATGAGAGACCATGAGTGACACAGAGTAGAAAGCTACTTGGGTTAAAAAGAGCTGTGTAAATACATCCAAGATCTGTTGCAACTATTAACTGTAATAAAAAGTAGGATTCCTTTCCCTTGTGTTCCTTTTCTAAAAGGATTACAGGTAGTGACATTGGCAGGAAATGTTTGATGAACCGGAAATTTTAAATCAAGGAGGAGTTCCAGATGGAAAATCTGAGTATTTGTGTTGGAAACCTGGGTTCTAGGGCTGATCTAGTATATTACAGCATATGGACTACAAATAGCTCTTCCACACCAAACAAGTAAGATGTAATCTCACACGCTAAGTGCAAAATCCTTTTTTCTTTTGTCTTCAAGCCCAAATTCATGCGTCAAAACCATTTGGTGAATTTCAAACAGCAAATACACTTGAGAGAATTCAACTCAAACAAGCAACCCATCAGTGGAGAAATAGGTTAAATTTGTCAGATAGAATATTTGCTAAATATTCCTCACTTTGCTTTACAGGGGACTGGAAAGGACAAGCCAAAACAGCTGTTCCTAGTCTTTGCACAAAAGTTGTTTCCTTGAAGAAGGCATTAGGAGTCTCTTATTCTGGAATAGAAAAGACAAGCAGAAGGGAAAATTTACTGATGTTGAGCTCTGGCAATGGTGATGGGAAGCAAAAGGATATGGTGGTAAACAGAGGGACTGGATGAGGATAGGCAGGGAGAATAAGAGCAACAGATAGGAGTGGGAGACACTAGAGGAGTGGGGAGCATGGGGGAGGAGCTGAGGGAGTGAGCCAGGAGAAGACAGCGTGACTGTGTCTGATCTACACTGACGACTACCAATGTTAACTGTCACCTCTCATCTCCAAACTAAATCACGCCTGGAATTGGAGGCAGCAAGGAGCTGATAGAGTCAGCCTTAGAGAGCCGACAAGTCAATCAGAGCGGAGATGCGTGGAGAGACACCAGCTTTGTAGGGCTCGGTGCCTTCATTCATCGTGGGATTTACACCTGTCACACTCCTAGCGGGGGGAACATACTGGGACTTACTTTGGCACCACTTAAAATGGGACAACAGACACATTACTGCAATCACCCTCTGCTCTCCTTTCCTCTGGAGGGTGTGTTTTATATTACAGCAGCTCAGCTGACTTTGCGAGTTGAATTTGAAGCTGAACACGCCTCCTGCTATGGGGGAAAGGACTGCCTGCGTTTCAGCACCTGGAGGGTTACTCCCCATGCAACTGCAATGCCCCAGACCAAAGTGGGAGGAAGGGCTGTGCAGGGCAGGGGGAGATGATGGGGTAACTGTTTGCTAATCAAAAGGCTTCAGGAGCTATGTAGGTTGTGCAAACCTATCTCATTATCTGAGTCTGTCATGATATTTATTAGAAGAGGTCAGTGGAGGCCAGAACAAGAGATCAGCCTCTGTGTCTTCTACCCAGCTCTTCTCAAATACCTGCAGTGCTCCATAAAGACTCTCTTCTCCTTTCAGAAGAGCGCCCAGATCAGAACTCTTCCCTGCTGGCTAAATCCTGGGTACCAAAGCTTGTGATACAGGCTTTGAGCTGCCTGATCTCTTAATCCAGCTGTGTGTATTCATTTGAAACTGAAAGCAGCTCCTTTTTGTCGTCTGCTTCTCAGCATTAACTTCTCTTTGATGTAATTCTTGCTTCCGATGCTCTCTCCCTTCATGGGGAAGATTAGTGTGAAATTGGCCTGCTTCTCCAGAGACTGCAGTGTTAAGCCTCCAACACTTGGTCTTTATTGGAAATCCTTAACCCACATCGAGAAGAGGGGGAGGGAAGGAAAGGAAAATGTAAGAGTTCCAGACTTGACTCAGCCAGGGCTCTGTTGCCTCCTTTCCCTTCAATGTTTTGAGAGTGGGAAGCATGGATACTGAAGGAGGTAGGGGTGTGCTCTGAGTGATGCAGGTATTTTAAAGTAGAGACTAAGATGCCATCCTACTTCTAGGCATATATCCTCTCAGGCTGAGAAGAGAGGACAGCAGTGCAGGGGTAGTCAAAGGGGGCTGTGAGCATGCAAATAGTATACCCAGGTTGGTCAGAGTGATGGGTTTTGGGAATTAAGCCACAAAATTGATCACTGCTAATCTGCTTTGAGGAAGTACATTTGGAGATGGATTTCCTGTGCCTGTGTGGTGGGGTTGAAGAGCAAGAGGCAGAAGTTCCCTCTTCTTGGAAAGGATGTGCCTGTAGGACTTCCTTTTACTCCATTTGCAGTTTTTCCACAGTAGAAGACTGATGGGCTCAGCAGGGAGAAACTTCAGTGAGCTCCAGTACTTCAGTTCCTGAGTATCTATGCTTTGGCAAGTTGCTTGTGACAGTCTATCTTCCCCACAGTGCCAAGACAACATCCCTTGCTCTGCCTTTCACCCTGCTTTTTGCTTCTGCCTCCCCACCACATGGCTGCTCTCTGCTTGTCTTCCATCATCCCACTGTTACATGTACTTCTCTACTTCACTAGCCACTTCCACCAGCCCTTGGACCTGCTCCTTCCTCCTCCATCAGCCTCTGCTGCCCCCACTGTTCTTCCTGGTGGCTCTTCCCTACTCCCCACACTGTCAAGTCCTGACGTTTGCCACACTACTGCCGCACCATCCCCTCCTGCTTGGTCCTGCTCCATTGCCCTCCCCACAAACACATGGTGCTATTATCTAAGGAAGGGCCTTGAGCACCCCCTTGGTTTAGCCTTGTGCTTCCTCTTGCTTAGTAGCCCCCCTCCCTTACCCAGGTCTGCAAATCACTCCTTCCTATGTCAGCCAGCAAATTGGTTTATCCTCCCCCCATCCCAGCTTTCATTACCTTGCCGAAATGAAGCGATATCTCCTCGGCGGAGGCTTCCCGTCGCTGCAGCCAGTACCCAAATCATGAGAGCTGGCATAATAAATGAAGACAAAGTGCCGGCGGCCCGGGCCATCTCTCCCACTGCGCCACTAGCCGCTGCCAGCTTCATTATTCGCTTAAGTTGCCGGAGAAAATTACTTAACCCTGACCCGTGTATTAGGGCCCTGTATTAATGCTGCGACAGGCGTCTCTTACAGCAAAGAACAATTTATTAGAGCCGAAACAGGCTGCTTTTCTCTGTCATTTTTCCAATCTGAGCTTTGAACACACATCATTAAACTTGTCTGACTCTCTCCCCTTCTCCATCATTCCTTTTTTATTTTTTTAAACAGAAAGTGCTGTGGAGAATAGAGATTGTTCTGAACTCACTGAGAGCCTCGGACTTTGCCCCCTCCTTTCTCCCCCTATGCTCTTTCCTCGAAACACAGTCCATGTCTCCATCTCTCTCTGTCTAATTCACCCTTACTCTCCTCTTTTTGTAGTCACATTTCTGTTTTTCAAACTCTTCCTCCTAAAATTCTCTCATATTCTCTGCTTATTTGCCTGTCCCTCTTTGTATAGGTGTCACACTCTCTTTCGCTCCATGAGTTTGGCTAATCTTACTTCTTCGTCTGGGCCAAACTGGAGAAAATATGCTGGAAAGTACATGTTCCCTATGTCAGAACAGAGTCTATCACACCTTGCCCTGCTCTGGGATTTCCTGGGATACCAGAGATCATCAGAGCACAGAGTTGCCCTATGAACATATTTTCAGCACTATCATCCTCATCCCATTCTCTTCAAGGGCTGCACCTAACCACTGTTGTGGCCTCTACATCACCCAGCAGTGCCCAAGCAGTGTGAGCACCAGGAAGGGTTTCAGAGACTGGCTCTGTGTGTGTGAGGGAGCTTTCTTCTTACTTGCTGAAATATTTCCAAATGCTTTGGTGGGGTTCAGTTACGCTCTCTTCTTTAAAACTGACTCCAGTCATTAAGTTGACACTGCACAGCCTGGGATGTGTTGAGCTGGAGGTTGACCATGCCATGTCTCCCCTTTTCTATTTTCTGATGGGCTGCAGAGAGAGAGTGAAAGAAAGAGGATGAGAAGCAGCTGTACAAGTTCTTCCTCAGACCCAAATGCTGAAACCTTATAAAGATGGTGGCAGAATACTAAGGAAGAAAATAACTAGTAGTAGAGGCGTTTGCAAATGCCTGATCATTTTTGGTTTGAGATGCAAGGCCTAGACTTCCCCACTTGAAGGTAATCTGGGCTATTTGAGTGCAAAACAGTAGCTCAGACCAGCTATCCAAAGCTGAAGGCTGCCAGTTTACAGCAATCTCAGTGGAGTCTCAGCTGTTTAAGGCTTGGAGAGAGGGCATTTGTGTTCAACTGCCCAGGATTGAGTGCTTAGTCCCTGGGTCAGACTGGCTATTTTGCTATTGTAGTTTGTCTCCAGAACCTCTCTAGCCAGAGGTCAGATTAGCTGAGGGGCTGTCATTAAGCCTATGTTGGTCTTATTAACAATTTTATTAAACCAGAGCTACCTATTAATCAAGAGGAAGATTCTGTATTAATTAGTTGACTGGTGATACTAGAAATTCAAGGCTAAGCCTTTAGCATCTTTGGAAGAAGATGGCATGAGAAGATGGCATGCCCCAAATTTCAACATACAAGATATTTATTGCAAACATTCTTCTCCATTTTCATTTTGCTGCTGATTTGCACAAGAAAACAGCAAGAAATGGATACTTTGTTAGAGAAAAGGCTAAATATACAGACTTTCACAAATCATTCTGGCTTCAAAGATTTCTAACTCTGGTTCTGGACCTACTCTTAACTGTCTATTATGGCCCTGCTCTTTGCCAGTAATTTTCTCATGGGAATAAGTGAATGAAGAGAACTTCCTAAGGATTGAATGGATCTTGGTGACCACTGTGCCCTCCAGCTAGCTTTACAAGAGACCATATATTCCTGGACGTGTCCTCTATTTGTCAGCAATGAAACTTGGTGCTAAATGGGAGGCCTTGCCTTGTGTGGAGGGTCTGCTTCTCTCTGCTTCTGTCTGGATCTCCCTGAAGAGCTGGAGATTACTTGAGCTCAACACATGGTCACGGGTAGATGGGATTAGGCTAAGAAGGGGTAGGAGATCTGCCTGGTTTGGGAGTTGGGAGAGATTGTCTGTGCTGCTGTATGCAGAACTCCATACACTGTGAAAGTGAGCACTTCTGTCAGCCTTCACGGTCTCCTGCATGATCTAGATGAGAAATATTTCTGTTTTCACATCAATTTATTGTGAGTATCTTCCTGAACTGAATTTCCTGAGCCTGTAGAGTAGGACAATCTGCCCTTCATCTTGAGCCTAGAGGAAAGGCTTTTCTCAAAGGAAGAGGAGAGTTCAGACCCTATAATTTTTTTCAATCTGCTGGTGCTCAGTCAACACTTTGACTTCTCTGCTGCAGCTTTTCTCTTCAATACGGACCTTGCCAGAGAACCCTTTCTCATCTCAAATCAGGATTTTTGACATTCTTAAGTACATCATTGGCAATAGACTAACAACAAAAAAATCATAATCATTAAAGCATTAACTAATATTAACTATGGGACTAATAGGTTATATTACTCTAATTTAGTAGAATATTATCTTCCTGTCCACTCCAAATTTGTCTGGGATGCCAAATGTTTATATTAGAAAGAGAATGAAAATTAAAGTGATGGGATTTTTTTTCATAGAATCATTCACATGCTAGGTGGGAGTTCAACATTTTATCCTAGTCCCATCCCCTAGAGTTTATGTGAGCAGGATGAATTTTCAAGGCTGCTTACCTTCACAAAGAGGGAGAAAGTTATTTCTAGCAATGTCAGGAATCAAGGGGATTCTGTAGCTATTTGTCAGGGGAGTGATTGTGAGCTGAAGGACAGCAAATTCATGAAGACATAAACATGGTACATGAGATGGCTTGGGGGCTGGTGGGCTGTGTCACAGCAGTGATACCTCTAAAAAAGGCAAAATATCTCAGGAGACACACATGGAAAGAATGGTGGATCAGAGTACAGTCTGACATAGTTTTCCTGCACTTGTACATCGTTTCTGTAAGTGAGTCAGTCAGGGGTCCTAGGCCACTTGTTGAGGGATCAGCTAATGAGAGACAGTGAATAGCCATGCATGACCTCCTTGTGTAGCTGTGAGAGAGGCCAACAGTTGTGCACCTTCTTCTTTGGCCATCAGGGAAGGGCCAGCTCCAGTAGGCTTTTGTTTATGAGTGTGCAGGCTCTGCCACCATATAAAGCATCTCTCCAGCCACTAAAACTGATGATCATTGGAACTTCTTAATTGCTTTTTCCTCAGATGTGGGTAGGGGGTCGGTCACTGGGACTGACATGGAGAAGCAGGGTGGAGGAGATGGCAATGAGGGTGAGAGGGGATGGTTGGCTGGTGCGGCTGCCCTTCTGCTGGGAGTCCCTCCCGAATTCCCTGCCACTCTCCTGCTCAGCCTGATAGCTCCTCCAAGTTCTCTAATCACCTTCTTGCTGTAATGAGCCTCTCATCTCACTGATGGAAATCAGGGTATTTGGTTATGAAAGGGACACTGTTAATAACACGATCTCTCTCTTCCCCACTCCATCCCCCACTACCCCCGCCAGCCCCCCCTTCCAGCTCTCTACACAATTCTCTCAATTAACGATAGGCAGAAATTAATTTTTCCCCTGGACTGAAACAATTGCTTGGCGGAGGATTGCCAGCTCGGCTCCAGATAGGGACCTTTCCCAGCAGAGCCCAGAGAAAGGAGGAGAGACCGAGGCGATAAGCAGGGCCCTATCAGCAGCCACAGGACGCAGTAATACAAATGTTATCCTTAGAAATGTATTTAAAGAGGATATGTTTATAATTCGAAGGGGACTGTCAGAACTGCTCCCCTCCCCCTCCCCACAGATCCATGCTGCTGCCTTGTTCCTTACCACGAAGTGCTCTCAACCCTTCAAAAGGGAGGCAATGTCAGCACCAAAGGCTCCCCTAGCCACAGCATGAGGTAGGAGGAGGGTGTGCCTGGGTCCCGTGCTGGGAATGGCTGTGGAAAGCGACAGCACCCAGCAGGCAAAAGCCAGGAAAGGCAGCGAGCAGGATCTGCTCAAGGGGCAGGGCTTGCAGCAGTTCTACTTGGGTCTTGAGCAACAAGAGGCAAGGAGCCGGCAAATACACTGTGCTGAAAGAAAGCAGTGGTAGGAGGAAGGAGCAAGTACGTGGAGATAAGGGAGGAGAGCCATAGCTGCAGGTTTGTCTGGAGGGCAGGGAGAGCTTAAGTGCAGCCTGAGGCAGGGATCTGGTTGCTGTTGCATGTGATTCAGAAAATGCTGTCCTCTTGGTTGCTTTCTAAAGCTACACATTTATGGATCCCATATGCATAATAGCTCCATGTTTAAAAATAAGCCATCTGGGCCACCCTAACCTACAGATGCCAGTCAACAAGTGTGCTCCTGGCTGAAACACCCAGCCCAGTTCACATACCCAGAGCACCTTCACCTCCCCTCAAATAAGGAAAGGCCTTCTGGGAACCCCTGCCTGCCCACTTTATGTAGACTTGTGGCATGCCCTGCAGCTCTATATAAGATCTGCTGCTTTTCTTCTTTGCACTAGTTGATCTCACTGCAACAAACAGGCAGATAATCACAAGATGCAAGGACAGTGGAAGAGGAACAAGAGAGTCCGTAGAGGACTTTCAGGAAGCAAAACCTGCAATCATTATAACTGCAAAAGACATAATTCTAGCCTCCTTGAGGCTTCACCTGTCCTTGTGGGTGATCCCTACTCTTGGCTGTGCTGGCTTGCTTTGAGGCCTATAGATTTTGAAAGACCGCTTGTTCTTGCTGAGGGCAAGCTACCACTCAGTTCCTGCCCAAAGTCATTAACATCCACAATGTTCCAGCCCTCACCAGCATCATTGGTACCATCCTGTAATTCATTTAGTGTTTCTTTAATTCCTGCTTCGCTTGCCCTCTGTTCATCTTTTTATTTAGTTCCTGCTTCCAAGTTACAGCATTAACATTCTTCTTGCTGTATTTAAATGTCTTTTCCATGGAAGAATCAAGTAAAGCCAATTTAATTTTTAAAATGTCTTTCTGGAGGAACTCTGCATATGTGACACCTTGTCTCTTGCCTGTCCCAGTAATAATCATGTTTGTATTATGTTGCCTCACACCTATATTTAGTGTATTCTTCACAGCAATCAAGAGTTTGACTTGGCCATATCAGCAGGAGTGGCACCTTGTCACAAGTCTCAGCCATGTATCCTACACATGATCATTGCTCAGCTGACTACTAGAGGTGTTGGAGTCCCTGTGAATCCTCACTGAGGTAGGATCTGCATTGCTACTCAGTACTCAGCACACAATACTGGCAGGAGGGTTAATACCTACCAGGTTTCACAAACCTTCTGGTTCCACTCACTTCAACTCACTCAGTCTCTACCATGCAGACTTTGTCCATCCACTGCTGGATGTGTGAAGGCAGGTACCAGTCCCGGAAGGTGCAGAGCATCTAGTGGGGCAGTAAGGGTGGAGGAGATGATTTGGTAGACCCTGCTGGCCTGACAGTACAGGGGAGCAGTGTTAGACCAGAGAATTTCTGATTCAGTGAGTCTAAAGAAAAGATTCATGTTTTAAAATACAACGTCAATTTGTTGCTGTTAAGCCTGAAAACCTCTTCCATTTGCTGTGTACAAGTGAGGTCTTTTGGCCCCATGAAGAGGTGCTGTGGGAAAACAATAAAACCTAAAATCCAGCCCACATTTAATAGGAGTAGCTTGACCCACTGTGAGATTAAAACACAACATTTACAGATAGGCCAGCCCCACTTTTGGTATTACTTCAAGTTCATAGCCTGTTCTTTCAGACATCTCCCCACGGTGTATTAGGGACACTGGAAATTAAGCACAGGTCTGTCACAGAACGTTGAAATACAGGTTATCCCTAATTATTGGGACTATAAGGAATCCTCTAAGTCCATATTAAATGCATACCAAAGATGCAAACAATAGCAGCAGATTGCTCAGAGGAACATAAATGTAGGCCTGAGTTTCACTGCACCCTCAAACACAGCTGAGAACTGGAGCATATTAGGCAAACACCACCTGATGGTTGTAAAACAGTAACCAGAAATAAACAGACCTGCTCTGTCCCACAGCCTTTGGCAAGAGTCCTGATGTTGGGCCAAGAAAGGAGCTTTGACTGTAGAGAAAAAAGTACTTACTGCCATGGTCTGTAAAAGAATGCAAACAGGATATCTGCCCTGCAAATGACACCAAAGAAGTGAAAACACCAAATTTCATTTTTTTTTCCCTGTCTCTCTTCACTCCTGCCCTGACTCCCTCAGCAGTTTGGTTTCTCCACCCACTCCCAGCACTGCCAGACAACTGCCTCAGATCAGCACACATCGATACTGGTGGTGTTGGGGTAATGTCTGTCAAAGGAGCAAGTGGTACAAAACACCAGGAAAAGAAGCTTGAGCTCTGTAAGCATGTTTGGATTGTGGCACTGTCCTCTCTGTGTTCTTGGGTTACCTCACACACACAGCCAGAGCCTCCATGAGAAGCTCCTCCCCTCCCTGCCCATTTCACCCAGCTTTTGTCACTGGGCTGTCCATTCTGAGCCCGCCTGCTGTCAGTCATCTCACACAGATGCCCACAGATGTGGACTGGCACCTCCAGATGGGAGCAATCCAAGGCAGGGTGCAATCGAAGGCAGACTGTACCAGCTGGCAGGGAGAGGAACTAGAGAGGGCCTTGTCATCTGCAGAGCCTCCAAGATGCCATTTCTGTCCACATTCAGGTGCTGTTTAAGCTTGGACAGTGTTGGGTGTTGGGAAACTGGGCTTTGAAGGTGTCCGAGGGAGCGTTCTTACAAAACAAGTAGATACAGCCAGTTAGTCACACCAAGACACTGGTGAGTGTTTGGCAAAGACATGCAGAGAAGGTCTCTCCCTCTGGCCCACATATACTTGTTTCTGGTAAGGGCTGGATGTCTGAGACAAGGTACATCTCACCACACCCACACAGCTTGACTAAACTGAGAGCCCAAGACTTTCCAACAGGCAACTCGCAACTTGACAGCCAAAGTCTTCAGAAACTCCTTCCGGGTGGTGGGGCAGGAGGGAAGCATGGCAGTACAGCCTTGTCCACCGTGCACTTCTCCCTCCCTCCCTTTCAGCCCTGTCCTTTCTCAATACCCAGGAAAGATTAACTCCTCTTCGCACACCAGAGAAAGTTATTATCATTAATGAAGAATTAAAAGGGAGTGATTAATAAGGGCCCTTATCTGGCCATGAGGAGGAGGCTGGACAATGGGAGGAAGATGGAGAAAATGAAAAACAAAAAATACGAAGCGTAAAAGGAGGCGAGCGCTGCTCCCACTTGTTAGATCGCAGCTGCATCTCCTGAGGGGGGAAGGCTCCAAATTGCTAATTACTGCCTCTGAAAAGACCTCGCTCTGATATGTTTTCTGCTGAAAGGTTCCCATTAATGAAGCAGCGATGATGCCGTTTCCCTTTGACTTGCCTTCAATTCCCTCCCTGAGCTTCCTCCCAAGCCGGGAACAATGAGGCCCTGGGAGCTGGCGGCTCCCACAGGCCTTTCGGAGACTAGGCCGGGGGCAGCCGAGTGAGGGGAGCCGAGCCGGCTGTGAAATATGGAGGGGGGAGATAAGGCAAAGACAGAGGAAAGAGGCTCACTCCCAGGAGCCCAGGGAAAATTTGCAGTTATTATGAAGGAGATGAGACAGATTAAAAGCCCTTGTGTTCTGCGCTGCCCTTTTATTTAGTGGCTTCATCTCTGAGATGAAAGAAGTTGGAAATGACTTTCTCCGCATTTTGCTGCAAGAAGCTTCACGGCACATTTTTTGACTTTATTCCTCCCTTTGTCTCTTGTCCCCTTTCTGTCTCTCTTTTTTCTTTTAACCCCTGGAAGGTTTTGCTGAGAAGTGCCATGGGACCAGGCAGAGCAGTTGCTGGGGTAGAGCAATGACCCTGCTGCTCTCCCTGTCCTACTGGGCCATACGGCTCCTGCTGCTCACCGGAGAGGGAGCTGGGTGAAGGCATTGCCAGATGAGCAGCCAGCATCCAGCCGACCTTCCTCTCCTGCTTGCCTCCGAAACATCCTTCATCACTAACACCTCCTCTCCTGTCTCCAGGCCCAGCAACAGTTCAGCACAGGTGACCATAGCCTCTGGGCAGGAAAAAAATCCCTGTCTTTACAAAGCCTAGTGACAGCTAACAATCCATCCGGGATAAGAGTTCTGAACATTTTGTCTCCCTGGAGCATTTCACGAGCCAAACTAGTGCTGAGGAGATGGGCCAGTTCCCATTGTCCATGCAGGCAACCTACAAGTACACAGGGAGTAAACAATTTGCCCGGAACACGGGATGAAGTTGAATGCAGGCAAGGATTCAAAATTTACTGTTGCTGGCCCATGTCAGGGAGAACCTTGTAATACTGGACAGAAATACCATAAACTGCTCAAAACCAGATTACTCCAACTGTCTCATTATGTTTTGTCAACTCCTATTCCCAGTTTTCTGATGTTTCCCTGTATACATCAGTGCTCCTCTGCTGCACTTTCTTAGTTTTTGGGACTTTTGTAATTGTAAGAGCACTTTCATCCTGTCTCTTGCTTTTGCCCTATCTCTCTCCCAGAAAATCAACCCTGTGCATCAGTCTGTTGTCTTTACTCAGGCCAAATGCTGACATCTGCTGAAATTTGGGTTGGAGTGTTGAAAATGAGGAAAAAAAAATGGACATGTGAAGTACAATTCATACCAGTTGCAGAACAGTTTGCTGACCTACAGAAACAGCATAGAACTAGTTGGGAAAATGAGGGGAAAATTAGAGTGGGCATCTGCTGCCATCTCCCCAGGACATCTGAACACAGGATTTCTTGTACACAATTGTTTGTGTGATTTGTTATCCTGCCTGGAACGGCAGCCAGTACCGATTACTTGAAATGAAGGGGTAAGCTCTGAAGTGGATGTTTACAAAATAACCTTCCCATCAGGGGAGTTTCTTTCTAACCCATACATTTTGTAGCTGTTTTATATCCTGAAGCATGAAAAAGGATTGCAGCGGTGAAACAGGATTAGATTTTAGGAGGGATTTGCTCTCAGATCTGAGAGTAAAAAGAAAACCCCTGTATTGGCAATAGGAAACTGGCGAGGAAAACAAAATACTGCCAGCAAGTAAGGTGAGTTACTGCCACAGAAAGGGTTAAAAAAGACAAAAGGACAGAATTTTACAGGCAAATTGGTGCACAGAAAATAACTTTAATCAAGTCAGCTCTTGGAAATGGGATAAAAATTATCTACCTAATGACTATTTTTCTTCTTTTAATATTTCCTTTCCAAGGAAATTTGTCAGATAAATAAAAGGTAATGAAAATGTTAACGTGACAGCTCGGACGAACGTAGAGGACTGGTTAGATAAACAGCATGTAGAAAACTCAGTAAAGCTAAACGAATCTTTTCCTATTGGGGTGTAGGAATCAATGGCAAACTCAAGGATTCGGCTATTTTTGAAGTATGTTGACAAACTTGGGAGAGCGCCAGAGGACTGAGGAAAAGCAAGTGCTTTGCCAGTATTTTGCCGGGTGAGGTCGGGGGAGCAGGGAGGAAGCAGTGATCTTGGCAATTATCGCCCTTTTAGAATTACTTGTGACCCTGGCAACACGATGGAATAAACAGAAGGGGGGCGGGGGAGAAGAAAAAATGCAAAGGATAAGAGATTTATGAGCAATAAGCAGCAGCATACATTTATAGAGAACAAATCACATTGAGACAAATCTGATTACTTTCTCTTGATTGGATTTACAAAATTAGTGAATACTGCAAGCTATGGACTTTGACAAAACTTTTGGTATGCTGCCTCGTAAAACATTACTTGAAAAATGAATCAGTATCAGCTTGAATGTGAGTGCATCCACCTCAGTTGCAAAAACAAACACCCCCCTCAAACAAAAAAAACAACAAACAAAACCCTCCAAAAAATCCCCCCCGAAAACAAAACAAAACCGAAAACAAACAAAAAACCAACAAGAACGAGACCCTGTCCCTTCCCGGGAAAAAACCAAAACAAAAACCCCAAAAAAACCAAAAACCAAAACCAAACCGAACCAAACCAAAAAAACCCCAAACAAACAAACAAACAAACCCCAAAAAACAAATCCGAAAAAATATCATGAAAATTGAGAAATAAAAAGAAATGCTAAGCAAAACTGGATGGTGGCAGGGTCGCACCGAGCTTTATTCTGATGGCTGCTGGTGATATGTAAAATGGAATTAGAGGAAAAGAGATGCAAGGCTTAAGGAGAGGGAAGTAACACTGAGAGGTTTAATTCAGGATACACACAATTAGCCAGCAGCGAAATGGAGGAGTTCGAGTACGGAGTTTATCGTTTGTCTATTAAAAACAAAATACAATAACCAAGCAACTAGAGAGTAAGTATATGGGAAGGGCTGCCCCGTTAGCGGGTAAGGGATCTGTAATGTCTCCACCAGCGGCACCAACCGCAGCGCAAACAGACAGAGACGCAAGGGACACTGGCCCCCCGCGCTCAGAAGCCGGCCGGCCGCGGGGCGAGGGCTGCTCGATGTCGGCACTACCCCACCCGGCCCGCCGGCAGACCCGCCCCGCGGGCGGGGCGGGCGGAGAAGTGGCCCGGGCAGGCCGGAAGCGGCGCTGACGAGGGGCTGGCGGAGCGGGGCGCTGGCCGGTGAGTGGGGTCGGGGGTCCTGGCGGGAGCCGGTGGGGCCGGGGCGCTGAGAACAGGTGTTCCCCGCGGGGTTGGGGGCTGTCGAGCAAAAGCAGCAGCTTCTCCCCAGAGGAGGGGGTCGGTGCGGCCGGGTCCCTGAGGACTAAGGGAGGCGGCCTCCGGCAGCGGGTGGCTCACCGGGATGGGGGTGCGGGTGTTTCTGAGCCCGGTGAGGAGAGAAATCCCACGTCTGCAAGGCACGGAGAGGGAGGGAGAGAGGGAGGGAGGGGTTGTGAGGTGAGGGATTTGCCCAGGAGTTTGGGAATGGCACACTGGCAGCCCTGAGGTGAAAGGGGTGGGATTTTTCGGCGGTAGGAGTTTGGGCTCGGTTTCGTACACCCTGTTCTAAGGAGCGCGGAGTCCCGCGCCCCTTATTTTGCTGTTGAAGTGATACTGGCCTGCAAAATACCTGTTTTACCATCTGTTTTACTGCCAGCTTTGCTGTTTGTCTCCTTTTTGGAAGATGCAATCTGTTTGTCGAACAGGCTAATCCTTCTCTGTGGCTTACCTACTGGAGGTAGCAAACTAGTTGCAGGCTTTCATACCCTTAGGATGTGTAATAGAGCATGCTGCTTCAACGCAAAAGATGCAACCTTAAGGCCTTTTCAGACACAGAGCACTTGACTCACCTGCTGCAGTATGGAGCTCTGTGCCACAATGGCTAGAAGAGGGATTTAACCCTTGCAAAAGGAAGAAGTGAGTGTTAGCCCAAGAAGTGGCAGTTGTCCTGCATTGGGTCCTCCCAGGCAACTCTAAAGTAAGTGTCTAACTTGGTTAATGTTACAAAGCCTATAGCATACTACAATCCAGTGATATGTTGGTAGCAGTGTTTATGTCTGGTGGTAATTGTTGTCATTTTTCACAGGCATTGCCAATGGATGAACTGGTGCATGACTTGGCCTCAGCCTTAGAGCAGACTTCAGAACAAAACAAACTGGATGAGCTATGGGAAGAGATGGCGCTAAGCCCACGGCAGCAGCGGCGACAGCTCCGCAAGAGACGGGGCCGTAAGCGACGCTCAGACTTTGCACATCAGGCAGAGCACGCCTGCTGCTACAGTGAGGCCTCAGAGTCCAGCTTGGACGAAGCTATCAAGGATTGCCGTGAGGTGCTGACAGCTAATTTCAGTGACTCTGATGACATGGCAGTGGTCAAACGACACCCAGCTCTTAGTGCCACCCTGAGGAGCAAGCAGCACCTGTGGCATGAGTCAGACTCCTTTACAGAGAATGCACCCTGTCGACCTCTCAGGCGCCGACGGAAAGTCAAACGTGTGACATCAGAGGTGGCTGCCAGTCTCCAGCAAAAGCTCAGGGTGTCAGAGTGGAACTGTGAGAGGGGCTGCAGGTTCAAGTCAGCCAAGAAACAACGCCTTTCACGCTGGAAAGAAAATGCCCCTTGGACATCATCCAGTCATGGCCTTTGTGAATCAGGAGAGAACAGGCCCTTCCTCAGCAAGGGGGGAAGGAAGGAGCGGATGGAGTGTGAAGCTGATGATCAGAAACAGGGCTCAGATGAAAACATGTCAGAATGGTGAGATCTTGGTTTCTTCCCTGCCTTGCTGCAGCTGCTTGTAAATCCCGTGCCTTGCTTTTTGAAGTTCTTATCAAAATTATTCAGTGCTGCTCTCTCTTTGAAGAGGAGAAGTATCTCAGCTACTTCCAAACTGTAGATTCTTTCCAAGTCTTTCCTGTCAACGCTGTATAATGGCCCAAAATTCTTCCTTGATAAGTTGGGAAGCTGATATGTTTGACTCCTGTTACACAAGGAGTCCTCTGAAATGTCTGTGGCCCTGCAGCTACAAAGTGGCATGCTTGTGGCCTGCGGTTTGGAGAGTAAGTCCACCTTTGGCACTTGTGTGATTGATATGAACTGATCTCAGTTTCTTGTTTTCAAAATTTACCATAGGTAGTAATAGAGAACAGATAAGACCTCCCACCATTACTGCTAGTCCTCTGTACAGGTACTGTGTGAACCTCAGTCTAAACATCTTGCTTGCAGTTCTACATCTCTGCTCTGATCTGGTCTTGAAAGGCTAGCTATGGGGAGAATGTACTGAGATGATGAAGAAGTTGAGGGGAACTTGAAT
The DNA here is from genome assembly GCF_001715985.3 of Manacus vitellinus. NCBI lineage: Eukaryota > Metazoa > Chordata > Aves > Passeriformes > Pipridae > Manacus > Manacus vitellinus. The sequence goes on from NW_021940750.1 coordinate 20,314,311, forward strand.
TACTTACATGATAAGCCTGTGTCTGGCATGTCTTCATGTCCAGTTTTGGAGAACTTTGATGAATTTGTGTCAGAATTTCAGAAGGGATTAAAAAGAGACATTTAAATGCCATGGTCTGAATTTAAAAAAAACTTAGGAGTTTAAAAACCTTGGGAAGTTTTTCCCTCGAGTATGACTTTTATTCTTTCTGTAGAAGGTTTGGCGTTATAAAACTGCTTCTGTCTGAAAAGATTTTTCAGATTAGAAAAGAAGTAACTGCTGAGAACCAAATGGAGGACATTTCTTAACCAATGGCATACAGAAAATGAATGTGATTGTTTATTTTCTAATTAATCATTGTGTAAGAAGCAGCAGACATTGAGGAAACATGTAAAACAAAAACCCCATATTTCATGAAACGTGAGATTTGGAACTCTACTGCAGGACATTTTGGAGGTCAAAGATTAAGTATGTTCAAAAGTGGTATGTGGAGCCTAGATTTATCAGGGTCTGTTAAACATTACAGGCCAGATGAAAGATCTAGCTCAGGAAGTCCTTAGACTACTGACAGCTAGAAGCTGGAGAAGTATACAGAGGAGTCTGCATTTGTCATGTTCTCATGTTCTTTCTTAAACCATCCACTGTAACAGGTCCTATCAGACAGAGGGCAGTGCATTTGGAAAGTATAACTGCTTGATCCAGTATGATTGTTCATATGTTAAGGTTCATTTAAGTGTTCTGACAGTCTAGCTCCTGCCGTTTGTCAGAGTGGACAGGTGGCACTTTGTTATTACAGCTTTGTGGATAACAACTGGAAGCTCAAACTTCTCAGTGGTATTTTCTGGGACATTGTGAAGAGCTTAGGTTGTAATAAGTCCTCACTGTCCTGGCCCAGGGGACCACTATTGCATTTTTAGTGGGTCAGCGTGGTTTGTATGTAACTGTTACAGCCTGGAAGTAGCAAAAAAGTGGTCACTTTTTTCCTTTAAGAGTGGCTATTGTTGCTAAAAAGTGGGTCTTTACAAGAGGCTTGTGGATGCCTTTTTTCTACTAGTTGTTAAAAGCAGTTTTATCTTTTCAGAGCTTTTTGTTGGTATTCCAGGAAAAGGAATGTGCTGAGTAGCTCCTGAATGTTGCATGTCAGTGATGATGGACTGGGAGATACCCTTCCTTGATGTGGCAGTGATGGACAGTGTTCCTTGAGTTGTTTGGTTTTTTTTCACCAATCAGAGTCTGTTCCATCATGTCAAACTTGAACTTAAACCATCAGGCTTTCATCCAGCCTTTATTTGTTCCAGCCTTTGAAAGAGTTAATAAAGAGCTATGTCCGGACTGTTACTTGAGGACCATGCTGATTTGTTCTCTCTCAGTTGTCCCTTGCTCTCAAACTAATTATTGTGCAAGTGTATGCACCAAATGACACTTACCATCTGCTGCCAAATCCTTGGGATTCTCTTCAGAAAGCTAGGGCTTGGAATATTTGACTTCTGCAACACCACATGGGTGATCTGTGCTATGATTCACTGGGGAGGGTCAAAGTTGGAGGGAGAAATACATAGAACCCTCTTCAGTGCGGAGTATCCCTTATGGCAATGAAGGATCATGCTTTGGTCTCTGCTGCTCTAAATATAGCACTTTGCTGCTAGCAGCAGAGTGAAACTGGCTGTGCTTACCTCACTCCCACTGTCCTCTAGATGTTTTTTTCTGGTACAGTAAGAGAAGAACTTTGCACAGATGTATGACAAGGGCATATCCTGAGGAAGGGAGAAGAAAATTGGATGCCTAGGGGGGTGAATGGTGTGGTTGTCATCACAAGGAAGGGTGACTGATGCTGCTTGTGGGACTTGGAAGCAATCTGTGGTGATCTGGTGATTTACAAAACTTTCATACTGAAGTGGTTCCACCACTGTTCACTCCTCTAGCAGTAGGGAGTGTCACAAACGCAGTGGGTTTTCAGGCAAACTAAGCTGTATATTGAGAACGTTTTTTTTTTCCCCCACCTTCTTTTTCCTCCCCTCCACTGACACTTGATTTTCTTTGTTATGCAGGAATGAATCTCTAAATGCCGAAGTATCCTGTATTTTTCTCTGCTTTCTAGAAGGCTTTTTATCCTAAGTTAGATCAAAACCCTCCTGTATTCAGTCGATAAACTCCCATTCTCTGAGAAAGTCTTGGATATGAATTCTTAACAAGGAGGTAGTTTTTTATAGTTTGCTCGTGGGACTGCTCCCAGTCTTTTCCTGGAGGAAGATGAGCTGCAGTGTTATGATTCAACATGTGCATGAAATGAAATCTTTGAAATTGTTTGCCAAACGTGGCAAGAGGTGAACACAAATTGAGAGAAGGAAGGATGTGCAAGAACATGATGAGGAAATGATGATGGTTTTGAATTGGGTAATGACACGACTCAATGCCTGATCTATAAATAATTGTGGAAACAACAGAGGAAGCAAGTGGTTTAAGCAGTCAGTCATTTGTATATTTGTACAAAGGTGACAGTTACTGCTAAGTTAACTGTTAGAAGTAGCATGCCCTTCTGTCCCTTAATGCTTTGAGATTCCCTGCAGCCATAATAAAGCAAAGGCAAATTATATATAGAGTGCTGAAGTTCTTTCTCTTGTTGGTACTTCCAGGTCTGGGTTTGGTTTGGTTTGAGGACTGAATAAGAGCTGTCTGAAAAATGACTTTCAGTGGCATGCTTACTAGTGAAAGATGTACAATTGCTCTCATCTATTTTCAAGTGCCAGAACTTTTAGTGTGACTTTTTCGAACTGGGGATCCTACTGGCCCAGCAATGCTGTGAGATTTTGCTGGTTTAATGCTTATGTGTTTGTTGTGGATTGATCTGGATAGGCAGCTCAGCCCCACATAGCTGCCTGCTCACTCCCCCTCAGTGGGATGGGGAGAGAAGCGGAAGAGTAAAAATGAGAAAACTCCCGGGTTGAGGTGAATTCAGTTTAGTAGGTAAAGCAAAAGCTATGTGCACAAGCAAAGCAAAATAAGAAATTCCCTACTTCCTATCAGCAGGCAGATGTTCAGCCATTTCCAGGAATACAGAACTCCATAATTTGTAGCAGTTATTTGGCAAGACAAATGCCATAATTCCAAATGTCCCCAGATTCCTCCTTCTTTTTCCCAGTTTTTATTGCTGAGCATGGCACCATATGGTATGGAATATTCCTGTATTCAGCTGGGGTCAGCTGTCACAGCTGTGTCCCCTCCCACCTTCTCATGCATCCCCAGCCTGCTCACTGGTGGGGCAGTGTGAAACACAGAGACAGCACTGGCACCGTATAAGCACTGCTCAGCAATAACTAGAACATCAGTGTTACAGGCACTGGTTTGGTCACAAATCCAAAACATACAACCATAGAGCTACTATGAGAAATATTTAACTCTATGCCAGCCAAAACCACTACTATATTCTGGCCTGAGAGTGTAACCATTGCTCATCCTGGGTGTGCAGTTAAGTTGCTTTACCCTTTGGAAGGGAGCTCTTTCGATGACAGCCTGCAGTGGCATTCAAGAGTCTGGCTAAGCTGATGAATTGGAGGCCAGTTTCTCCATAAAGAAAAAATTCCTCTCTCTTGGAAGGCAAGTGACAAAGACAGAGTGTTCAGCTTCCCCTCCTTCTCCAGCCCAGCCTGACCTTCTGCAGCCCCTCGGTGCCTCTTGTTTTCTTATTTTTATAGAAAATCAATATCCCTCCTGACACAAACAATAGCTCAGGCAAAAGAATAAATGGGGGAAACCTGAGATCTCTGTCCATCACCTCTCACTTTAACTCCCCCAAACTATTTAATTATAAGCATGCTTTGCTCCAGGTGTTTCTGACAGTGAAATTGCTAAACGAGGACCATTTTAACCAAAGATTGCGTGATCAATAACACTCTATAGCAGTAGCTTGTCGGATCAATAGCGTTCATTATTTCGTGGTTAAGGTAAGTAGCCTTCTTTGCAAGTGGAGGTCATTAATCAGTGCTTACTGGACCTGCAGAAAGGCTTGTGTAGTAAGAGTCTAGTTTGTGTTCAGCCCTGCAGTGTAAAAGGGGTGGTGAAGAAGATGAGATCCCTGAAAGTTTGTTCCAGTAAAGTACTGGCAGTGATGCTTATCTATAAGGAACTGAAGAGCTCTCAGTGCAACAGGATGCTTTAAATACTGTTAATGTGATCTGGAATCTTGACAATGCTTTTTCCTTTCTCAGGCACCTTTCCTCTGAGGATGCTAAAACCCTTATGAAGGAGTCACTTGGTCCTCACATCTGCAGCTTATGAGGACTGTTAATCCAAGCTATCAAAAGAGAAAGCAGACACACTAAGGGATTGGCCCAGGGTATACAGTGAGTTGGTAGGAGAGCTAGGAATGAAACAATTAATTCATGGTTTTCAGTCCTTGGCCTTAATTGCTACTATGTGGGAGGGTGAAAGAATGGCCAAGCTTTGTAATGGATTAATTTAGAACTTGATATTAACTTAAATACTGAAATATGAGAATGATGTACAGTTTGTTCATCTTTTAAGTATAAATGGCCTTTATAGAATGATGAAGATGCAGAGTTTGTATATATCCAGCGTGATGAGTTGACTGTGCTTTAGGGTGCATTTTCTAAGAGTAGTAATATGCTCACAGGATGGGGGGTTTATTGTGTGCCTGCAGTTCTTTGGGGTGACGTATTTTGTGGTCCCTCATCATTCAGCCTTCTGAACCAAGGGGTTTCCAGCTGATACTGGTGTCTAGTATGATTGAGTTTCCCTGGCGAAGAGGGATCCAGAGATACTTTCAAACAGCATGCCTAGAAGGGAGGTTGATTTGAGTGCTGAGGTACACCAGGTGTTTGCATCTAAGATCTTAGTGCTACAGGAGTAGGCCGTAAGTGGTTTCTGCTTGTCCTGGTATCTCTTGGCTAAATTGGAGGAAGTACGGCCTGAAGTGTCCAAGGATTGATTTAACGTCAGCATTAAAGCCATCAGATGCTTGGTATTGACCTGAGCATGTACTTCTGCTACATACATTTATCCAGCTCTACAGTCAGTTAATGGCTTTCTACACATTAATTATTAGCTTTATTCTTCTGTTCAAGAATTAAGAGTCTCCCCTAACTGCTTCAGCAAACACAAAGCATGCTCTAACAAGGTTGCATTCAGCAGCAACAATTCATGCTGTGCTAAGGTATTTAGCTGAAGAGTTGTAAATGTACCAGCTGCTCTTCACTCCAAATAAAATAAAAGTTGCTGTTGAAGGAAGGGTTTGTGTATCAATGTAACATTTTTGAGAAAAGGGAATCTGAAGTAGAGAACTTCAGAGGGTTTTCAGTAGCTGTTAAGTGACCCAAGGACAGAGTTTTTAACTGCACTTAATTTCCTGGTGAGTATTCCAGACAATGTCATAGTTAGGTTATTAATTCTAGTACCTGAGGCAAATGCCACTGTATTAATTACTTTTTGATAACTTAGAACTAAACTAGATACAGGATTCTACTCTTTTTCAAGTGATGCAGTGTTGCTAGGTTATAACAGAAAGCAGTTACGTCCTGTCCATGTATCTGAAATGCAATTTTTTGAGATGTGTAAAGCATTTTGGTCTTGGAGAAGCCAGTAGAATGTAGTAAAGTGGTTTTTGTTTTGTGCCTGCTGCAATTGTAACCGTGGGTTTTTTTGTTTTGTTTTTTTGTTCCAGTGAAACCAGCAGTGTGTGCAGCAGCAGTGATACCGGCCTGTTTACCAATGATGAGGGCCGACAAGGTAACAACTGTCTTGTGGTTTTCCTTCTGTGCTGCTGGGGAATTTTTCTTCCTTTCTTTGCAAGTACAAAGAAATGTGCGTGTTTAAAGAGGGACGAAGAGGGAAGTGTGGGAGAAAAGCCAGTGTCACGGAGGGGCTAGAAGTTAAGAAATGAGAGGGCTGCAAAAATGTGATTTTCATGACAGTACACTCTTCCTGCTGAAATACTTTGTGTATCAGATCCACAATATTTGCCATATAAGAAGCTATTATTATGGAAAGGCACAGAAGTACAAGGGGAATTTGAGAGCTCTCCACAATGAAAGAACACGGCTTATGATTTGTTTCTGTAGATGTTTTAGTTGTTGTCTACACACCATTAGTGCCTGAATTTGTTAGTTGTTTTCTCTGTGGGTAGAAAGAGAAGATGTGAAAAAAAATTACTTAATACTGATAAGTCACCTAATTGTGCTAAGAAGATGACGGTAATACATGATTGGTTTTATTTCTTTAAATATATGTTCTTCCCTTGCCCTTGTGTGCATTAGTTGAACCTAGTATTTTCAATGTCTGTTGTAGAAATTATTTCTTAGGAGTTTTGAGAGTGAAGTGTAATCTGGTTTTATTTATCAGTGACAACACAGTGTCCAGTTTATGGGAGATATAGCAGAAGTAAGTATGAAATAGGTTGTAGTAGGCACATAGGCACTCAGGACTATATTTGGAGCATGTGGGCTGTGACCCTAGAGACCTGCAATTCTGTGCACTAGGATTCTGTCACATTTACCAGGCTAAGATTTGGATGAAGTCTCTTCTGGGAATATAGGCGTGCTAAGGGAAGTAGCATCAGTAGCTCAGTAGGAAATGCTGCTTCCACTAGCTTGTTACTGACCTGGGTATCTGTGAGTGAGGCAACACAATGATAGCAAATATGCTTACATGTTTTCTGATGATATTTTAGGCTGTAGGGTCAATCTGTTGTGATCTCCATGGGTATAATTAGGGATTTCAAATATCAGCTTTGACCTTTGCTGAAAAATAACTGTTTCCAGCCTCTGGTTCTTCAAAAGCAACAGAAAAGTAAAATCTTTTGTCTTCTCTTTTTACTGATGATTGTTCGGAGGGTAGCTGAAATCAGTGAGCACTTGTATATCAGTTGATAAAGCAGGGTGGTGACTGAAGTGTTTTACTTCATCACCCAAGGTAAGATTGATGTAGACTGGATACTCTATATATATACTTGTCTATATGCTTGCTCTATATACTTGCCCTGGTTTTATACCCTGTTTTAGACATTAACTTCTGGCTGATACTAGAAGTAGGATACTCAATATACAAGAATACGTAGAAATGTGACTCAGATAAATTAATAAAATCCAATTACAGCCTTACCTGTCTAGGTACTAGAAGAGATGTGACATCCTAGTCGTCAGGTCTCGGTCTGTTCAAACAGTTTATACTGTGATAGATTTCTGACCAAGATGTTATGTTAACTGTTATGTTAAAAAGGCTAAAAAATATTGTTGGACTTTCAGGCTAAATAAGAAGTATCTCTCTCCTTTTTTTTTTTTTTTAATTTGGACAATTTCTAGTCATAAAATAAGTAAAAAAACAACAGCTGTCTATGGTCAGTGAGATGGGGAGAGCACAAAATTATTTTTCTCACAGATCATCTTCTTAGAAATAGTTTTCTAGTACAATTCCAAACTGAATAATGGGAAATTTAAGTTAGCAGCATACTAAAATTAATGTAGTTTTTTCCCTTACTTCTTTTGAGGTTACATCATGTAATATTTTTGCTGTTGCTAATTAAATGAATTATCATTGCAATTACACATACCAGCACACTTCTATGAGCAGAGAATGGTCCTAGTTTATAATTTGATTGTAAGGTGGGTTTTTTGGTTTGTATTTGTTACACGCATTGGGATCTCTCACAGTGAAAATTACTGCAGTATTAGCATATGATCCTGATTGTTAAAGTTTGTTTTATGAAATACGAAAGTAGTGATTTGAGATATGACACTGCACTATGCTCATAGACCCAAAATGGAAGGGATAGTTTTGCACAAATTGTGATCACTTAGAACTATGCAACATTATTTAATTTTAATTTACCAAGAGATGCAGAAGGATGTTTATATTTTAAGATATAAGTGGTAGGTCAACTGATATATCACAGAAATAAAAAGCAATGTCAGAGCTTTGGGCTGAAGTGTTCTGGCTGTCCTACCTGTTGCTGATTGGAGTTGGTTTTGTGTGTTGCTGCTTCTGTTATGTGCAAGATTGCAGCATTCTTACTAGGTTGAGATTTTCTTAGTTTCTTGTACTGTTGGGGTTTTTTTGTTTGTTTGTTTGTTTAGATTTTTTTAGGGTATGGTGGGGTTTCCTTTTTTTTTTTTTTTCCTGGCAAGATGTGTGGGTAGGCATCATAGACTTTGGTCAGGAGTAATGTAACTGTGAGGAAAGGAAAGTAAGTGGGGATGCTTGAGTTGAGACTTAATGGTAGGTAACTGAGAGTTTTCCCTGAGTCAGGTGTGTTAGTTTTTTAAGGCAAGATGAAGGACCTTGCAATTACATGGGACTGTTTGTTAGTTGGGCTACTGAAAAGCTACGTGTGTCAGGTTCTTTGCCTTCCTCCTACTTTTTTTCATACACTGCTCATGGGCTACCACTCTCAGGGACTTTCTGGCCTGACAGATTTACTATGCATGGTGCCTGATGCAGTTCAGTTTTAGGCTGCAGCTGCGTTAATTAGTGACACAGCTTTACGGAGACTTTTGTCATGACTTCTGTTGCTGCTGCTTCAGTTTTGCTGAGCGTTTGTTGTTCTGACAGATTCTAAGAAATTTTGATTGAGAAGAACTCACAGCATGGTTAGTGCTTACGCTCAAAGTGACCATTTCTGATAGTTGTGTGTTTTTCTCTTAGCTTCTGTCTTAGGAGGGTAGGGATCTTTCTCATCAGTGAACATGCTCCTTTTGCTTACTCTGTGAGCCTGGTCTTTTTCTCTTGTGAAATCTCTCCTGTGACTGCCTATAGTGTGTGCCAAATGATTGGCCTCTACCGTTGTCACAGTAATTACTTCAGAGAAAGAGTTCTGCATAAGACATCACACAACACTGAACTAAGGTTGATGAGATGCAGTAGCAACAGAGTGCTAAAGCTGCCCTAGGCAGGTCTATAAAGAGGACTTTGTTCTATAGGGAAATTCTGTAGACTGATGAGTTGGATAGTTTAAAGCATTTAGTGAGGCCCCATAGTTACTGAGGATCATTGAAACGGAATACAAATATGAGGCTCTTCAGGAAGGAATTCCTAATGAGACTTCAGCTGTTTCACATCCAAATATGCCTACTTCTAGTATTTTGAGGGATTGTCACCAGGCACATTGATGTTATTTGTGGCTAATTCCATCCTGTTTCTTTAGGAGATGATGAGCAAAGTGACTGGTTTTATGAAGGAGAATGTGTTCCAGGATTCACTGTCCCCAACCTTCTTCCTAAGTGGGGAGCTGATCACCGATCTGAAGTGGAGAGGATTGACTCAGGCCTGGACAAGCTCTCAGTTTCCACGTTCCTTTTGCCCTCACGACCAGCTCAGAGAGGTGAGATCCATCAGGAATGCCATGTGTTTAAGAACTTCTGTTGTGATGGGAGAAGTAGATTCTGTTTGTAGGTGTTACATTTAAATGGTATTGATGATCTGTTTTGGATTTTTTTCATGATCCAATTAAAAAAAGATGTACTATTGGAGAGTTTACTGTAATACTCCTACCAGCTGCCCACATTCTTGAGTCTTCTTTTTTAAAAAAAATATGGATTTTATTTGATTTGTGGATAAACTGGCGTATCTACATCTTTGAGACTGGAAAACAAGAGACAGAGGATCTGATTTGATTACTGAACTAACAATTTTTCCTGGTGGTTTTGTCAGGAAGAATCTTCTGTGTTCATTGCTCAGTTTTTCTGGGTTTGGTTTCCAGGATTTCATGCTCGCCTGAATCGCCTTCCAGGAGCTGCTGCCCGTTGTCTCCGAAAAGGTCGGAGGAGGCTTGTTGGCAAGGTATTGCCCTTTTGAAAGATGATAATTTTGTATTTTCAATACTGATCAGTCTTGAAGTACTATTCTAAGATATCATGTAAATTGTCTTCTGCAGAAAGTGGCTCTGTATATTTTTTGTTTCATGTATTGTTTGATTTGTTTAACTGCTTTGACTGTCAGAAATTGATTGAGTGACTAAGTGGATTTTAAGGCATGTTTGGGGTGGCAAAGACAGTTGATCAGCACTGAAAGTAGTATGAAAGGAGGCCTGAAGATGAATGACAGAGTAAATAACAAGAACATTTAGACAGAATGTAGGAGAAAATGGTGATAGCGTGAGACTTGTGCATGCTCATCTGAGACCACAAGGGCAGAGAGGTGGCTCAAAGGTGAAGGAAGGCCAAATTTTAGATAGGGAAGCTGACTGATATTAATGGCAGCAAAGGAAGGTGGTTTTAGTGGTTGCATTTTTAGTGGGGTGACAGAAGAATAAAAGGGTATATGCAGTAATGCAGACAAAGCTACCCAAAGCCACTGACTAGTCTTATTATATATAGGGCAACCAACATACAAAATATTAGTCCTTTTTCTAAAGGAATAAGCAATACTTTGCAGATGTCTGCTTAAAAGGAGGGATACACTTGTTTGGGTCTGCATCATGGAGCATTGACTGTTGTAAAAGAAGTTTCTGAGAAGGAAGGTGTTGGCTGTGTTTGGCTTGTCTTTTATTGCAATATTCTCTGTGCTTTTGAAAACACTGGCATAAGTTCTGAGCTGAGTGGCCATAGATAGAATCTGCTAGCAAGGTGTGTTAGAGGGGCCCAGGGTCTAGAGGAGTGTGACAGTCGCCTTCAGTTCAGTCATACGTGAAAGATTCTTGTTTGCCCCTTCTTTCTTCCACTCACCTTGCTTAGTTGTAACCAGTGTTTAAAATATGAATCCTTAGCTGGCAAGAGACTGGTTTTGGGTAGGGTTCCTCAGGCCACCTGCAAGTGGCTGGGCCTGGCGGCACACCTCTAATGATCCAAATGAGAAGGATAATATTTACTTGTTTAATTCATCTTCATCACCTTAAAGGGATCTTTGTCATTTGCAGCAGAGGTCACTGCTCCCCCTTCCCCATCTCTCTCGAAATTGTAATCATAAATAATGAGTTTCATTCAGAGCTCCCCGCCAGCGAGCTGCTAATTACCAAAAGTATGGCTTGTAATTTACACAGTAATAAACTGTAAATTTAAACATTATGGCACTTTAAGTTAATAATTTTCCTGCTGTAACAAATAGCCCATCTTTCACCCCTGCTGCTACAACTGCCACCAAACTTTGAGTGTGTTTTGCCTATGTATCTGGCAGAAACAAACCATACCTGTGAAAGACTTATACTCTCATCTTCTGCCCCTTGCTGCAAAGTATACTTCCTTCTTGGAGGGAGTTGCTATGCAGATGTGAACAGCTGGTGCTTCAGGCTGTGTGTGTATGTGTATTCCAGCATCAAGCACATACGCAGGGCAGCGTCTCACAGGAAGGAACGTGCTCCCAGTGCAAGTCCTTTCTTCTAGGATCTACCTCTTTTTAGCTGCTAGAGGTCCTGCTGCTGAATTGCTGCTTTCAGAAAGGGCAAAAGCTTTGTGCTTTTGCTCCTTATTTTATTCATCTGTGCTTGGTGAATCCCTGCTGTTAGTGGAATAGTGTAGTGTTCTGTCTCTCAGCCTGTTTATGGCCGAGCTGACCCTGACTACCTGGAAAGAAGCACTTCTCAGTCATTTCTCCTGCTCTTAACTGCATCGTTGTGCTGCATAGTTTGTACTAGTCCAGTCCTTGGTGAACCCCTCTGCAAGCAAATATCATCACTGAAATAACAAAAACCAAGCCTCACGAATAAAACTAAATGATTTTCTGAGATTCTACTTAGTTAAATTGGCTCAGCTGAGGTTCTAAAAGGTAAGAGTGAATATGTTTAGCTGAGAGTGGGCTGGTAAGGAAAGGATGTGACCCAGGGGAGTAAGATTTGTTCTTACTGGCAGCAGCAAGCTATTATGTCTGCTCACTGTGTGAGTTTGCAATCTTTACCTGTCTTTGTGTTTCAGGAGACCTCCATGAGCAACCTGGGCACCGAGAGGCTAGGTCATATTGTTAGTGATCCGCGCCAGAAAGAGTAAGGCCCTTAACAGCTGTTGTATAGACCTTTGGGAGGGGATGAAGAACTATAGGGTCCCCTTCCCTCCTGGGACTGAAGGGAATGAAGAGCTGGGTAGTAACCTAAGCATAACCTATGGAATGGGGGACAGTACTCTACTGATGGCTTCTCTGTTTTCTTACTTAGAATTGCTACCCCAGTGTGTGGACACTGCTCAAATGCCCTTTTGTTTACAGCCAGCTTTTTCTTTCCTCCTCCCTTATAATGTGCCATTGTAATAACTGCAGATCTTTTGCATGGTAAGAGGAGACTAAGCCCTATATGTTAGTTTTTTTAAATGCTTTGGTGTGGAGTCACACTATGGGTGCATACCCAGGCTGCAGAAATCATACTGACAAGGCAACCATGAAATTCTCTTTCTTTTTTGTTCTGTCTCCTTCCCCAGTTAGTGTATTTAAATTGTAGTCAGCACTGGGAATTGTCATGGTGCCTATCCTTTGATATCCCTGTGATGCTATTCTTACTGGGGAACGAGTAGGTAAGGATGGCACCTCTTGACTGCAGTGCAATGGGTCCAACCTTCACCAGTTGTTTATATCTAGGTTTCTTCCTTGGATTTGAAATTTCTTGTTTTCAGTATGGGTCCTGATGATGTTTAATCTTTTTCCTTCTCCCTCCATCTTTGTTCTTCCCTTCCCCTTCTCTTCTTACCCCAACCCTCCTTTTTTTTCCCCCTCATGTTCGTTCATTGGCATTGCTTCCACCTTGTCCTTTCGACTCTGCCCTCCTTCCAGTTTTTGGTTACCATCCATGGGGAAGAGAGATCGCAACCAGGTAAGCTGACTCTGCTCTTCCTTTTTTATTTTTTGGTTTCCTTCTCTCTAGAAAGGACACAGTGCTGGCTTCTGATTTCCCACACACTGTGGCCTGTGCACGTGAGGTAAGGCAGCCCTGTCCCTTCTCATTTTGTGAACTGAGATGTCTTCTGGGTTTTGAACACAAACCATTTCTCAGGCATTATACTGTCTATTTAAACTGAACTCCTTTTGTTTATCTGCCTGTTTTAGGTCAGTGTAAGCCTTCCTCTCTGACAGTGAGTGGAAGGAAAAATGCCTTTTGAAAGGAGGACCTTTGGCCTCTCAAAATTCCATAAGAATTGGAACATTTTTCTCTTTTGAAATGCTTTGTTTTGCCTTTTTTGACTCAGGCTTCTACTTGATAGTCTCATCAACAGAGAAGCAAAAAAATGGTGAGCTTAAATGGTACAGTTAAATAGAAACTGTAACAGGAAAATGTAAGAGGTGATAAGCAAAAAAAATAGGCATTCTTGTAACTAAAACTCTTGTGTATGCACTTTTATATTCTCCAGTAAGTCTTTCTTAGCTTCAGTGCTAGGAGACTTTTTTACTTAAGATATAAGAGCTCAGGTTCTTAATAGCAGAAAGCAAAAAGGATCTTCATTTTGAGCAGTTGCGTTTTAACAGTGTTCCTGGCCATGCACACTCCTTTCTGTTCCTCTGTGAATTGTTTTGTGGTTGGTGAGCAGTAGGACTGAATTCTGTTTTCTCTTTGAGGTGACTACAAATACATGTATGATAAGAAATGATTTTCAGGCCTTTGTGCAGTTGTGTATTTTCTATTAACAAGAACATTTCACATGCTGCTTTTATAATGCTAGAGATAGGAATGATAACTATGTAGAGCTTTAAAATGACCAAAACAAATTACTTTTGTTTTTCTTAAATGAACTTGAATCAGCTACAGAGGGTTCCTGGTGATTCTCCCTGCTGTGCAGTTGCAGTGTTACTTCACTGACAGTAAACTAACAGTCCCACTTAAGGAGGAGCTCCCTGATGGCAGCAGCTTTGTGATCCATCTTGTTTCTCAGAAATGTTTAGGGTAAAGGCCTAGTACTGAGTTCTGGAGTTGCAGATAGCTTGTATGATGAGTCCTGCTACAGCTGTAGATTGTTCATTTATCCTTATTTAAAAATACATCAGTTATCCTAGTAATACAAGAAAAGTGTTCTGGAGATTGGTGTAGCACTTTGAAAAGCAGATGGAAATGAACTTCCTGCTCGAGGTGTGAATTATAAATAAAGAGGAGATGCTGAATGGAAGTATAATGCACATACCCCAGAGAAACTACCGGTTTAAACCTTCTATTTACATATTGAGCAAAGTTTGCTTCATGCATTGTTTGACCAGATTATTCCATTTCTGTCCTAACTATTGCATCTTTTACAACAAGCTATCTTGTGCAGGTTTGATGCTTTCAGGATTTGTCTAGTGTGTGTCTAACAAAGGATCTTAGATTAGCCTGACTATGCAGTATTTCAGAAGTTTGTTTTAAGCAGTTTGCAAAGGCAGCTTGTGAGGTCAGTTGGGAGTGGAAGGAGCAGCTCACTTGCTGTGGAATGAATTGGGAGCTATTTGTGAACTGAACCTGGTGCACTTGAGTCTTCTAGAGGTCTGTTTCAGTGATACATATAACCATAGGGAATATGGGAACTGCTCTGTGGGAAATTCTGTGCTTGCACCATTCATAACAGTGTTTTCTCTCTACAATGTGAAGGTAGACAAGAGGCTTTCTGAAAGAGAAGCAAACATTTTGCTCAAGGCATGCAGCAGTAGAGCACTTATGCTCTTAGTCAACCAGCATTTCTAATAAAGTGAGTTGAAAGAGGAGTGTGCTAAGGCTGTCTGTTGTGAGATTTGCTGTTGCCCCCTTTGTGTTAGCCTTTTGTCTGAAGTGAGAGTCTGTTCTCATCTAGTTTCACCCCTTGAGGTGTTGGAAAGGTCTTCTTTGTATGAGCAGCTATAGGGAATAGATCTGAGCAGCTGTATCTGGAGACTATTTCTTTTAACACTTTGCTTAAATAAAATCTCTTGACTTTCCAGTTCAATCCGTTATCTCCTCTGTACTCTCTGGATGTGCTTGCTGATGCTTCCCACCGAAGATGCTCACCAGCACACTGCACTGCCAGGTAACTCCCTTGCTCTGCTCTGTTGGCATTGTCTCACTTCCCTCTCAGAGGTGTTTCTCAGTAGTACTGTGTGGTCTTTTGGTGGATTGACCTTAGCTGGATGCCAGGTGCCCCCCCAGCTGCTCTGTCACTCCCCTTCCCAGCTGGACAGGGAGTGACAGAGTGGAAAAACAACTCGTGGGTTGGGATAAGGTAGTTTATTTGAAGCAAAAAAACAAAGTGGAAGCTTGTACGCGCAAAAGCGAAGTGAAGTGGAAGATAACACAGTTTATTCTCTACTTCCCATGAGCAGCGATGGTCGGCCACCTCCGAGAAGCAGGGCTTTGGTACGCATGACGGTTCCTCAGCAGGCAGCCATTGGAGACAATGAATGCCTGCCTTCCTGCTCCTTGCCTTAGCTTTTATATCTGAGCTGATGTCATATAGTCTGGAATATCCCTTTGGTCAGTTTGGGCCAGCTGGCCTACTTGTGTCCCCTCCCAGGATCTTGCCCTCGATTGAAGAAGGAATGTTACAGTGCTGATGCTGTGCTCAGCAGTAGCCCAAACACTGGTGTGTTATCAACACCCTTCTAGCTACCAATGCAAAGCACAGCACTGTGAGGGCTACTGCAGGGAAATGAATTCCAGCTCAGCCAGACCCAATACAGACCTGAACAATACTCATGGACCTTACTGTAAGTTAACAGGCTTTTCCCTAGGAACCCCGTGTTCAAACTTAGCATAAAACATACTGATGCAGTTTATTTGACAGTCTCAATAAACTAAGTGCTTACAGTATATGAAACAGTGTATGACAGACAGGTAGATTATTTAGAAACTACTGTAATCTGTTCTGGAACGTGCAGTGAGTTGCTGCAAGTCTGCTGTATAGGTACAAGTGGGCATAGTATCATTGTCCACTATTAGAATCGGAAGAAGATGAGAGAGAAAGTGCTGACAAGCTTGTGTGGGTGACATGCTGAGGCGTTTTGGTATTCTGAGTGTCTAAAATAGACCCTCTGAGCACCCTCTGAGCAGATTCAGAACTCACCTGAGGTGACCTCTAATGGCTTGATATGTCTCTCTCTTGCTAAAGCTGAAATTTAGATCTGATCTGGCCAAAGTTGGATATATTTGAGTCTGCGTAGTTGGGGCTAATACACTATTCAGGCACCTTCTGCTGACTAATCCTAAATTAAATTCATGTGTTGGCCTTAGAGGTGACTCCTGTTCTTGTGCTGCAGGTGACTATGTAAAAGTAAGGTGCCCTTGAGGTCTTTCCTCATGCATGCAGACAAAGCCTTGCTTTGGACACAATTCTGCTTGTGTGCTTGTATGGGGGACCAAATCTGAAAGAAACGTCTGGACTTTCAGCTTCATGGCTTTCTTTTCCTTGTTAATTAGCAAATAGAGCATGAAAAATGTACTAAGGTTGTATGTGTCTGAGCAGAAGCTTGGCACCCACCCAACAAAGCCTCTCCTCCCACTGGCTTCTGCAGGGAATTTTGTGATGTCGCACCATGACCTCATGCTGCTGTAGCCAGCATGTTAAAGCTGGAAAGGGGGAGGGAGGAAGAAATCAGCTTTTAAATGTTCAACTGGACGAGAATAAAGAGAATTCAGAAGATTGTGCATCAGCAAATTGGTTCCTTTCTGTGCTTTTGCCCCACTCTGGGGCTGTTTTCTGCCTGTGAAGCAAGAAAATTGATTGGTCTCTTCATTTTCAGCTAGGATAACCTTTCTTGTGCCTCGAGTGTTTTACTTGGGGCTCTATAGGAGTTTGTCTTCCAGAAAGGAGAGCTGGACAAATCCTGCTTGAAAATTCAAACTGGGCAAAATCTCTACCTTTATGATGATTAGTGAAGGCCCTTTCCAAAACCAGTCTGTTTACAAAGAGATTTCTAAACCCGTAGGGATCAGGTTAGCTAGGCTTTGCTGAGTATATAGTCTAGTTAACTAATTAATAATATATTTTGTTTTCATCCTCTAATGAACAGGTGACTGGCGTCCTGACAAACATAAGCACTGATAAATTGTTACTGAATTGACGGAGAAATTATAGCATCCCAGAGGCAGTTGTGTTTCTGAATGCTTGTAGTTTGAGAAAGTAGCTACTATTTTAGTGTGAAATGTGCTCAAGAACCTTTATAGGAGAAAGAAATATGAAAAGAACAAATGTGTTTTGTGGCCCCATGTATATGGCAAGGATTGAACTCTTTGGTACAAGGTGCTTTCTTTATGTAAAGATGCTGATAAGGACACAGAAGGAAATTGTTCCTTCACAGAAACATTTTCTTGACAGTAGTTTTTCTTTAGGTGCTTTACGCGCTAAGCCTACTACTTAGTAGTCCATTTTCTTACAGGAGGTTCAGGTGATCTCTAAGCTCTGTTTAGCTATTGCCCCAGTTAACATCTCCCTCTTTTGCCATGGGTGGAGTCAATTTCAGTAGTTTGTGCTTTAGGAAACTCAAACAGCTTGCACCTCATCCTGGAGAAACTCTATGCAGAAATTTGTCAGAATTTGTGTGGGAAGCCAATCCCCTGAAATAATGTGAAATGTATTAGAGAAGAAATTGTCTTGCTGTTGTGGACATCCAGTTTCTTCAACCTGATGCCCGCTGTGCCACGCAAAATTGCCTCTTTCTGCTTAGCTTCTGCTATCACCGAGTGTGTCCCAAGGAGTATACATCCCAGGTGGAGTCTTTCTCTGCTGTGGAAATGTTTTCTTTGTTTCAGTGGTGGATTTTGGTGCAATTTGTCTGAAGGACTGGTAACCCAGTGCTTTGTTTAAGTAGAGCTGAAGGCCAGAATACTGAGCGCAGTTGAGGGTGTTCAAGAAAGGCTTGCCAGTGTCAAGGAGGAGGTTCTTCTATATGGAAGGTTCCTTGGGAAGTCTTATTTGAAAGGCTGTATAAATTGTACACTACCTAGATTACCTTTCTTGATTTATGTCTGTGATGAGAAGAGATTTCATTCAAAGTGTATGCACAGCACTGGGAATTTCACACCCATCATTAGAAGCCGTTTTGTGTGTGTGGTGACTGTTATCATTAGTGGTATAATTTTATTTTGTGAAGCAAGGAGAGTTTCCTGCTTTCTTGCAGTCCTCCCAAGGGATGGCTGGTGTATTAATTTGCTGTATTGCCTCCTGGCTGTTCCCAGACTGTTTTTCCTCTTCATCATGGAATTTTTAATGGCCCTGCTGCCTCTCGGGAGGCATGCAAGGAAGAGTACCTCAGGGATCTCTTCTTTTTTTCACATGCCTATAATTACTCTCCTTTAAGAGCACAAAGCGTTTGCTAATCATGTCTTGTCTGTTAAGGTTTTGACTTCATGATGCAGGCCGTTAAAAGCAAGCAAGTAGAGACTTGCATGCGCAAATGATCCTTTCCCTTTTCCCCCTCTGCCCATTTGCGTCTGGGAGAAAGAGTGGTCTGAACAGAATTTTCTTCTCCAATTCCTACTTGAGAGGGTTTTGTATAGGCTGAAGTTGAATATCTTATTAGATTTTGGTTATTCAGTGGTTATGTTGGTGGGAAGATGTTATGGGTTGTTAGTTGATGGAATGTTATTGCCTTGATGCAGGTTAAGAGTCTCAGAAGAGCCTAGAACCAATAGTCACTTCAATTTGAGCCTGAATGGCAGGCAGAATAAGAAAGGAAGGTAGAAGTTAAATTGTTCCTAATGCCATTTATTATTTACCTAGCCTTGAAAATAGGATTATGGGTGAAAAATGCAATTAAATGTTCCCACTGAAGGTCATAGGACCTCGGATGGCAGGTAGATGTTGGAGGTTTGAAGAACTGTATTAGACATTCGAACAGTACAGACAACGAAAATTGTTTTGCATGTACTCTCAGTTAATATTAACTGTAAATCTAGAGTTTAATTTGATTTAGAAATAAGTCTGTTATCTTGCCTGGAACAAGGGATAAAGATGTAGAGGGCTGAGTGATCTTCTTATAAACTGCCAGTTGCCCCATACCCTGGGTTTGGTGTTGCTGTTAAATTGAACAGACTTGAATGTCTCAAATTCTAGTTCCAGCTCTAGAAATATGCTTGTGAAAGTAAATCTCACATCATTCAGTTTGTCTGTTTATATTCTTTGTTCTAGCCCTATCCTTAGATGAAGCAAAGCATGTGGACTTCGTAGTAAAGCGGCAGACATTAGTATACTATTACACAAACCAGGGATGTTATCCTCATGTTAAAGTGGATGTTGATAGAAACTACCTTCTAACAAGGATATTGCTACTAAAACTCCCAGAAACTCAGCTGTTGCTGTTGTGATGCTATATTCCCAGCAAACACAAGCCAAATGAAAGGCTCTTTCTCTAAGCCCTCAGGTGTTACCTGAGGCTGTTGATAGTGGCTTCACAAAATTAATAGTAAAAGCAGAATTTTTCCTCCTTTTTGACTACAGAGCCAGCTGGGCACCAAAGTCTGATCTGCGCATAACATGTGTAAATCCATACAAGTTGCTCACATACGGGAGCTTTGTGTGCAAGTGGTTTTTACCATCACATCTCACTGTAGATATTCCCTGTGCACAGCAGTCTCCTATGCCCTGCAGTGCCTCATGAGAAAGCTCCTGGAGCACATTTTCATATTCCAAAATCACTAAAAGGTCAGCTCACTTCTTAAATCGTACAAATCTTACGGGTCTTCTGTTGCGTGGCGGTACTTTACATGGTAAAGAATCAGTACGCTCCTCCTAAGGTGGTGAGACAAAGAGGTTTATTTCAAATTCGGCGCGTCCCTTTATACCCTGATATCATGTCACCTTCTAACCAATAGGGTTATCTACTTAGACGCATCTCCTTTGGGCTTCTCAGCCTTGGCACGTCCCTCGTGCCTTGGATATGTCTCCTACAGTCTTCAACAACAGCAGTCTGTTCCCCAAGTAAGCACTGTAATGATGTGGCAATTCCATCCCTAAAAGCCTGTGTGTGGCAAATGCAAGGGAACATATTTTCTTCTTGTTTTCCATGTAAGCATTCTAAGCAGAGATGATGTGATCCCATATATTATAGTCTCTATTTTCACACTGAATCACACAGTATCTGTGCCAGAAAGACTCCTAATATTTGCCAGACCTGCTGAGTACACAAATTTGAAATAGTAAGTAAAAAAATTTCTGAAGCCAAGCAGAATTTATTTTTCACTTCGGAGAATTAGGATTCACCAAGATGGGAGCATTAGGCCTCAGACAACTGCATGTGACACTAGGTTGATAGCTGCTGTTCACTGCATGCCTGTCAGAAGAATTCAGTTATATCCCCAACTGGAATATTAGCCAGGCTTTAGCAAAGGAAGACATGAAAGTGCTCCAGATAAATGGAAAAGGAGTTAAAAAAAAAAACAAAGATACCTAAAGCAGTTGACACAGACATTTTTACGTTACAGCAAGATGCATGCACTCACAAGTGTGCAGTGTGCCTCCTGCCTCCAAGAAGGCCACAGACTACCACATTTAGGTCAGTAGGACCTTTTCAGAGGCCTTCATTTGGGAGATTGAGGCGGTTTTTACACTGGACTTTAAGTGGACATTATGCTACAATTTAGACTTCACAGATTAGTGAAGGTTTCAGGGGCCTGATGCTGTTCAGTAAAGTTCTTTGTGGTCTGGTGTCTGCTTGTGCTCTGTATTGTCTCCACAGACTGTACTGCCAATCCTAATTTTCTGTTGAAGTCCTGTGGTAGATGTAAAACAGTGGCAAGTTCTAGCACATGGTGACTTTGAACTGTAGAAGTGAGATAGGAGTCCTGTGTATGTAGCTACCTTTAATTTAAAAAAATATAAATAAAGTCATAGAATAAATATGCGGAAAAGAAAAGAAAGGAAGCATTAGTTCAGGCACATTAGAGATTACCATGAATTTCAGCTTTCTTCATAGCAAAGCCTGTTTTTTCTCCAGCGTGACCTGCATGCAGAATTGGGTACTATAAGTACTATGTTAAAAACAAGAGATAAATCCATATTTCCTGAATAATTCCTTTAGCTTGTGATTACAAAAAATATTATCACTGTCAAAAAGACACTATAGACTTTTCATATAAAGCCATTTTTCCTATACATATGTAATTTTTCATTTACTAACTCCTGGCAGTGAGGGACTGCGGTGTGAGTTGAATATATTACAGCCATCAACACAGCTGCACTCTGCATCCTGCTTTGTCTCTCCAAGTGTATTTTCCTTTTTCTCTTCCCAGGTTAGAATTTCAGCCTTCTCTACAATGTAAACTAGGTTTTCATATTAGTCTCTGGTCACCCAGCAGTTCCATCTGTGATTAAGCACTGCAACTTTGTTTTTTATTTCTGATCACCCTATTCCAAAAGAAACCAGGGAATTATATTCTCATTACTGTTTATGCAACATTAAAGAACGTATGGAAGCCTAGTAGAAGAGATTGAAAGCTAGTAAGGACAGAGTAAGTACTGTTCTAATTTATCAGTTTAGGCCCATATCTTTCATCCCACGAAGCTCTGGCCTCAAACTTCTACACAGAGGGTGTTGTGACTGCACAAATATGCATTTTCTTTCTGCCTTTCCTGTTCTATTCTACTTCAGAGTAATTTTTAACAGTTCAGAAGGATTGTTAAAATTCAGCTTTGGAAGAGAACTAATTCATCATTGCAGCTTGTCAGTGATATTTTCACATTCTATAGTTCAGCCTGTCCACTGCTATGTTGGGTGCTCTGCATACCCATTACTTGACTTGCCTGGTGGTGGTGTTTGTAGGAGTCTGCTGTTAAAATGGGATTCACTAATTCTATTATCTTACTGATATAGCACCTGTATGCAAACTAGTGATTAGAAATTTAGATTGAAAAGTGCTCTCTTCCAAAAATGTGTATATTTCATAAATTATACCTCAGTCATCTTTTCTGTCCATGTCTTAATGAGGGCTATCATCCCTGCATGCAATCTTCTGCTCTTTTCTCTGCCAAGGTTCTTACCACCTGGAGATTCCCTGTATGCAGATTTATGGTGCCTGTAAAGTGCACCAACCACTTGAAACTGACACTTTTACTACCGGGTTAGTCAGAGCCAGTGAGTAATCAATAGGTTCCTGATTTACTAACCGAAATGTGGGTGATCAATAAGGGATAAACCTGAATGAAATACATGTTACAGAGACAATTTATGACCTCTGAGCCTTTGTGTGTTAGAGGCTGGGCTACTAGATACAATATCCTTGCTAGTAGTCTCCAGCTGGAGTATGATTTGCCTTTACTTTCACTACAAGAAGTGATTTTGAGATTCTTCTGTTTTCATTTTTCCTTTTCTTTTTACCCCCTGTGTAATCATCAGGTAAGGATAGATGTGGTTTGAGCATGTAGCTGAGAGCCAGGAGTTCTTATTCAAAACCTAGCTGTAATATTTGTGAACTGGGAAAAATTGCATAAAGTCTCTTGGAAATGATAGTGCATGATTCTTTCCTAGTCCATAGTGATTCTCCACCAAGGATCAGATGGCTAATGTTGGTGTAAATTAATAAAATTTAAAAGGGAGAATTTTTATTATTATTATTAATAATAATGTTGTTATTATTTAAAATTAGTTGGATTATTATATATAATGATATAGTCATCTAGTTAGTAATCTAATACTGTGTCACTGATGCAAAATAAAAAAACTGAATCTTTTCCTCGGGCTATGTGTTCTTAGATGTTTCATGGTACAGCTATGCTAAAATATTATATAGCTGCTATTGTAGTCATGTACAAAAGCAGCTTTTAGGATATGCAAAGTCACTTAAAGGTTATTCGGTTCAGTGTACAAACACAAGATTTGAATATGCAGTTTATAGGTGTGCCAGTATTTTTGAAAGCATTTCACAGAATAACGGAATCATTTAGGTTGGAAGAGACCTTCCAAGATCATTGAGTCCAACCTTTGACTGATCACCACCTTGTCATCTAGACTGTGGCACTAAGTGCCATGTCCAGTCATTTCTTGAACATCTCCAGGGATGGTGACTCCACACCTACCTGGGCAGTCCACTCCAATGTTTAACAACCCTTTCCTTGAAGAAATTCCTCTTGATATCCAACCTGAGCTTCCCCATGCACAACTTGAAGCTGCACTCTCTTGTCCTGTCACTGGTTGCCTGGGAGAAGAGGCTGACCCCCACCTGTCTACAATGTCCTTTCAGGTAGTTGTAGAGAGCAATAAGGTCTTCCCTGAGCCTCCTTTTCTTCAGGCTAAACAAACCCAGCTCCCTCAGCTACTCCTCATATGACTTACCCTCCAGACCCTTCATCAGCTCTGTTGCCCTTCTCTGAACACACTCTAGCACCTCAATGTCTTTTTTGTAGTGAGGGGCGCAAAACTGAACATAAGACTAGAGATGCAGCCTCACCAAGTACAGGGAGATGATCAGTTCCCTAGTCTTGCTGGCCACACTATTCTTGATCCAAGCCAGGATGCCTTTGGCCTTCTTGGCCACCTGGGCACACTGCTGGCTCATGTTAAGTGGCTGTCAACCAGCACCCCCAGGTCCTTTTCTGCTGTGCAGCTTTCCAGCCACTCTGCTCCAGCCTGTAGTGCTGTGGGGGATTATTGTGGCCAAAGTAAAGGACCTGACACTTGGCCTTGTTGAACCTCAGGCCATTGGCCTCGCCCCACGATCCAGCCTATCCAGATCCCAGTGCCAAGCCTTCCTACCTTCCAGCAGGTCAGCGCTCCCACCGAACTTAATGTTGTCTGTGAGTTTACTGAGGGTACACTCAATCCCCTCAGGAGACTTCTTTGTCTGTTTGTATTAACCTGTGTTCCCAAATTTGAAAAATTGGCTGTCAGTGAAGCTTAGCACAGTTTAAAAATTTTTGTTCCTTAATGTCAGATTTAGAGGACAGATCTTGTAGACTTCTTGTAGAACTTTTGAAGTTTAGTTGAGAAGACAGAAGGGTAGATATGTCTTTTATTTTGTGGTTGTGCATTTTTTACAGGTAAGTAGGTAGATGCAGCAACATTCAAACAATTTGTAGACTGGACTGGTATAGGAATTTTTTTGTGCTCTCTACACTGTAGAGATATAACAGCACACTTTGGTTTTGTGTAAAGTCATCATCTAAAATTATAGATATTCTAAATATGCTGTTTGGGGTTTGGGGTTTTTTTTTAATCGATTTTGGCACAGAAGTAAAAACCTATGAACTTTTCCTTTTGTTATCTGTAGAAGATTTCAGTACTTTATAGAAGTGTTTGTTAAACTTTCAGGATTTTTTTAAAAAAAAATCAAAATAACAAGCTTTTCATTACTTAATCATCAAATTTATACGGTTCCAATCTTTGTACGGGGTGAGCACCTCCCAGTGTTTAATGCATTCTATTTGCACTGTAGTTCTGCCTTTTGCACATCAGATCTGAGGCTGAGTGTGACCAAGGAACTTGCCAAAGCAACTGTTATACTGGACAAAGCAGGGATTTGAACCCAACACATTTGTATTCATTATGGATGGTATTTGATAAAGTTCTCTGGTCTGCTGTAAAGACTGTTGTTTCTGAATTAAACTCTGCTTCCTAGATCTAGAACTTGGAGGAGTTCTCAATTCAAGTCAGTCGCGACAATGCAGGTTTCTTGTTAATTGTCAAATGATTAAACTGCAATGACCGTCAGTAGGCTTCAAACTTAACAGTTGATATTAATGGAACAGATTATGCCTTTCAGCCAGTTTAGAGGTGCAACAAGTCTGTATTACCATAAGCCAGATTCAGCTGTTTTCACAGCACTTTGATAAGGAAATAATGATTTTGAAAATGCATGAGACAGCATTGCATTCCTAACTTTACGAACTTACTGCTGTGGTGAAAACAATATGCATGGACTATTGACATTATAGGTACATTCTAAGATGACTATAGTACTAAGTAGATCGCAAAATAATTTTTGACTAAGGGAGCAAATATCACACAGTTTCTTTAAAGAGCAATCTTGCAGACATTTGTTATGCTTATGTAGAAGTAATGGTAGGACGTGTCTTATCACTGCTTGATCTACATCTTTATGTATGCAAGGAGTTATTTTAAAGTTAATGCAAAACTAGATCCCTTAAAGGCTAAGAATTTATTCTTCTGAGCAGTTTATGTGTTTGAGCTCTTAAAAGAAGAGGGAGCATAATGGTATATTAACAAAGAATGTGATCAAAACTTCCCTGAGAAGTTTTTCCGTGTCCTGCTTACTAGATAGGCTGAGGGGAAGATGGGATTTGGAGGTGACTGGTCAGTCTTACAGAAACGCAATATTGGAACAGAGTTTAATTTGTTTTAATTTCTCCATAGGCAAACAAGTGTCCACCTGGGACCACCATATTCAAGGGACATCAAGAGGAAACGAAAGCCAGCTGCAGCCTCCATGTCTAGCCCAACATCAGGTAACTTGCCAACATTTTTAAGTCATGTATCTCTTGAGCAAAGTGACACAGGCAAAAGTAGTGTTACCTTGGTTTGAAACTAATGAAAAGTGTGAGAGAGCATATCGTGTGGTTTTGCATAGCATCAAAAGCTGTCTATTAAACAAATTTTTGGTGATGTAGCTATGCTAGGTTAATATATTTTACGGTGCTTCACTGTATAGTGGATGGTAATCTGTTTCTTCATAAGATGTTATTTCTGCTGTCCTAAATTATGCAGTCCATGGTAATAGGGAGTTGATCAGTATGCACAGTGTGTTCCTTCAGTGTTGGGCTGGCATTAGCTGGTGGCTCTGATGCCCTTTGTCAGGGTATTTGTAGGTACTTTCACAGGAGCAAAAATCTGGCAGTTTTTCTGTCATCACTGGATGAGACCACCTATTATTCCCTGGAGGTTGTCTTACTCTTCTGGATGAAAATAGTTACTTTTTTCTTTTTCGTGCTCTAGGGATGTAGTCATTAAAATGCTGGTCTATTTTCATGTGGCATATTTCTGGAAAGTGATTGATGACTCATCAGAATCTGAAAGTTTTAATCTGCAGAACACAGAGGAGTTTAGGATGCTACTTTCTGGCCTCTCACCTTACCCTGTCTTGTGACTATCAAGCAACACGTTCTTCCAACTAGTTTATTAAAAAATTGTTCTTGCAATCCAGTAACAAGGCAGTGGGTAAGCTGATGGGAAGAATGGAGATGTGAAAACAGGGGGAAGGCCAAAGAGACTGATGATAAATAAAAGGAATGAAGTTCGTCTTTCTTTCTTGGGCTGGTGGTTAGACAGTAAAATAATGAAGTAGGAAAGAAAGTTGTGCTTTCTCTCCAGGTCACAGATCTGAATTACAAACTGTCTGAAAGGTTCTGTATTAGAAAAGAGGAGAAAAGAACATTATTAATCTGTTGCTCAGCATAAGTGTCATCTGTTATCAACTCTTTATTTAGGATATTCTTTCCTGGCTTTTGCATATTCCATTTTGGGATATTCAAACTTCTGTAGTGAAAGGGTTAGTAAAATCATGTATCTCGCCACAGAATTTTAGCACTGGAATACTAAGCTTTCTTTGTATGAATGCTAATATCTCTCTGTCCCCTGTTACCTGTCCATTCATTTACTGTTCAGACTGTATTCTGTACTGCATTGCTGGTCATGTTCTATAAGGACAGCTTCTGTTTTTATGCCTACATGTTTCAGAGTATTGTGTAAATTGTACTTACCTGACTAGGCAAATTGTACAGTGAACACTTTTTTGAAGAGTTGAAACTGCATCTGGAGTAGAACTTAGCAGTGGAAATAGCAACAGGGGTTTGGAAAGTTTTCTTTTTATGGATGGGAGAGAAAATTAGAGTTATGTATTACAAAATAAGGAATGAGTGTAGTAACTACAATATGGACTTGCTTGTACTGATCTTTAAGAGACAAGTGCTGCAATGATCAGAAATGGTAAAGATCTCTCCCTTAGACCCTGTTTAGCAAAGTGAACAACTACGGGGCAGGGTTTGCTACAATTCTGACTTTTGGAAAGCAACTTTTATGATTGGATAACTGAAGCTGTGTCCTAGATGACTTTCTACAACAGACTCCCAGTTGTAGCTGGAGCACAACCTGGACATGTAACTTGGAAAGTACTGAAATCTGATATTATTTCTGTCAAAGGGGGTCTTTCTACGGAATTACTAAGGCCTAAAAAAATACATTGTATTACTTTGCAATAAAGTAGAATTATCTGGAGACTCTTGTGCTTGTTAGATATTGATGAAATAGATAAAGATTTTTCTCCCTTGCCATGCATCTACTCACCCCTGCATAAATGCCATATGCTGCAGTTCCCCTATGCCTGTGGAATCATGGCACCCTCTTTTTCTCACTACAGATGCTTATGTTTGTGGTGTTTTACCTCCTTTGCAAAAGGTGAAGCACAGGTGAATCAGAACACAGGCCCTTGCCTACCAGTGCAGGCATATGAAGTGCTGGATTTCTTCACCTTTAAATATCTACTTAGCTGAGTCCAGCTGCTCTCGTCTCACTTGTTGACCAGGTCCTGCTTCAGTGATCTTCTTTTTTGCAACCTGAGTGCCCCGTGGAGGTGAAGGACACAGCCTGAGCTGGCTTCATCAGTCAGCAGAACAAATGGGCTTGCTCTGCCGAACATCGGGCCATCTCGGATTCCACCTCTTTTATAGAGATGAGTGATGAAGAGGAGCTCGTTCCGCTTTGCCGCTGTATTAATACACATCAGGGGCCAGCTCCCGGCACTAAATCACGCTACTGCATACATCTGTTATCGGACTCCTCACCAGTGTGATGAACAAGACTGCAGATAGAGGCTTTCTCGTGTCATTCTTTATAGGATTTTCCTAAAAGAATAAATAGCTCAAATCTCTGCCAACACTATCCCCTGTCATTGTGATGAATTTAGCTTCTTTCTTAAACATGCAGCTACAAATCTTCCCCTGTCGCCTCACCCCCCCACTATCCACAGAAAGTTTTGAGTCGAATTTGGCTGAAATCAGAAGATACTAATAAAAGGCAGATGAGATGTGGATGCTATTTCCTTTCTAAGTGCAGGAATGAGAGAAGGGAGCTAGAGATAATGTTTATTTGGGAGCCAAACAAACTAAGTTTATTCCATGTCCTCTCACATACTTTCATGAATGTGAGTATTTATGAGTTCTGGTAAAGCATCTTTTGCCAGAGACCCCTGTATGAACATCAAAAAACATGCATTGCTGTAGCAGAAGTGCCTTAGGTCTCTATTGTGTTGTTATAGTATTAAACTTCTGGTATAAATCCTGCTCTTTGAGGCTAATGGACCTAAATACCATAACTGAGGTATCTGTTGAGAGCAACAAAAAGTAGGTAGAAATTCAGAATTAATTTGCACTTCAGGAAGGGACTTATCAAAATTAAGTTGAGCAAACATGCAAATGTTCAGAGAGATTGAAAATTAAAGTTAGTGTCTTCTACACTACACAATCGAACAGTGTGAGCCCTAAAGCATAAGGCTTTTACTGGCTAAGAACAAAAGTCTGACTGGTGTAGTTTGGCAGTAGAATAAGGAAATCTGGAGGAAGTTAAGACTGACTGTACTGGATTAGACCAGAGGTTCATCAAGCTTAATGACCAAAAGGCAGTGCCTAGGGAGGAACAAAGTCTGTGGTGAGAAAGTTCCTTTGAGCTTTCAGTGATCTAAGACTTTGAAGGCATGGGTAGTGTCCTTGTGTTTAGTTACTTTCCATTGCAGTACAGTAGATTTGGAATAATGTCCCCAGTTGCACTGTAGGGCTTGTCTGAGAAATACTGCATGAAATGTTATTCTCATGGTAGTTATTCTTTGGTTTGAAAGGGATCTGATGAAGACTGTCATGTCTGTTTTCACTTTGCCAGATTAGGCTGCAAGTACAGATGGTTGTGCCATAAATGGTGAACAACTGTCGATCTGTACACTGATGTTTTTAGTGTTTATGTGGTTCAATCCACTAGGTATGTAGCAGTGCACATGGTAACTGGCATCCTTTTCAGCTCTTACAGTGAGTTGGGGGTAAAAATCTGCATAAATAGATTTTTGTCTGCCTTGTCATGTATTTGCACTTAGCTTGTGAAAAACCAGTTTCTAAAAGGTGCCAGTTAGCAGCCTGTGAAACTGCTTTTCAGAGACCAGTCTGATGAGTACTAGCAATTTGGTGAATTTTCCCTCTTGTATTTCTTGCTAATCATTCATTCTTTGTCAGAGTGGTGGTTTGTCATACCCAGCAGCAAGAAGCCTGCTTCAGTCCTTTGCTTTTTTTCTTTTTATGAGCAAAGATGGAGAGCCTGTGTGGGGAGACTGCTAACAAGGGTCACATAGTGTAGTATTGGTTAGTTTAAGGACTTTGAGGGTTTTTTTCATGTTTCATATGACCTTCAGATGGAAGAAGTTGGTGGACTAGACATAAAATATGCAATATATTGTTATCAGCTATGTTGTTGTGACTGTATGGGAATGACTCACTGTTTTGGATGTGCAGAAGCAGTATTGTTGGGGTTCCAGGTCTACTGAGTGTGGAACCTCAAACATTGAACTAACTTTTTATTTAAACTTCAAAGCAATTAGTCCTCTAGTTGAGGCTTGTTATCCTTGAGGCCTATTTATCCTTCATCCACTACAGAGCAGCACATGCAACTTGTAATTAAAACACACAAACAATTATTATCTGTTATGAGACTACAATGAAGAAGAGATGTGTTTAGTATTGAGGCAGTTACTTGTTAAAAAAAATCTGTTTGCCCCAAAGACTCCTATGACAATTACTCTACCCTGCCCTGTTCTGGTTGTGGGGATTGAGTGTTTCAGGATACTGAGAATGGAAGTAAACTTTCATATCTCTAGGTTTCTGGCAATCCTTCTTGTAATTTGTGTGACTGTTGGGTTGAGCTATGGATCTGCAAGTCTCTTGTGCTATTATAATCTGTCCCATTTGAAGCAGTGGTTGTACTGAGAAAATGAGAATGGATTTCAACCTAGCTTGGCAAGTAGCTTCTTGTCATAATATGCTGATTTACCATGTTGGATATATGTGGAGGTTCATGCTACTGCCTTTACTGTGTGAGAAGGAGAGGTATGTTTTCATCTCTAAAGGAGCTTTGCAACCTGAAATTTGCCATGCCTTCAGAGACTTTCAAAGTTTCAGATACAGGGTTAATTGAGTCTTTGCAAAGAGTTCAATTTATCTTCAGATGAGTGATTTTGAATTGATTCAGTTTAAATATGGGACAGCTAAAGCTCTTGATTTTCAACAGGAACTCTAAGGGAAATTAGAGTTTTGAATGTGTGACTCATTAAGGTGAAGGTGTTAATGCTATCAAGAACCTGTATTTCAAAGGAATTTGGATGGAAAACTTGTAGGAACTCAATAAATAACAGTTTCATAAAAGAAATTATATATATGAGGCGTTTGCCATGAAGTCACTTGTTCTAACTTTTTTTTAATTGCCCTTCCCTATTCTCTTCCTCTGTTCCCCCTTTCCTGCAATTTTATATTCCAGCAACTTTATCTTTCCACATGGATGCAGCAGAATCAGAGCTACCAGCAACACCATCCTTGAGATCCCAGAACTCTGAGTGGACTGGGAAAACACCAGCAACTGAGAAATCTACTATTGCTGCCTCCAGTAACTTTTTTAAAATGCCACCAGAGAAGAGCCTTGGATACAGCTAAAAGGACGCATTGCAACTATAAAAGCTTGCTCGATTTTGGAAGTGTTTGGTTCTGGTGTGTATCTGCACCAAACATGTTGTTTGGTAGTAGTGGTATCCTCAGTATTGGTGTGTGATGCGTGCCATCATCCAGACTGATCTATGTGCCCCACATACCTAAGTCATGTTTGTGACTCTATGTTTAGGAAAAGGTAATCACTGTTGGGATCGCAGCGGCTTTTAAAAATATTCTTGCTATTGCTGTATTTATTATGCATTCATCTCTTTCCCTGATGCCAGCTTATATGTAATAGGTCATGTACAGATTCTTTTGGGTTTTCAGATCTTTATTCACCCCCTGGACATGATGCTTGTTTGTGTGTTTGGCATTTTTGGGGGTGAAAGTCCCACTGCCACTCAGGGAGGCAGAATTCTCTCCCTGCTTTTATCCAGGCCAGAGGGATTTCTTGGCTGGGGAACGAGGAGGGAATGCAAACAGGTTGAAATATGGAACCTGAATTCTATGTTAGCAGAAGGTTTTCAGGCCATGTGCTAATGGACTCAAATCATGTTGCTTTTGGCAAAGCAAATATGGTGCTTGTCCACGTAGAAATTGCCATTGGCTCACTGGCAGCATCATCATCCATTAGACCTTTTCCTTCCCCCTTGTTCTGAATGTCTTTAGTCTTGTGTATTGCATGTTCATTCTTAAACCTCCTACTGAATAAGGATTTGGGAGAACTACTTTGGCATAAATATGTAAGCTGGTGTCCTGGAAAGGAACCCGGGTCCCTCAATGTCATTGGAGTATGGTAGAGGATATACAACACTTCCATATCTCAGTGTATAAATTAAAAAAAATTCTGTTAGTGTTTCTAAAGGATGCTTGCTGTTGAAGTTAACATGCCATTGAACAAAAAAACCACCTAAAGTGTCACCGGAGTTCAGAGCGTTATGGGTTTTGATCAGACTCCTTCTGTCTCCTGCTTTCCCTCCCCTCACAAGTATTGTCTGCTATACCTACTGGGGGTGTCTCCACCTGCTGATGATTGCACATTACACTGCAGTGAACACTAAAGAGATTCTCTTCATAGAACTTCCACTTGGTCTGCTGTTACCTTCTGTGTTGCAGAATATATATTGGACAGTGATTTCTTCCCTCTCTTTCCTTAAATAACTCTGGAGCTTATCTTGGGCTGTGTTTTCAGAATATATACCTGCATAGCATGCGTCAAGGAACAGGTGGCCTCACAGCTTCTTAAGTCCTGTAAAAATGGGATATATTTGTATGAATAGAACTCTTTGCTTTCTTCATTGTGTGGAGCTTTCAGACAGGACCATTTAAACTTTTAAAATTAATTTTGATTGTGGAAGTGCAGCTAGCACTCTTAAGCAGACAACAAAATTTGCATGTTTTTAGTGGTTTTGCAGTGTTCTGCTCTGCCTTATAAATCAAATAGCTGAGGGACAGATTTGATTGTGAGAATATGAAGCAGTGATTTATATTTAACTCTGTATTAAAATGTTAAGTGGTCATAACATACACAAAACAGAAATTGAATGACTTGCTAAATCACAATTGACAAATATAGTTGGTTATACTACAGACATACTGTCTGTGTCTGATCCCCTAATACCTACTTATTCCTGGGGAGATATCCAAATTGGATTTATATTTTGCAGCCCAAGCAAACTGTCAGATCTGTCATTGTAAATCCATCTCAGAACTTTTTTTTTCTTTTTTTAGGGTGGCGCATTTTTACCTTAAAGGAGGAGTACAGAGGTCTGTTTGGATTACAGGGCAAACTGTAAGGCTTTTGTGGAGGAAGGAGTGCTCCTGTTTTGAAGTAGTCATTGGTTTGTCTTATTTGTAGTTATTTTGAGCAATTGTGTCTAAGGAGTAGCACAAGAAGTTTCAGCACTGGAGGACCTTTAATCTAGAAATGTGAGGGGAAGGTAAATCTGAAGACGAGTAGCTTGTCTATCTAATACTCGTGAATACAGGTGGTCACATACTCCTGACAACCTGCAGATAAATTTTAGGATTGGAAGCCTTGTAATCTAAACTGCATGCTACTCCAGTGACAGGGAGTGGTTCCCTAGAAGAGCTTTTGTGAAATTGAGTGGGTTTGATATCACGAAGGACCCTCCACAACCTCTCTTGGTTTGAGTCTATTCAACAGACTTACTCAGATTACTGATCATTCAGCTAAAATTTTATATTTAACCTTTGTATTCCTCTTTTTAAAACCAATTCTGATATATCTTGCTACATTCTGCGTATTGTCCAGAGTAGTTCTTTCTCTTCTGTGGTGTCATGATGGTTTTAAAACTTGTGTAAGAAAATGTTAGGGAATCCAGAGCCTTCATCTCATTGCAGTGGGTGGGAGGTGGGTTGCCATGCTTCACGTGACTTTTCTCTGGGGACAAAGATAATTTATCAGATTTTCCTATTGAGGTCAGTAGCACTGTTATCTGGTTAAGCCCTTACTTAGGTTGTAAGCTCCTAGGAGATATTTCTTGTCCTGAAAGGCTGAATGTACCTGTGGCAGTACTGAAGAGTAACTGTGGCAGGTCTTGTCTTGGCAGACCATACTTCCTACTATGGCAAATTTCTGGAAGCGTCAGGAGACTCAAATTATTGCAGCTGCCCTGTCTTTCCTATTTCTACGTTAGAATCCATTTACAGGTCAGTTGCATTCTCAACCAAATTTGATTCTCCTGAGGCAAGCTAAATGAATCATGTATTTTGTTACTCCTGGGTATTTATCAAAATTTATCTTCAGACTTCAGTAAGTTGATACAGATTTTAATATCTGCAGCATTCTTAAGATGAATAAAATACATTCGTGGCTTTGTCTCTTTTATTCTCTAAGGCAGATTTCTTAGAACTCACACTCTGCTCACACAGTACTCGCTGTGAAGGATACTGCTTCCAATGTGGATTACTTGAGTAGAAAAGAATAATAACATGTCTAGATTTGGTAGCTGTGCTTCTACCAAGATGGTCCAACATGTGATTATTGCTTTAAAGATACACAGCTCACTCATGTTCCACTTCTTGTCAACCAGGACTCCCCAGTCTTTTTCCGATTTTGTTTTCTCTCCAATTGTCTACTCTCCTTGTCCTTATGGGAGACTTCAGCTTCCCAGGTATGAACTGGGAAATACCATACTACTGTGACAAGCAAGTCTGGGAAATTCCTGAAGTATGGTGAAGGTAATTTTGCATCACAAGTACTCAGTGAGTCAAGCAGGAAATATGCCCACCTAGGCTTCTTATTTATGACTAGAGAAGGACTTGAGAGAGATATGATGGTAGGTGGCAGCCTTGGCCACAGGGATCATGAAATGGGTAATTTTAAAATTTTCGATGTAATGAGGAAAAGGGTCAGCAGAGTTGCTACCCTGGATTTCAAGAGAGCTAATTTTAGGCTACTCAGTGAGATAGTAGTGTGCTGTTCCATGAGGGCTGGTCAGTTATTTAGAATCACCTTTTAAGAGCACAAGAGCAGGCAATCCCTTTGTTGAAAGTCAAGCAGTGCAGAAGACCAATTTAGCAGAACAGGGAACTCCTCTTGGAACTCAGGAAGAAAAAGATCTCTGGAAGCAAGGTCAG
Organism: Manacus vitellinus; assembly: GCF_001715985.3. Taxonomy (NCBI): domain Eukaryota; kingdom Metazoa; phylum Chordata; class Aves; order Passeriformes; family Pipridae; genus Manacus; species Manacus vitellinus. Next base: position 20,348,369 of record NW_021940750.1, read on the forward strand.
GCTTCACAGGAAGAATATGGAGCTGGGCTTCATATATGCAGGGAGAAAATACGAAGGACCAAAACTTAATTAGAGTTGAAACTGGCTGGTGTTGTGTCAGACAAGAAAGGCTTTTTGAAGTACAATAACAGTGAGAGAAGGTCTAAGGAAAACATTGGACCAATATGTGTTGAAGATGGTCACCTGACAAATCAGGGTTAAGAAAAAGTGGAGGTATTCAATGTGATTTTTTTGCTTCAATCTCTCATAATACTGACAGACTTTGGGCTGTCCAGTCTTCTGATCTGGATGACCATTACTGTGGGAATAGTGGCTTTCCATTTGTGTACACTGAGATTGCAAGGGACCAGTTGAATGCTTGGAAGTCTATGAAGACAGATGGAATTAATCCAGAAGCTAGGGACTGTTAGAGCACAACCCTTCTCAATCACCTACCTAAGGTTTTGTGAGTCTGAGAAGGTTCCTGTTGACTGGAAGCTAGCTAGTGTTATTCTAGTTTACAAGAAAGGCACGAAGCAAGACCGAAGAAACTACAGATCTGTTAGTCTGTCCTCAGTACCTGGAAAAATTGTGGAGAAGATCATACTGGGTGCTACTGGAAGGCATTTAAAGTCCTTTAAATCATAGAATCATAATATATCCTGAGTTGCAAGGGACCCACAGGGGTCATCAAGTCCAGCAAAGGACTGGTGGGTGATGCGGTGGTTGGTGTCTGTCTTGGGCATAGTGACCATGAAATGTTAAGAGTTTTCAATACTGGTTGAAATAAGAGGCACCAGCAGAAATTCCACCTTGGACTTCCAGTGGGCAGACTTTGGCCTGTTTAGGAGATTGATTGATACAGTCAGTCCCTTGGGAGTCAGTCCTGAAGGGCAAAGGAGTCCAGGAAGGCTGAATGTGCTTTCAAAAGGAATTGTTAAATATTCAGGAGCAGGCTGTCCCCATGTGTAGAAAGACAAGGCATTGGGGAAAAAGACTGGCCTGGCTAAACGGAGAACTTAGACTGGAATTTAGGGGGAAAGAAGAGAATTATTGTCTCTGGAAGGAGGGTCAGGTAACTTGAGAGGACTATAAGGATGTTGCAAGATCATATATGGAGAAGATCAGAAGGACCAAAACCCAACTAGAACTTGATTTGGCCTCTACAGTTAAAGACAACAAAAAAAGTATTTATAAATACATTGGCAACAAAAGGAGGATCAAGGAGTGTCTCCATAATGAATACAGAGGGTAGTACAATGACAGGGGATGAGGAAAAGGCAGAGGTACTTAATGCCTTCTTTGCCTCAGGCTTTAATATCAAGACCAGTTGTCCTCAGGATACTCAGCCCCCAGAGCTGGAAGTTAGGGATGGGGAGCTGAGTGAAGCCCCTGTAATCCAAGAGGAGATGGTTAGTGACCTGCTATGCCAATTAGACACTCACAAGTCTACAGGCCCTGATGGATCCTCCCCAGAGTAATGAGGGAACTGGTGAAAGAACTTGCCAAACCACTCTCAATCATCTACCAGGAGTTCTGTCAACTGGAGAAGTTCCAGCTGACTGGAAATTAGCAAATGGAACCCCCATCTGCAAAAGGGATGATCTGGGGAACTACAGGCCTGTCAGCCTGACCTCTGGGCAAGACTGTGGAAGAGATCATCCATCCTAAGTGCCATTATACAGCACATGCAGGACAACCAGGGGATCAAGCCCAGCCAACATGGGTTTACAAAAGGAAAGTTCTGCTTGACTAACCTGGTCTCCTATGACAGTGACCCACTTAGTAGATGAGGGAAAGGCTGTGAATACAGTCTATCTAAACTTCAGTAAAGTGTTTGACACCATCTCCCACAGCATCCTCCTAGAAAAACTGTCTCCTTGCAGGTTGGATAGGTGCATTCTTTGATGGGTAAAAAACTGACTGGATGGCCAGGCTCGGAGAATTATGGCAAATGGAACTAAATCCAGTTGGCAGCCAGTTGCTAGCAGTGTTCCCCAGGAACACTGGGGCCCCCCTCCCCAGGGCTTGGTTTTTGGGCCAGTCATGTTTAACATCTTTACTCATTACCTGAATGTGGGGGTTGAGTGCACCCCTCAGTGTTCAGGGGAGACCTTGTCACTCTCTACAGCTCTGTGAAAGGAGTTTGTAGTGAGGTAGAGACCGGTCTCTTCTGCCATGCCTGTAATAGTGAGAGGACCAGAGGAATGGCCTTAAGCTGAAACAGGGGAGATTTAAATTAGATATTGGAAAATTTGTTTTCACTGTTAGGGTAGTCAGACACTGGAATAAGTTTCCCAAAAAGGTGGTGGAGGCAGCAGCCTTGGAGGTGTTTAAGAGGCATCTGGATCTGGCATGGCTTAGGGTTTACAGTGGTGCAGGGTTGACAGTTGGACTTGATGATCTTAAAGGTCTTGTCCAACCGTGATGATTCTATGAACTCCCGGCCTTGCACAGGACAGCCCCAAGAATCACACCATGTGAGCGAAAGCATTGTCCAAACACTTGAACTCTTCAGGCCTGGTGCTGTGACCACTTCCTTGGGGAGCCTGTTCCAGTGCCCAACCACATTCTGGGCTAAGAACCTTTTCTAGTATCTAACCTAAACCTCCCCTGACACAACTTCAGGCCATTCCCTTCGGTCCTGTCACTGGTCACCAGAGATAAGTGATCAGTGCCTGCCCCTCCACTTTTTCCTCGTGAGAAAGTTGTAGATGGCGATGAGGTTCTCCCTTCAGTCTCCTCCAGGCTGAACAAGCCAAGTGACCTCAGCTGCTCCTCATATGGCTTCCCCTCTAGGCCCCTCACCAGCTTCATAGCACTCCTTTGGATGGTCTCTAGTAGCTTTATATTCTTCTTATATTGTGGTACCCAAAACTGCACACAGGACTTAAGGTGAGGCTGCACCAGTGCAGAACAGAGCAGGACAATCACCTCCTTCGACTGGCTCACGATGTAATTTTAAAACAGAGCAAATAAAAACCGGCAAATTGGTGAAGGAGCTGGAAGGCACGTCCTGTGGGAACTGGTGAAGGAATCTGGATTTGTCTGGTTTGGAGAAAAGGAGACTAAGGGGTGACCTCACTGCTCTCTACAGCTTCTCAAGGAGGGGAAGCGGAGAGGGAGATGCTGAACTCTTCTCCCTGGTATCTAGTGACAGGACAAACGGGAATGGTTCAGAGCTGCATGAGGGGGAATTCAGACTTGACATTAGGAAACACTTCTATACAGTCAGATGGTCAAACACTGGAGCAGGCTTCCTGGAGAGATGGTTGATGCCCCAAGCCTGTTTGTTTAAGAGGCATTTGGACAATGCCCTTATTTTAACATTTGGTTAGTCATGATGTGATCAGTCATTTGCTCTAGGTATTCATTTTAGGTCCCTTCCAGCTGAACTATTGTATTTTATACATGGACTTTGTGATGTTTCTGTTTTATTCATTCCTCCAGTCTGTCAAAGTCCCTCTGGGTGGTACCCCCATCCTCCAGCATATCAGTGGCTCCCTTCCCTAACATGCCGTTTTTTCTGATCTTTATGTTCTGTCTTTTTCCACCAGGTCACTAATGATCACTGAACAGTATTGATCTCAGTATTGTCTTCTGAGGCATGTTTTTCATAACTGGCCATCAGGCAGATTTCAAACCATTGATCATTTTTCTTTTAACCTGGCACTTAAGCCAGTTTCTCACTGGTCCATAGCCCATAGGTCCCCCATTTGGCTATAAGGATACTATGAGAGATTGCATCAAGAGGCTTACTGAAATCATTGTAAACAGCATTCACTGCCCTCTATGCATCCACAGAGTCTGTCATTTCATCATAGAAGGCAGTCAGGTTCATAGGCTTGATTTTCCCTCTTTTAATATGGCAGCCTGTTCCTAGTTACCTCTTTGTCCTTTAGGTGCCTGGAAATGGCTTTCAGAACTTGCTTCATAAAGCTGCAAGGGACTGAGGTAGGGATGACTAGCCTATCATTCCACAGATACTCCTTTGTGTCTTTTTAGAAAGATGATGTATACGTACACCTTCTTGTCACTGGGGACCTCGTGCAATTGCCACATTTTTTCAGAGAGAACGGAGACCCATCTTAAAATGACATGCTTTTATGTACAGAGAGAAGATGGACATTCAGTGAAAAAGAAATCAAGAGCTGAGAGGGGCACGTTTCTGAGTAGTTCTTTGCATGCTTCCAGTACTTCCAGTGAGCTCTAGTCAGGCTTAATACTCAATTTGGTAGGTACTGGAGAAGTTTAAATTAAAAGAATGTAGTTTCTGGCCTGATGGATTTGTGATTTTAAGGTACAATGAAGAGTGAAGAAGGCAACAAAACAGCAGCTGGAGAGAAACTTGTTAGAGGCTGGGACTAGTGCTACTGAGTGATAGATTAGCTTCGTAATTGTGGTATGCAGAGGTGTGTCTTGCCAGCATCATTCCTGAGTAATGACATCGAGTTGGTCAGTGCTGCCCTTCAAACTGTAGAAACTCCTGCGGTTATTTTGTGGATGTTGCAGAGATCCTGAGCAGAGGATGAGAAGGGAAATTGGAGGACGGACAACAAGAAGGGTGATTGAGTGCATCTTTTATTGTAACCCCTTCTGTATCGAAGAAGGAAGATGCTACAAAAAACAGTATGTGTGCCTGGATATTGAAAAGGAATTATATCAAGTGGATAAGAGCTTTGCTTTGTTGTCTTGAGGAACAGTTTGTTCCTCAACAGTTTGCTGTTGAGTACTTTTCACTGAAGCAAAAGTGAAGGACGCTACCAATCATTTGTTCAGAAAATGTATTTTAATAGTCTGTTAGAAGACTATCAAAGGAGGACAAACTCAGTTCTCTGTGTGATACTTCATTACTATGTCTTTGTCTTCTGTATTCTGTTCCAGTTTGTGTTTTATGATGAGAAATCTTCCTTTTATGCCATCAAAAATGGGAAAAATACAGCAATGCTTCTTAAGGCATTAAGCATAAGGAGACTCTTGCTATGCAGAAGGTAAGACAAGATTATCTTAGGCCATTAACTTTTACCCAGTACAAGGATTGAACTCAACACAGAGAACATAATGTCTTAATTATACCTAAGCATCTCATTCTTAAGAAAGTGAACAGTGCCATAGGCAAGTGCAGGGAGACTAAACTGGCACCAATGCCTGGAGACGGGCGCATGGCTGGCCCTCGGCCACGTGATGTACAATACAGACTTACGTTGTGGAGACAGAGGGAACCTTCAACATCCTTCTCAACTTCAGTGTGGGTAGAATGCCTTCCCAACTGCAAACATGGCTGTTAGTGTGAGTCCAATGAGTTAACAAAGATGTATTAACTGACATACTAGGGAAAGAGAGTTCTTTTACCAACTTAAAGGATTGGTAAAAGTGGAAAATGGACTGGTACAGCGTGTTATGTCAGAGAAAGATGCAATATATATATATACTTGCAGACAATCAGGAAAAGTATTGCTGAGCCCTGCGTGTTATGACCTAGAGTATTCATTGTCTTAAAGCAGAGATGCCAGTATTATGAGGATGATCAGGATTTTGTAAAGCTGCCCTCTTGTCCTTGTAACGTCTGAAGGAAATGGGATGAACAGCATGAAAAAGGCTGTACTGGGTCAGACCAAAGATCTGTCTGCCTTGGTAGTCTGTCTCTCACAGTGACTAGGTTTGGATACCTAGGGGGTATTGTAAGGCTGAAGTAGTTTTATAATTATGCTTTTTTTGGTGTTCTCTTAGCCCAGTGTCCAGTCTCAAAAAGATGTACAAACTTTTTTCAAAGCTGGAGAAAACTTTTGCAAACCTTTTGGCTGTAGTATTTATCTTGCAAGTGGATTTAATGATATTTTTACAAGGGCATGTCCTGACTTTAAAAGCATCAAGTAAGAATTAGCTCATCTTTGTTTGTAATCAGTTTTCTTATTAATTACTCTCTTTATAAGTAAATTGCATCTTTTCTTGGAATAGTTTTTTCCTGATATGAACATCCTGACATTGTTTCTTACATTGTTTCTTTTTCAGCAAGGTTGAAAAGTCTTGTTCTTTCTTTACAATTAGGCTTTTTTTGACATGTATAACTACCTATACACACCCAGCAAGTCCTATGTAATCCACTAACCCATATAAGTAATTTTTCATAAGCTTCACACTGAAAACTTGTCATTTAACCTTTAATTTTCCTCCTGCATGAAAATCCCCAGTATTTCATATCCATATGCATTCAGTGCTAGTGTCTACACTTAGAGTATTCTTTAGAGTTACAGAGTATAACTGTAAGAGTCACTTATAGTACTCTTTACAGAGTGTTCTTATACTGCTGTTCGGGCTTCATATGAGTGTCATGCTAGCCTTTGCTGCCCAAACACTGCTGTAACATTACCATAGAAGGTGATATTCAGTTAGTTGACTCTGAACCTAAAGTTCTCACCACTGCTTTTCAATGCACAAGATCCTAGAAAGTAAGAATTTTTTTTTTTTGTTCCAAAATCTATCGCATCATTAATTATTGTCTGTGTGATAGAAAGTGTTCTATGGAAATGGAAATGCTAGCAATTTCTTGTCTTGTGTAGATGGGCATAAAAATGAACTTGAAGCTAAAGCCTAGATTGCCTAGATTGGTGCATGTGAGACTTCATTGCTGAAGGCATTTCTAAGAGGGCTATGAAGTGAGACTGGTCTGGACTGACCAGAGACGCAGTGCACTGCTGAAACCATTGAATTTTCTCTCAAGTTTTGGCAACACCAGCCAGGCAAAGCTACCATCAGTTGCATTTTAGCTTCCTCCTTCTGTCACAGAGGGCTTACCTAGAGATAATTCACAAACAAGTCTACACAAGATCTGTAAAGAGCAGCCTTGTGCATGTCCCAAATATTTTATGGGGTCATAAAATTTAACTGTTTGTTAGGGATTGGACTCTGGGTTCTTAGGACTCTCTTTATGTAAATAAGAAAGATTCTTCTGTCTTAAAACATGATGCATATTCTCTGAATGAGGTTCTTGCAGAATCTCTCTTCTGATTATAGAAACTGGAAATAAATCAATATACGAAAGAATTGTTTTATCTGATATAAAGCAAACTGAGTTGAGAGTGGTGGAAGAGAGATTTCACTGACATCTAACTAGATTTACAGTATTGGAATGTCCATTAATCCGCATGCTTCCTTGACCATTTCATTAAGTATAACCTGTAACCTGAAGGTCTGTAGGGAGTTACTATGCTTTTCTTCCTTTGAATTGCAAACGTGAGTGAATTTGAGGTAATTTATCATGTCCATTCTTTGGAGTTGTTATGTAATGATTTTGTTTCCCAGTTTGTCAGGACATTGTCTCTAGACAAGTGAGATGCTCCCTGTTCGGAATCTGAAACAATTTCAGAGTTTAAGTAACCTTTCACTTCCAAGTCACTCCTTTGGATCTGCCCAGTCCCACAGGGGATTTCATTTAAATGAGCAAGTCAGTTTCAATTGATAGTTTTATAGATATCTGTTCATTTTGCCAGCACTGACATCCTTTTAAGATAGATTGGCATCATTCTTTTTATTATGATAACAGTGACTTCAAAGATCAAATGAGCACTGGACTTTGAATTTTCTTTTGCCTGTGTTTGTGAGCCAGTACTGGTAGCTATGCCCATTGTGGAAGCAACAACACAGGAATCCCTCTATATTAACTGTTCCAATGAATAAATTGTAAAAAATTAGAAGCCCAGTGAATAATTTGGTAACAGGGATGACTGTGATAGCCTTTTTATGTTTTTCAGACTGTGCTTGCTTCATGCTTTCCAGCTCAGAAATATCAACTGAACCTACAAATGAATACAAGCAGGCTTGCTGTGTATTAATGGAGAATTTCTCACATCTAAAGAAAGGGTATTTCAAATCTGGGGGTACAAATTTTGTTCTCTACTGAAGTCAAGCAATTTTCCAGTGAGGACAGATGCTTAGTAATAGTTTTTTAATGGAACATAGTACAGAGTTTCAAAATGGTAAATGATATTAATGTAATTCTTTTCTAGTAGTGGATTCAGAGGGAGGTATCTAAAGATGAGAACATGAGCAGATCTTAGTCAGAAGTTGCTGCCATTAGGCAGATATAGCACACAGATTTTGCAAAACACACTTGTAAAATTGTACTTAGAAATTGGAGAATTGTACCTAAAGATTGGAGAAATCTTCCTCTGAGAAGTGTTGTAGTTCAGATTGCCTGCAGGTACAGTGATGGCTGACCAGTGATTCTGATAAACTAATGCCAGCACTGACACTGCTGTTTTCCTAGTAATTTTGACACCAGCATCCTGAGACGTTCACCGATGTTGTCTTAGGACTCTTCTTCATTCTGCTTCACTACATAATTTGCAAGTGTTTGGACTCACCTAGGCACCCTCCATGGGGAAACATGCAGTCCCATTTTAAGAAGCCATACACTCTTATTGCTGAGTGTTGTATGGTGAGTGAAAGAAGTCCTGTGTTTTCTTTCTTAGCTGTCCAATGAGCAGCAAGGGGAGCTTTTGGGAACCCTTTATCCCATGCTGGTCCTTTCAGATACTGTGGAGACAGAAAGGTATGGGAGTGAGGAGTGCAGGGTTTGATTCCCAGGTGGGGAGAAGGGACCATGAAGTCTGGCCATTGTCCTGCACTCAGGTGGTGCTGAGGCTACCACAGGGCTACCTGAGGCAAGTAGCATTTCAAACTCTTCTCACCACAGTGACAGGCTAAATGACTCTAAACTATGGGCTTCATGCGTTTACATACTTATTTAGACATTTAAACAAGTACCTTCTTCAGCACCGCCACCACCCCAAATAACAAAACAAAGTTGAGCTCTGTTGACAAGGCTACAATTCAAGTGGCCCAAACTCCTGTAATCAGTGCCCTCGTGCATGTACAGTACAATGCAGTCAAGCACTTGCATGATTTGTTGTTGGATTTGAGGGTTGTGTGTCTTGGCCTGTCTGTCCTCCATCCCCCGCTTTCACACCAAGTTCCCGCCTTAGTGTAGGACAGTTGAGGTCTCTGAGTGTACAGCTACTGGCTTTGATTGTTTTTTTCCCTCCTCATTTAGACTGACTTAAAGCTTTATTTACTGCACAGCATCCAGACTCCACTCTGAAGAGGGAAGAAGTAATTTCCTTGTTAGTGTCTTCAGGGTACCTCCTGCTATAGCAACTTAGAATGTTAATGAATTTATGTGCTGAGCATTTAGATGTTATTGTATAAATAAGGAGTTTAAGTCAGAACGACTGAGGCAAAAACCAGGAGTTATCTCTGCATTTGGGGGGCCTAAGACCAGATACCCAGGCACTGGCAATTTGGAGTGGCTTACTTTGTAGCCTTTTGTAGGTTCAAATCACATTTCCTACTAAGTTCCATAGCAGCTATGAGTGCTCAGGGCTTCTGCAAATCCAGCCACAATTAGTGACAAGGTGTGGACCACTGTCCTCATTGCTGAAGTCTCTCTCTGGCTTCTCAGCTAAGAGAGAGATGGCAGCAGGCAGGCGTCTCCCTAGGGCTGGTGGTCAGTTGTTTTCATTGTAAGAACTCGACTGTTTCCAGCTTTCTCTTTTCTGTCTTTGGGTCTGACTCATTTGCTGCTAATCTCCTTCAATTCTTGGCCCTCACCTCTCTAGAGATGTGTGTTCTGTGCTCTGAAGCTAGATTCTCAAAATAATAAATTGTGTGATCATTTGATTTGGCATTATTGTAAAGTGTATGTACCGAGGGGCAACTTAGGACGACAGTTTTTTTCTTCCCTTTTGAGTATTTTTATCTGTAACCAGATATATATGTGCCTGTATATATATATTATTTATTTTTGAGCTAAGATTTTTTGGTATGTATTCACTTTGTATTGGGGTTTCCTTATAAAGGTAATTTAGTTTCCCCAAAAATGCCTTGTCTTTGGAAATACTATGATTTCTGGATGGACTTCAAGGGAATTGAAAGAGCAACCCAAATCCGTGGTACTGCAGAGAATCTGCCATGAAATAACTTGTCTACTATAACTTGAGAAAGAGCAATAGGTAGGTGAAAACTTGCTATTGAGCAGTCACACTTTATATACTTTTACCTGAACGTAATAGGATGACATGAATATTAACTCATGTCTTGCAGTGATAGTCAAGTGTTGTCCTCTTGATTCTTTTCTCTAAACTCCAAAGTAATGATTGTCCAGTGAAGAAAACCTGGCTGTTGTTTAACAAGTGATAGGCTGCCTGTTAATGCCCAATTCAGCAAAGTTTTAAAATATCAGAAATCTTAGTGTATATTTTGGGAAAAATGCCCTCAGGACAGAGACCTCCTCTTTGGAACCAGGATCAATCATCTGACTGAGCTGTGTTGCAAAGAAGGAGAAACATACAAAGGAAAAAATACTAACTTTTGTCTTTAATATCCTGTGTTTTGTTCTGTTCTCCATGGACTGTCAGGTCTAGATCTTCTAGAGAAAATAGTGCATCTTTTTAAAAAAAAACAACAAACACAACCTCCCTCCCTCTCCAATTTTTTTATAGTGGTCATTTGTCAGATGTGGGTTGGCAGGCTCTGTTTTCAGCTAAATACCCATTTTCTGATGTAAACAGATACTATTATCCTGAAACATGAAAATCAGAATGTTTGGATTTCTATTAATACCATTTTGGGATTGGACAGGTAGCTGCAATTTTAGTTTTCTTAATCTTGCAATAAAGTACTGTGGACCACATAATTCCTTGCTCACACATTGCATCTCACACCTATGCTAAATGGGCATTTTCTGAGCAAAGTGCATTGTTTGCTCAACAGAAGCATAAAAGATGGCACATGGTATGTTGTGTACACCGTATCTTCTCTCTGCTAATCGCTGTGGATAAAGTGATGATTGTGCACTACCCTGTGACTCAGAAACAACTTTGCTGAAAACCATAAATTTTTTTCAGGTAAGCTACATCCCACCTGTATATGTACTTAAATGTAATTGTGTATTTGTTCCTGGGAAGAACCCAGATGCTTGTCACAGATAGCTAGCAACTGGAAGCACCAGAACTGGTGTATTCAGAATGTGACTACTCTGTCATTCTGCAAGTACCTTGAGTGTTTAGGATATGGATGAGTACAACTTCTACTGCTTGTCACTGAACTACTGCTGGTAATTGAAAATTGGAATACAGTGTTCCCTGGAGACTTTGTCATGGAGCTCAAGAGGTTAATATGTACTTATGTGATGATACTATAATTTTATATGCATCTGCAGATACTGCTAATAGACATTAAAGTGGGCATTTACATCCTTATTATGGGTCAGTACTTGATGTCATAATAAAAAAGTCACATCAGAAAAGTACAGGATAAAAATCTGATTATGCACCTTTTGGAGTGTAAATGGCTTTAAAATTCAAATTGTCACCTGGTGGGAGGATCAGGAAAGAGTCAAAACAAGGGCAAAGGGGCAAAGCTGTGAGACACAAGGGGCAAGATAAAGGAGGAAAAAGCCAGGCTGGCTAGGCCTTTCCTTGGGTAGTTTATATCCATATGAATACTATACTCCATTACTTAGGCCCTTCATATCATCTCATTCAACATAAGTCTGAGTGAAAGGTGGACTTTGCAATGGGGTGTGAAGGTCAGTAAACTCCAGATCTTCTGTCTTTCCATAGAGTTCAAATCTGCTCAGTGTTGTGAGAGTTAAAACATTGTGTGAGGTAATGCAGTTGTGGGTTTGAAGAGAAACATCAAAGCTAATAAAGTTTCCAAGGCAAGACAACATCTGAAACTCTCATGAGGCTGTCCTAAGTAAATATACAAGTAGCTCTGCAACTACTGGCCTCAGAGCCTGAGAAGGTGTGGGTACTGGGGAGATTGAGACTCTGAATCCTGAAGGGCAATGTAGCTTAAAATCAATGGAGAAGTATAGTGAGGACTATAGCAGCATGTATGATGGGCTGCACGTGCAGCTGGATCAGGATAGTGGGTTCACTTGCAATGCACTTAAAGGATTTCCAACATCATCTCAAGTGCTGTGGGAGCTGAAACCCTATAGCATGAAGAAATTTGGAAGGGTGTTGACTTTCCATTTCTGCGCTACTTTTTCATCCAAATACATCCTAAAGCACTCTAAAAAGTCTTTGCAGTTGACTGAAGTTTTAGGGGTGTTTGTTGGAAATACGGGGTGCAAGGCCATGAGGTGAGGTAAGCGGTTCATGTCTGCTAAAAGGAGAAGCCTTGTCCTTCCATCTCTAATTCAGTCTCTTCATGTCTGGCTGTAAGCTCCTGCTGCTTACCTTTCACTCCTTTGGCTCAGAGGAGTCACATCAAACCACCCTAACTGCAAAAAATTACTTGATTTCTGCTGGTTTAATCCATTGATTTGGCTCAATTGATGTGTGTGCCCAAGGCACAATGGCAGGACTGGGGCTGGGGAGTTGAGTGGGCTGGGAGAAAGTCCTGGGAATGCTCACCCAATTGGCAGCACCAAGATTTTAACTTTGGCTCAATTGCTTACAGACCTGTGCCCACCACCTCATGGTCTCCAGGGATTCAGCGGCTCATAGGAACTCCACACAGTCCAAGGCTGCAAGAGATACTTTGAGGGGTTGTAAGCTTGGCAAGCTACCTTGCCAAGAACTGTGTACTCCTCCCAGGTGCTCCTTAGCAGTTTTGACATCATCTTTAGCTGAGGTGAGAAGGGACATTTCCTGTGACATAACCATATATGCTTCCTAAAAAGGGATTATAGCTGGAAGGGACTTGCTGGCTCTAGAGAACCCAAAGTGTCTTTCAGTGGATCTCTTCTCTTTAAGGGTCTGATTTGTTTATCTATGAGGCACAATGAATGATGGAGCAAAATGATGGGAATTACTTAGTATCTCTACACCATTTTCATGTGATGAGAACCAGCCTTTCTGGTGATTGAGAATGTTATTAAAACCCCCATCTGTCTTTTGCAACAGCTTTCAATAAAAGTACTGAAATCTTGAGGCCCACAAACAGCCTGCTCCACACGTTTCTGGCGTCAGATATAAGGCACTTTTCTCAGGAAAACTAGAGGCACAGAAAGAAATTAAAACTTTGCGAGGTCTATAGGGTGAAGCTGAAAAGCTTTTGAAATTGCATCACTAAATACCTGATATTTCCGTGTCCCTACACTAATGAGGTGCAAATAAAATTCCAAGAGGCTGTCTGTCCATTCAGTGGATCAGTCAGACACTGAGCAGTCTGGTGTCAATCAGTTGGATACTGAGCCATTCAGCAATTAATGGATACCAGTTTGTGAATGGCCACGTTCCCTGGCTCGGGTGCCTTTTGGCTGCTGAGAGAACAGGCACGGAGAAGTCCATCCCCCTATTCACAATTAGTGTTTGTTTTGAAATGCTGACAGTGTGTTCTCTCATGTATCTGGTCTTTGTTTATGCACTGGATGTTGGCACAGGCTTCTGTGCTGTAATGTCTTGAATTAGCTGCTGTTGAAAGGAGTCCAAGGAGCAGTGTGCTCTGAGGAGGACAGGAGGGTGGGAGAGTGGCTTGGCACCAAAAGAGCAGGAAAATGGGTTTAGTTAAGTGGGAGGCTGGCAAGGAGCAAGCAGCAATGAATCCATGCACATCTCTGTTCTCAAATATGATGGGAAACACATTGATGGGAATAAGGAGCTAGATAGGAGGTGTAAATGATGTCAGGAAGGTGAGATAGCCTTGGAAACGGTTTGGTAGAAGGTGATTTTAGCAGACATGGTATCTTCAGGTAGATAGATAGGTGCTTGAGTTAGGAAGCATGGGACCTGGAGGAGGAGACTGCAGTTGCTGGAGATCACTGTAGGAGTAGAAATACATAGAGAAGTGATAACATAACTCAAGCTGTCTGTGGAGAATAAGGAAAAGATTAAATCAGAGCGAAAAATGAAAAAAAAAAGAAAAAGTAATCTCTGGACCCCCACCTGATTTGAAGGCCATCAGTAGGTGTGTAGGACAGAAGAGTGGCATCAGTCCTGTGGGGGAGAGGAGACTTATTCCGATCTGTGGGGTCTACACAGCACCTAGAAGGCCTAAGACGCAATATCTAGGCTAAAACTAAGGCAGGTGCAATGGCTGCAGCTCCCTGCCCCTCTCTGCAGTGCTGCAGCAGTGTGTGGCACAACAAGCAGTCCAAGTTGGCCATTTTGCTAGTCAGGTCTTTTACCTGTTTGTGTGATGAGAAAAAATGTCCCAGGATCTACAAGGAATAGGTGTAGTTTGGTTATGAGAGGGCAGCACTTTGAGCTCTGTCTCCTGCAGCCCATCTGCTCAGAATGGCTACAACAGGTAATTTTAAGAAGAGAAGTAAACCCAAAGTGAGTTGATTTTTCTTTCTCTAAGAGCTAGGTACCACCTCTGCCACTCTTCTTCTCTAAGAGCTAGGTACCACCTCTGCCACTCCTCTCCTGCTCCTGTTCTTTCTTCAATAAGGGGATGAAATGTTAAATAGGAATAAACAGTTCAGCTTCTTGGAGTACTACTGGAGTAAAATGCTTTTGTTTCTTCATGCAGTGGGAATAGCCAGGAAAGGGTGTCATGAGGCCAGGTTTTCCTATGTTGGATGCACTCATTCATTGTGTCAGCCTGTGGCCTGACTGGTCACAGATTGTTTTTGTCCATCTGAGCCATATTCCTAAAATACAAGTAGCTTTGGTGGATGCACAAACTAGAGCCTTGATGTTCACTGGTCACCCGGAATGGAGTGGATTCAACACCATTATCAGGTACCATTTATTTGTGTAACTGACCCTCTGTGTGTTGCCATTTTATTCTGTGAATATTTTGCTTCAGTCTCTGTGAACTTAGCTCTAGGGTATCTTTGACAGCACAGCTGACTACTGCTAGTTACTTCAAATATTTTGGAAGCATAGCTCTGTTAATCCAGAGCTCATTTTTTGGAGCAAATTGAGGTTCACATCACCAGAAAGATACCTTGCTCCAGTCACTGCTCATCTAGCCCAGCTGGAGTGAGCATCTTTATCTTTTCCCATCTCTTACTTAGTCTCTCCTGGTCTTTCCATCCCTTTGATGCTGCTCTGCCACTGCCTCTTCCCGATAGCCCACATTCAGGTGTGGCTCTTTAAAACCAATATCTGTCAATATTTGTCATCAATCTGTTTCCATTTTTATTTATAAAAGAAAGAGAGAATGGAACAGCAGCAGTAGCAGGGCAATTGCAGATGAATAATGAAAGGATTCATCACAGCCATACCAGGATATATATATTTTTTG
Organism: Manacus vitellinus; assembly: GCF_001715985.3. Lineage (NCBI taxonomy): Eukaryota > Metazoa > Chordata > Aves > Passeriformes > Pipridae > Manacus > Manacus vitellinus. The sequence goes on from NW_021940750.1 coordinate 20,363,552, forward strand.
CAGCCAAGCGAGACGGATTCCCATCACAGCTCGGAGACTCGTTCCATACAACCACTCATCTTTCATGCTAGGGGGAAGGGAAAGGTGGAGACAGTATCATTATGGATGTAACAGGACTCTGAAGTGACTGGTCAAGGTTGCTGCTTCAGTCACAAGAATTCTGCTTACAGGAATTTTCTCTCCACCAGGTGTTATTGCCTGGTAAAGTGTCCTTCTACAGCAGTCTGCCACTTGTGAAAGGGAGGCTTAGGGTTTGCTAATGAGGATGCTTGCTAAGCATTTGAATCACCAAGAAAGGACAGAATGTTCAAGTGAGGATTTTGCAGGAGTGACAAACTTGTCTCAGGTGGAAGGAGGGACAGACGGGACAATGCATTGTCCACCTTTTTGTCTCTTGAGCCCACCCTCAAATTTGCTGTCATGTCAACAAACAACTCTCAGCTTACCATGAACCCTCTGGCTTTAGAAGTCCATCTGCCCTGTTGAACACAGATGTTTTGTTCTTCTTGTTCCCTTTTAGAAGGTTAGGTAGATAAAAATTTGTCAGATGGGAATGCTGAAGGATTCTGGAGTTCGGGAGGACTCTGTGAAGCCAGAAGAGAAAGAACTGCTATTTAAAAAGGATGTGTGTGTGGGGGGGAAGCAGCCCAAAATATGTCTGATTGGTTGGGGTATGCACTCAAATCCAAAAAGGTTTCTGCCTTTTCCTATCTGCCAGGTCCAGGAGAGCAGTGCCAGTGCTTCAATGCTGTTTGAGCTCTGTGTGTCTGGATGCACACAGATATAGCAGTTATGTTCCTCCACAGCTGAAGAGAAAGTCTCACTCTCCAGCCCTCTTGTGTTTGCGAATGCATTCTGTTGAAGGCCGCAGTTTTTAGACCTTGCTGTGGACCCACTCATACAGACAGTAGAACCATGGCACAAGATGCTGACTAATTCTCTATCACAGGGTGTCACTAAGGTATTTTGCATTCAAATAATAAAGGTAGATTTTCTTTAGCTTTGAACAGTCTGTAAAATATTGCAAGTAAGAAAATTCTCTTGCTGAAGGCTTGTGATTCAGCAGCATACAGTTTTTTACTGGACATGTCTCCTTCTAGACATGTAGGCTCTTCTCAATTGGAAACATTTAACACCCAATTAGTTTCTGATGTATGCTTTAATATATTGATGATCTCAATGTTCCCTGAGAGGCTTCAAATTATGAGGATATAACCAGGTGCAGGTTTGCATAACCTGCTTCGAAATGCTTCACTCCCTCTGAACCACACTTAAGTTATTTTAGAGTTGCCATGGTATGAGTGTGCTGAAAAATCTGCACTGTGTCAAGTGAGTGGTGGATGAAGAGCTCTAAACTCCTCCAACAAAGGTTGTATGAAGAACAGTGACTGAGTGGCCTTCTGGAAAGGTAGTATTTCTATCTGAGAGATGTAAGAACTGTTCTTTCAGCAAAGAATGTGAGGACCAAGGTACCTTAAGCAACTGTTGTAGTCTGTGGGTTCATTGTAAACTCAGTTTTTCCTCACTTTCTGTACTTTTATAGTCCTTAGAAGATTCTGGTCAATACTGAAGTCTATCAGACCCTGAGGCTTTACAGACTTTGAACAGGAGCATTTACTGTCCAGAGAACATACTGTCCAAACAGAGAAAGATGTGGGTGTAAGCCACAAGTGGTAAAAGTGAGGAAGAACAGGATGATACACGATCTGTGATGACATCACTGTGAAATAAAATGGCAAAAAAAGAGATATTGCTGAACTGTTGATTGCTGAATTAATTGTCCTTAACTTTCAGGACCTGAGCTAGGGCATCTCAGCATATTAGCTAAAGCACACTGAAAGTCATCAGGGAAGATACATGCATGAAGGCATGTGTAGGTAGAAAGAAGAAGCAGCAAGATAAGAGGTAAATGTGTTTTGAATAGAGATCCAGCTGAGGAAGAGAGCCCACACTTTGGAGATGTTATCAGAGAAATATGATTTGGATTGAAGGCTGAGCAGTTTTTTGTTCTTTATGTCTTATTCTGTTGTCTACCTTTTTTTGGATTCTTTCATTTTAAAAGCCAGACTGCCCTGCTGACTGTGTTGCATGCATTTAGTTCTATGTACAGCCTGCCAAAGCAGTGGGAGCCAGCTAGAGAATGGTGTCTGCCTGCCCCAGACTTTCTCTCTTGTGTTCTTTTTTCCTTGTGATGGAGGCAGAAGAAGAAACCTAGGCTCATTACAGATGCCCTTCTGATTTGAGGCCCAAGTTGGGGAGATGCTTGGCTGGTGACAGTGACATGGTGGTAAGTGTTGTCCTGCTTTCTGCAGTCTCCATGAATTGTGCTCCAAAGCTCTGCTTTCAATTGGAAGGTCCCTCTCTGTAAGAGCAATGTGAGACACCAAACTATTACCTGTGGGAATAGCATTTTCTGGGCCATTGCCACCGAGTGGCAGCATTCAGCAGTGTCTTCCCTGGACAGGTCAGTCAACCCGGTTGCTGGTTAGCCAGGGTAACTCTTCAGGTGCTCCTTCCTCTGTCTGATGGCATGAATGCAAAGTGGATCTTCCCTTGCTGATTCCTGCAGCAGTGAGAAGAATTGAGGAGCTGTAATGATTTCAGTCAGTTTCCACTATACAGTTCTGGTTAAGGACCTAAAGGCAGTGGTGGTATCAGGGCCATGGAGCTGTCGAATCTTACTTTGCCTGGGTCTAAAATGTTGTAAAACAATGAAAAGAGCTGGCTCAGCTGTTCTTGTCTGTAATAGCTATGGTGGCTGGTGGGCTCAGCTCAGCTAGGGCAGAGACTTTGGGTTCTGAGGAAGCCTCATAAGGACTGAAAGTCTGGCAAATGGGCCAGGCAGGCCCTCTACTTTCCTATGTTTTGTTCAAGAGCAGATGTCCCAGATGTTTTCAAACAAGTTACCAAGAAAACATAGACAACTCTTCTAATACTTTCAACATGAATACACAACATCAAAATAATATTAGCACCTCAATTCACAGAGTGGGAGGAGAGATCAAAAGCTATTTGCTGCCTATTGCTATTACTGGAAGTAACCCTCCTTCATTAACTCTTTCCTCTTGTAAATCACTGGAGTAGAGAAGATGATTCAGTGGCAGAGTTCTGGATGTCTTATCAGAAGCAAAGGCGTGATTGGGACAGTGAGACTGGATCATGCCAGCACAAGACAAAGACCTACTTAAAGGTGCCTGATTTGTACCTCTTTTGAGGATAGGTAGAGTTTCACCCTTCCTATTTGGAGTTTTTCAGAGGTGCTGAATTTCCATTGAAATTACAGGGAAAGAGGTGTCTTCTGCAGGCTCAACTGAGGCTTACCAAATACTCCAGCTCTCCTAAATAAGGCTGCTGTCTTGCTGATCTGTGCCCAGAACCAGAGGTTGCAAGAAGCATGTGTAAACAAGGTGTCCCATTGTGTTACCTGTCAGTCCCTGTATTTCTATTTACCTCAGGAGAGCAGTGAGGAGAAGCTGAGCTGCTTAGTATGACCTTGCTTTTTAGGTTTTTCCCTTTTTTTTTTTTTTGGTGGTGGTGGTTTTGTTTGTTTGGTTTGGTTCTTTGTTTGTTTTTCTGTTTGCATGTGCCTCTAATTGATCTTGAAAAGAAGGGACAGTTAAAGAAGACGTTAAGGTGAAATGAAGCCATAACTGTGACTGGAGACTTTTATTAAGTGTGTCAAAGTTCCTTGGGCTGCGTATAAATTGTTTATTGATTTTGGTATGGCTGGGTGCTCTGGAGTAATCGCCCGCAGAACCACTAGAGAGGGAGCAGAGAGGAGAGGGCTTTGCCAGGTCTCTGCTGCCTCCTGCCCCTGGCTGCTCTTCCTCCTGCCTGTGCTGATGGTCTCCTCTTTACCCTGTAAATGAGCAGCCACAGCTGGTTAATTCTTGTGGCCAGCTCCTGCAGCCCAGCGCGGGGCTCTGCCCTGCTGCTTCATGAGAGGCCGGTGAAAGAATCTGGTAAGGGGGGAGATGGCTTTGGAGCATATATCATACAAGCAAGCACGGTATTGCTGAGACTTAAACTACTCTTTGGCTCTTCCATCTGTTGATTGTTACAGACAGAAACATGTCTGTGACAGTCAGCAAGGTTAATCATCTCTGAGCCTCCTTAACCATGGGGCAGGTCAATTTTGTGACAGGGCGGAAATGTACATGTTCATGTTTCTCAGTAGTCTGAGAGGTTTTGCCCCAGTCCCCTGCTTGTTCTCACACGCTTTTCCGCTCTGCACCAAAACTGCAGGATGCTATGTGCAGTGAGCCAGCCTGCCTCCCCTCTACCTATCTATAAGCCCAGGAAAACTTCATCCCCTCCTGTTTTTTCCTTTGCTTTTTGTTACAACATTAGGGTGGTTTTCCTCCTGTATTTCAGTAAACCACTCTGTACAGAGATTTTTCTCATCCCATCTGGGGAGCTGTCAGAAATGGGGGTTCTGCTTTGTTCACTTCCCAAGGAGGTGCTGCACACCATTCTTGCAATGCTACTTTTGCACAAGGGCGGTGAATTCCTTTATTGTTTCTCATTCAGAGTATAATGACTAATGTATACTCATAAAATACTTTGTCCCTACAGTTCAGAGGAGGAAATCGAAAGGGAAGCAATTTTTTTTGACATTAGATTGGAAAAGTGAGTGAATTTTCTGACATACGTTGCACAGTTCATGATACCCCCTGATAGCATAGGTTGGTTTAATTTCCCTCCTTCTACAGATTTCAGAGGTCTGCAATAGTGTGGCCATTAGCTGAACAATACTCAGATGTAAATCTCTGCGTGGAGAGAAAAAGATGACTTGTCCCCTTATTAGGCCCTTTGAAAACAGCTGAGCTTTAGTACGAGTGTCAGAAATTCTTTTGTTAGAAGATGCAATAAAAAAACTAGGTTCCTTTCTTAATTGTCTGATTTGTGTATAAGAGTGGGAATATGAAACCAGAGTAAAGGTACGATCCTCTTTTGCATCACTGGGAAAAATTTTCAGGAGATCATGCAGATTCTATAAAGAATTGTTTTCTGCTTCACATGTACATAATGTTTCTTTAATGAAAAAGATGGGGAAAAGTGTTTAAAATTTCATTTCCTAGAGGGCATAATATTAACGGAAGGCAAAATATCTCTAAAGTGTTGGCAATTTAACTCCAAGGTTTTGAAATGGGATAAAATAATCTAAATAAAAATTTGCATCTACCTAGAGAGTTCTCTGGCAAAAATGACACGTGAACATTAGTGCTAGGAACAGCAGTAACAACTTCAACTCTGATCTTCTTGAGTTTTTTTTTTTTACCCCTGTAATATAGTCCAAAATTTTAACTTACTGTGGAATAAGGACAATGAATTATGCTGATCTTGATCAGTGTACTTTGACTAGGAGGTGTGAATGCTGTAACAGCATCTGCATTAGTCTGCACTGCATTCAAAGCATTTACTGTGTATGTATATCACGGAAACTTTTGTAATGCTTAGTTGCTTGAATGAACTAAGATAACTGATTTATTTCCTCTCACAAAAAAAAAAAAAAAGAGGGAGAGAAAAAAAGATCTTTTAGTTAAAGCTGCAAAACTTTCTGTCATGGCTTGAATTCCCTGGCTACAAGGTCTTGCTCACAACTGCTGTACATTACTGCTTCTGTTGCTTGTGTTGGAGATTTTTGAACACCCACCCTTGGGAACAACAGCTTGGCTTTAAATTCCTCAGCCTTGCACCTCAGACTGAAGGAGTTATTTTAACCTGCCTTGACCTCTGCCTGAGCAAGAATAAAATAGGGATTGGGCAAAATATGACACAAATCAATAGGTTATCCCATCAGATATGATCTTTGGCACCATTTTGCCTTGGACACTTGCTGCAGTAACGAAGATAAATGGTGATTTGTTAACATTGTGATCTAGGGACTGGGTGGCTCAGTGGATCGTGTGGTGGCCTCTGACCTCTGGGTCTCCAGATTCTGAACATCAAGATGAAATCTCATTCTGATAGTAGGAAGGTAAAAAAGGTCCACAAGGGTTGGGCGATTTTGGTTCAGTGCTAATCACAGTGCTCCACAAAACATTCCAACAAAGACAGAATAGACACTACCTACTGGCAAAAAGGAGTATGGGAAAAAATAGAATGGGAACTGTAGCAATAGAGAGCTAGTGATCAGTTAGTGCAGGCTAAGTCTGTCAGTGCTTTTATGGAGTGACACTCAAGCAGTCAAAACTACTTTGTCTCTTTGCCTACCTATCCAAGAGGAGCTGCACTGGGGACAATTTGTGGTGGCTTTGAGTAAAAGGGAAGTTTGGTTTATGAAAGCAGCTTTTGTTTAATTTTCTAGGGCAGTTTCTGTATGTCCTTTGAACCTTGACTGATTACTGAAGGATAGCAATGCAGGGTCTTTTGGGGAGGTGAGGTTTTGGAAACAGCAGATATAGCTGGGATAGCTGTGATCAAGTCATGTCTCCACTGACCTTGTGTGTTCCATGTGTCCACAGAGTCCTGTTGCAGGTCCTCCATAGACAGCTCACTTTTAATATATTCCGATGCACATGATTTGTCATGCTCCAGCAGTCCACGATGGTGTATTCTTCTCAGGTGAAAATAAATTCTTGCAACGGAATTTCTTCCAAAACATCTGCAAGGATTGGTAAGCAGTGTTTGAAGACAAGTCCATGTTGCAACTAATGTCATGTAAACAGGCATAAGCCACAATGAGTTCACAGTGAGTTCTTTTCTCCCTCAGCTGGTATATAATTCCCCTTGCCATGAGGAGGCAGTATGGAAGTATTTCATCCTGAACTGAATCCATCAAATTCAACATTTTTGGTCTGAATCTCTTTACAGGTCTTCCTACAAGACTGGCACCCTGCTCTCTTAGCATGGGAAGCACATTCTGTCTCAGTCTTGAATAACCAAGGGAACAAAAAGCTTGGACCTGTGGGAGACAAGGGCTCTAGCAATTCCCTCACTGATGCATACAAGATGATTACATAGTGCTCTTAATCTTTCCATATGGTAGATCCAAGTGTTACATGAGACATCATGTTGTGCTTGGGACTCCACAGTTGGCCTCTCTGACCATCCCCTGCAGCATCTGTTCCTCCCACTTTTTACTTTGCATTGGGCTGTGCATTTCTGGGTTATAGAGAATGATGGGAGCCATGCCATTGAGAGCAGCCTGTTTTCTCAGTTTTCCTCATCCCACTCATCTGTATGTTGTACCTATGCCTACGAGCTGGAATTGCAATGAGTCAGCACAGGCTTCTGCTAGCATCTGTCTGTAATGCCATCTTACCATTGACAATTGCTCTTGAATCACAAATGGAGAACCTGTTTTTAATCCATAGATCGCATACCCTATGGGTTGCTCACAGCACATATTTGTTACTTGAGATGTCACAGAAGGAAGTTTGAGCCAAAAAATATTGTTCTTCATGTTCCTCACCTCATGAGGTTCCTGAAAACTCTGCCCAGTGTCTTCTTTGCCCCAGACCAAGGCACGTTTCTGTACCCTGCCCAGGTGCCTGTCCTGGCTCACGCTGCCCCAAGTACATCATGACACTTGTTTCTCCAGAGATAGGGGCTGCACCTTGCTGGTAACCAGAAACCTCCAGCTCTGTTCCCATGGAAGGAGAGGGGATATAGATTGCCCTGCCATTCTTATGTGTCAGTCCTTTGACAGAGGGCTGTGTTCCACTCTCCCACAGCCAAGCTCTGAGCTTGCCCTGGCTCCAGGATATGCAGAGCAATGTGCACTGGGCAGACTGAGTGAAAGCAGTGTGTCCAGTCCCTGCAGCCAGCATGCCACTGTCATCTGACTGCCACTACTGCCTTCCTATATACCGAGTACATTTGGGGCTGAGCTTGTTGTGTGCATTGAATGGAGGCAGCAGGGTGATTTCTGGGCCAGGAAGGTATTAGGACCTGCACAACAGATGTGAAATGGCACCTAAATTGGCTATGGCTATAGCCTTGCTATGGATGTCCAGGTATGCTGCACTAGCACTGCTGTCTTTACCTCCCAGGCCTGCATTCATGTTCAGAAAAAAAAAGGAAAAAACCCCACAAAAAATGAAAGAATTGGAGAGAGAGGGTAGCAGCCTAACAAGACCTACTTTTCACTATATTTTTAGCCTCTGATTTTATTTTTCCCAGTATAATTCTGGGTTAACTGTTTCGTTGTTTGTTCAGGCTGAGATCAAGTTTAACTGATCTAGATAGAATTCCCTGTCAGCATCCTTTTGTCCTTTTCAAAAGACAGGAATTTCACTATCATTGCTTCCATCATGTTTCATGTTGGGTTGAGGTTTTTTTGTTTTTAAAAAGGTGTTAAGTGAGATCACTGGCAAGTTCTTTAGAGTTCTTTGAATTGTTCCAATGGGAAGTTTTTACTTTCAAAAGATATTTCCTCATGTCTCCTTTGAGTAAAAAACTAAGCATCTCCTCCATCATAATATATATGGTATGAGCCATCCCATCTCCTTCCTGTTTTAGAGAGAATTGCTAGTTATAGATTTCTGCCATCTCTCCACCTATCTAGGTCTAGACAAGGATATTCTTTGTACCCTAATATTTAGTTTTATAAGGAGACAGCTTTATGTGTGTGTTACTGGGAAATAACATTTTTTAAAGATGTGAGGAAATAAACCAACCCAAGTTCTTTGTGATGCAGCTCTGCTCAAGGCCCACTTTCGTTTGCTCCCATAGAAATAGCTTTGTGTATTAGTTGGTACAAACAGTCTTTTAGGGGTTTTCTCCTGAAGGATTTGTATTCTTATGGAGAGACATACTGGAAAAGTTGGTACTTTACAGCATGCTTCATTCAGAACACTGCTGTTGCTGGCAGACTGGTCAGTACCTCTGAGAAGGCATCAGCCTTTTCCTCACTGGTACTAGAAAAAATGGCTGTGGTTTGCTAGGTCTGGCAGTGACCAGGGTCATATCTTCACTTTAGAATGCATAAGAGTAGCTGGTTTTCTCTCTGGCCCTGGCCTGTCTATTCCATGGATGCTATGAGGAGAGCAGAGGCAGTAATTGCAGAGCTGCTGGGAAGTGTCAGGCAGATCAGGTAGTTTCTTCACCTGCTCCTTCTACTCCAGAAATACCTCTGCAACAAATTAATGTCTTCTGCAGTCTGTTTGCAGAATCATTGAATTACAGAACCATTCATATTAGAAGGGATGTCAGAAGGTCTCTGGTACTGCTTAAAGCAGTCTCAACACTGAATTCAGAGTTGGTTGCTCAGGGCTTTATTCAGTTACATCCTGAAAGCCTCCAAAAATGAAGGTTGCACAGCCTGTCTCTGCAGCTTGTTCCAGTGCTTGATTTTCCTCATGCTGGAAAAGCTTTTTCTTCTATACAGTTTGAATCTCTCTTGTATCTGTTGTGTACTGCTAACCCACGATCCACTGTAAAGAGCCTGTCCCTGTGTTCTTGAGAAGGTCCTTACTGAAAGGCAGCTATTAGGTCACTCTAAAATCTTCTCTAGGCTAAACAAGCCTCGAGCCCTCAGTCTCTCCTCACAGTGCAAATGCTCCAACCTGATGACCACCTTGCTCACCCTCCATTCACTCACACCAGTTTATCAATCTCTCTCTTGTACTGGGGCCTCAAATCTAGACAACATATTCTAGATAGAGTTTGACAAGTGCCAAGCAAAGTGGAATAACTTCACCCTTGGTGGCTATGGTCCCGTGAGTACCACTTAGGGCACTGTTGGCTGTTTTTGCTGCCAGGGCATACTGATGGCTCATACTCAGCTTAAGACCTATCAGGCCCCCAGGTCCTCTTCAGCAGAGCTGCCACCCAGGCAGGCAGACCCTAGTAGGTACTGTCACAGTGGATTATTTCTTTCAAGGTATAGGACTTTGCATTTGTCCTTGTTAAATTTCGTAAGGTTCATGTTAGCCCTGCAGCCTCTCTAGGGCATTTTGGATGGCAGCCCTGCCTTAAGCATATCAACTGGTCTCCCCAGTTTGGTGTCAGTTGTAAAGTTGATAAGTGTGTGCTTTGTTGCATCCTCTAGGTCATTGACACAGATGTTAAACAGGACAGGTCCCATGAAAATTTCTCAATGGCCTACAGGTAATGTGTTAACATGGCCCTCTGAGCTTGATCATCCAATCTGTTTTTAATCCTTGTGGTAGTACATTCATAGTAGTTTTATATCAGTCTTGCGGCATTCTGGGAAAGCATCGAATGTTTTGCTGAAGTCAAGGTAAATGGCTTCCATGCCTCTCCTTTTGTCTACAAATGCCATCATTTTATCACAGAAGAGAATCAGGTTGGTCAGGCATGATTTATTCTTGGAATATCCATACTGACTGTTCCTAATCACCTTCTTCTCCTTTGTGTGCCCAAAATACGTTCAAAGGAGACTAACTACATCATTCTCTAAGGACACAGGTGAGGCTGATTGTCCTTAATTTATTGGATTTTGGACCTCTTTTGAAAATGGATCAGAAGGAAGTTATAGGTCAGAGAGAAACCCATAGTCTGTAAAGTCAACTACTTTCAGCTGCTTTCTCTTTGGCAGCTCACAGCCAGCACAAAGTAGCTGACAGTGTGCATGGAGTGAAGAAGAGAGCTTTCTGGCTGCCTCAGATTTTTTACCAAGAGGTATAGGAAGCCAGGAAGGAATGACTAAGTTGCAGGTTGAAGTGGAGGCAGGATCTCAGTGGTGGGCTGTAATCAATACGATGGTAGCTAGTGGAGAGGCGGAGTGGAAAAAGGGGCAGAGTAATTCAGATGAAATACTGAAGTGCAGGGAGCCCACCAGTCAGGCAGGTCGTAGGAGAGCATGGCATGTAGAGCACATGGTGGGTCTTCTCATGAGTTGGCCTTTAAGCAATTACTGATGAAGCTGAGGGTTTGCTACCTGAGCAAACTTAATCACAGGCTCTGGGCAAGTACATTTATTTCACAGAAATTGAGATCTCTGAGGCATTCAATTTAGGGGCCTTAAAGCCCTTTCCCTGCAACTCCATGCAGTGTCACTGCCTCTCACTGAGGGAGTGCTCTCTTCCTTGAGTGAAGTTCAGGTAAAAATAAATGCATGGTTTTTTGCAAGCCTCAGAATGAGACACCTGGAGCATTGGTGTCATTCCCCTCAAGGTGAGGGGCATTGTGATTACTGTTCCACAGGCAGCTTAGATGCAGCAGTTGTAATCAAAACTGCAAAGTTCCACTGTATGTTGAGAGCTTTTTGTGTCCACTTCCTTCTTCAAGAAGTCTAGAGAGATAATTCCTCTGTTAGCAGCCCAGGAAGAAGGGAGATAAGGCTGAGAGAGGAGAAGAGGTGGTTATTTGGAGCACCTCTTTGATCTGCTGCTGGCCTCAGGGCAAGAGGGCAGGTTTCAGCCCAGTATCAGATATTGCTTTGTTTTTGCCAGCTCACCTGCAATGGCCTCAGGTGAGAGAAGTAATTCTGCTGAGAAGCTGTCCTATTACTAGTGCTTTCTCATAGGAGAATGGAGATTTCCATGTGCTTCTAAATGGAGATATTTGCAGTGAGAGGTTTTCCAGGGCAGAATGTGACCATTACTTCCACTGGAATGCCTATGCGTGGAAATGCAAGTATCTTCAGCTACTGCAGATACTTTTATACAATTCTTTAATTCTTCAGCATGTACCTTTGTTCTCCCTACCCTGGCTTTTCACAGAATCATAGAATATCCTGAGCTGGAAGGGAACCACAGGGATTATCAAAGTCTGGTTCCTGGCCCTGCACAGGACAGCCCCAAGAGTCATACCATGTGCCTGAGAGCATTGTCCAAACACTTGAACTCTGGAAGGTTTAGTGTTGTGACCACTTCCCTGTTCCAGTGCCCAACCACCCTCTGGGCTAAGAACTTTTTCCTAATATCTGACCTAAACCTCCCCTGACACAGCTTCAGGCCATTCCCTTGAGTCTTGTCACTGGTCATCACAGAGGAGAGATTGGTACCTGCCCCTCCTCTTCCCCTCATGAGGAAGATGTAGACTCAGATCAGGTCTCTCCTCAGTCTCCTCCACTGAACAAGTCAAGTTACCTCGCCACTCCTTGTATGGCTTCCCCTCCAGACACTTCAGCATCTTCATGCCCTTCCTTGGACACTCTCTGAGGGCTTAATATCCTTCTTATATTGTGGTGCCCAAAACTGCACACAATATTCAAGGTGAGGCCCCACTAGTACAGAGCAGAATGGGACAATCACCTCCTTTGACTGGCTGGCAATGCTTTGCCTGCTGTCCCCCAGGACACAGTTGCCCTTCCTGGCTGCCATGATATGGTCAGTTGACCATATGCTGACTCATATTCAACTTGCCATTGATAAGAACCCCCAGGTACCTTTCTGTGATACTGCTCTCCAGCCTCTCATTCCCTAGTCTATACACATAACCAGGGTTGCTCCGTCCCAGGTGCAGAATCTGGCACTTGTCTTTCTTAAACTTCATATGGTTGGTGATTGCCCAGTCCTCTAATTTGTCGAGGTCTCTCTGCAGGGCCTCTCTGCCTTCAAGGAAGTCAAAAGCTCCTACCAATTTAGTATCATCGTCAAACTTACTTAGTTGTTTCCTTTGAGTCTTGCGTTTTCAATGTCCTGAAGATGTTGAAGAAAACCGGGCCTAAGTTGGAGCCCTGTGGAACCCCACTAGTGACCAGTCACCAGCCTGATGTTACCCCATTTACTATGATCCTTTGTGCCTGATCCACGAACCAGTTGCTCAACCATCTCAGCACTTGTTTGTCCAGTTGTATGTTGAACACTTTGTCCAGAAGGATACTGTGAGACAGCATCAAAAGCTTTACTGAAATCCAGAAAGATTACATCAATTGGCTTCCCTTGATCATCTAGGTGGGTTACCTTGTCATAAAAGGAAATTAGATTTGTTAAGCATACTGGCTGTGACCAATATCTGCGTTGTACTGCAGATGTTTTTTCACCTCCCAGAATAATCTGGTCCATAATTTTACCAGTCACTGAAGTGAGACTGACAGACCTGTAGTTTCCAGCATCATCCTCCTTGCCCTACTTGAAAATTGGTACATTGTTAGCTAGCTTCCACTCAATTGGAAGATTCCCAAGACCATTCAAATATCATTGAGAGAATCCTTGTGATGACATCATCTAGCTCTTTGAGTATTTTTGAATGAATCCCATCAGGCCCTATAGACTTACAGCGATCCAGCTGGAGCAGTAGATCCCTCATAAGTTCAGGACTAGCTGGGAGTTTATCATTCTCAGAGCCATGGTTCTCCAGCTCAGGGCACTTAGCCCATCATCAGTGTTGAAGACAGAGGCAAAGAAACCATTAAACACCTCTGCCTAGTCTCTGTCCCTGTTTGTGAGGTGACCATTCTCATCCTATACTGGTCCAGTGGTTTTTTTTGCTCTGCCTTTTCCTATTAATATATTTTGAAAGATTCTTTTTGTTGTCACCGACAGTAAGAGAATCTGCAAGAGATGTGCTCAAGAGAGCATAAAGGTAAGAGATGGGGATGACTGATAGGGATGGTGGAAGCATTTGGGTTCTTGTGGTGGAGGTATCTCCTTGGAAACTGAGGTGAAAAGAAACGAATAATGTAGAGTACTTGAGAGTAGGTAATGACATCTGTAAAGACAGTATGGAGAACAAACCAATTTGGGCAAGTGCTCCTTTCCAGTGCTGTTGCTTATTCACTCATGTTTTCTTTGACTAATACTTTACAGGCATCTGATCACTGGTGAAGCATTTGATTCTGCTGTATTAAATCCCATTAGTAGTATGTGTTTGTTCTCCAGATAGCAGGGGGAATGGGGACTTAAAACTGATCAAAGCATGATGATGGTTGTAAAAGAATCATATAAGCTTGATATAGAAAAATCTGGTTTTCGCCATTGAAAACCTGGTGTTTAATAGCTTGAAATGGCCAGTGAGGTGGTACAGGGATCACCATTCAAGCTGGTGTGATTAATCCTTTTCATTAGATATACAGAAGAGGAGGTAAATGGATCATTAATTAAATGTGCAAAGGTTACTAAATTGGGAGCACTGTAACCAGTGCCTGCAGTGTGGAGATGCAAAGGGATCTGAAATTAGAAAAAAAGGTAAGAAATAAAGGTCCCTGCTGCCAGGACATGTGCAAGTAAAAGGAAACCACATTGAACATGATATGTGGAGATGAGAAGCCTAAAAGACCATGGTACCAGAAGGAGATGCAGCCATGTCAGAGTATTTGTTTGGTGTCTGGAGGTTGGTAAGTTGCTGTCCATTGGAAGAATCCTAAGACTCTGCTCTGTAGAGAGAGAAATGAGGCTGCCTCACTGTTTGAGGAAGTCAATGGAAAAACCTCTCAGAAGCTTCAGTGAGATTTGGTTATATCCAGACTGTTTCTGAGTGCTGATAGATGGGCCAGTGGGAAAGTGGTCAGAAGCACTATGTGCACCCAGCTGAGTCAGTGGGTGTGCTTTGGATCAGAGGACCCATGACCTCTAAAGAGGACACCTTTAGGGTGTCCACAGGGCAAAGTAGCTAATCACAATGTCAGAAGGGATCTGAATGGGTGACAGGGTGGGAGCAGAAGGATTTTTTTGCAGTGCAGGAGTAGGAGAATGACAAGGAAGAAAATCAGTGAGATCAATAGCCAAATGCACTATAACCATCTTGGTCTGGCCTTCTGCATTGCTCCCCTCCCAGCATCCCAGAGACTTGCACAAGCATGGCCTCCTCGTCAACACTATCACCAGAGTAACCTTTGGTGGAGAAAGAGAGGAACAGGGAAGTAATGACATCAATACCAGGGGAGTATTTGAGCAGGCCAGACTCAGGCCTGGGAGTCCCAGGCTTTTACTGTGGCTTTAGAGTATTTCTGTGTTTTGTCCATTTAGCATTTGAGAGACAAGAGAGAACAGAAGGGCTCTTGGAGGTTAACTTTCATCCTTTGTGTCGTTGAGGAATCTGCCTCATTGTCAGCCTAAACTGCTTTGGGCCATCGCTGCAGGCTGTTCTTCCTTATACCCCTGACATTCATGTTCAGCTGGGACATGTGGTAAATATACCCTACATGCCCCACCAGCTGTAGGTGGCAGCTCTGGGCAGTGAGGTAGGTGATGTTAAAGGGCTCTGAAAATCCTTGAAGAACAATTCTGCGTGTCTTTCACAGCTGGGTGCCTTGAGTGCTGTGCAGCTCTGTATGTGGGCTTTCCAGTGAGCAGGGTCATGGATACTCCTAGAGCTGTTCACAGCAGTGATGAAGTCTCTACACAGCCTTTGTAGTGATCAGGTGAGGCTGACAGAGGCTGAGGGGAAGCAAATGAGCTTTCCTCAGTGAGAGTTGTACCATGCATCTCACGAGTCTTGAGAGGTTCTGCTGTGCCTATCCCATCCTCAGTGGAGCAGGAAGAAGTGAGGAGGTTAAATGGAATATGTATTAAAACTGGTTTAGCGTTAGAGTAGCATTGATCCTGGCAGACTCAAGAATCACTTTTACAACAAGCTCTGAACAAAGTATTTCTACTCAGTTCAGTCCATGTTTAGACCAGCCATCAGATACTGGAACTGTCTGGTCCTGGGCTGATACATCATGAGGGAAATGCTGGGTGCAAGAGAGGGATTTCAGCAGAGGTGGGTAAAGTCTGTAAAGGTCATGGAAGGTTGAGTCAGAGCTGGGAAATGTAACAAGGGAAGGAAGCTTATAATTTTTCCCTTTGATGGCTTTTTCTACCCTGCAGTGCTTTCCAGCCTGACCTCTGTAAGCTGGGTTCTCGTGGCCAGTACAGCTGTTCTGCCTCTGGGTAACTAGGCAGACTTATCTTGCTGATGTCCACACCTATCTCCTCATCTAGAGAGGCAAAGCAGGGAGGTCTGGATATTAGAAAGTGCAGGGAAGTTACACTGAAAGGAGCCATTCAGCACTTGACATAAAGCTAGGTGGGGTGACATGTAGAAGTATAGAAGTTATCACACCATTTTGCACCAATTATCTCCCTGCTCCTGAGTCCCAGGATGGTTGATGCTTCAGAACAATCCAGTTCAGGGAGAAGGGTTTTTTTCCTCTGTCTGCTGGTCAGAGGTTGACTTCAGCCTCCAATTTTGGATATTCTTTGGCTCTTCTCCAAGAAGGTGGGTCCAGCTGGTGGTGCATTGGCAAGCTCAGGGAACAGCTCTGTGCAGTTCTCATCTCTTTCTGTAGGAACTTTAGATATAGAAACAACTATTGTCAGTGCAAAAAGACTGAAGACAAATTGCCACTTAAACCAAGGAGTTGCCACCCAATTTATCTATAAATGCTGTGGAATCCTGAGCTGGCATCCAGTCACTGATGTGGGAATGGGTGCACTGTTATCCTCTGATGTCCAGAGTTTTACCAGCTTATGAGTTTTAACTGAATCTCTGACTGTCACGGTGACAATTGTATGTGAGGAGGTAGATTGTTCTAAACTGCTATGGTGTCCTTGCAGCAAGTTTTTGCTGCTGTCAGTGAGAGAGGACTGGAGAGCCTGTATAGATCACACCATAATTCAAATACTTATCTGATACTATTTTTAATCCTGCTTTAAGCTGTGCTACTTAATTCAGTGCTACCTGGTGGGGTAAGTCTCATGAGTTAATGTGGCTTCATATTTTCTATATTCTCCAGGCACTTTTCTCTCCCAGTTTGCACTCCTGTTTCTGCTCTATTCCAGAAGATATTCAGTGCTAAACAAGTATGATAGATCTCTCTGAGGGCATGGTTCCCTTTTGCTCTTTGTGATGGTATGTAAGGAAGGAAAAAGATGGCGAGCAGCAACATTTCTCCTGAGAGATTCTTCTGGCATACTCTTGGAGATAGTGCTACTGTAGAGCACAGAACATAGGGGCAAAAATTCCTATCTATTATTGCTTAGTATTTCTTTCCTGGTGTATCTGAATGAGTGGTTTTATTTTCTTTTCCTTTTTTTTTTCCCCTTGCCATCATTGTAGAGTGAAAGGTCATTTCCATTTAACTGTATATGTTTCCTGTATTCATTTGGAAATTCCAGGCCTATGGAAGTACTCTCTGAGGGCAGTCTGCATTGCTTGGCTTTGGCTGTTGCTGGATTTCACCCACATTTTCTGCCTTTCTATCCAGCTTTCTCATTCTGAGGTTCTTCTCAGTCCACTTTTATCATGATTAATTTAAATCAGGCTGTTGTCTGCATTTTTCTACCATCTGTTCTTCTCAGTTTCCAGGTCACACATAATATACCTCAGCAGTCCTAGAATAGACCCTGGTGTGACTAAGTTTTTGAGCTGGTCTCATGCTGAAGACTAGCTGTTCTTTCTTTACTAACATTTTCAGTCTCATCCAGTTTCTCACTTGTGACAAAACCTTCACTCCACAGATGCTGTTTTTCCATGTCTCTGAAAAACATGTTACCTGAAGGTCTAGAGAGTCAGCTGGTTACCTTGCAAAGCTGTTGCAGAGGTACCTTGAAAGAGGTCCACTAAACGAAGGACCAACTCTTATTCCAGAGTAAGAGCAGAGACTTAACTGCTAGCTGTAAATTGTAACTCCAGCTTGCATGAGTATAGGGATCAGGCCACTGAGTGAGGGAATTGAGGAGCTTCCATTCAGTGTGGTGTTTTATTCTTCCCTCACATCCATTAGGGATGAGCTCAATCATTTTTAATGGGGAGCCATTCAGGCACTCACTGGGAAAGGTGTGACATGGAGGGGAGGCATATTCTTCTTGAACATCAAGAACTGTTTAGAGGCTCTGACTCCAGCCATGGGGAAGTCAAAGGCTGATACAATGCTTACCCATGGAAAATGAAAAATGACATTGGGTGGTTATTGAAGATAATTGCCTTTGCAGTCTTTCCCCTTAAATAGTCTATTTTAGGCTAATTTCTTAGGGAAATGAGCACCAAGGAGTTAGTAGGAGGCTGGTTTTGTGGGACACTTCACCCCTGAGAAGTCATTGTGGAACTAAGGTTTCTCTAGGACTTTTGGATGGATGCCCTTGGTCTATCCCATTGTCCAATGCTTGACTCTCCCCTCATTCTGGTGTTCCTGGTTCCCTGAAGTACCCAGCCTTACAATACAACTGCTATTCTCTGCTCACTGCGTGTGCTTCCCAGGTGCTCATACCCTCCTGCTTCTGAGGCTGACCCTGTGATGACAGCTGCCTGGCTGCCTATCAAAGGCTCCATTTAGAGTTAGCCCAAGAGCAGACAGAAAGCTGCAGTGTTAGACCCCGAAATCTGACACAGTGTGGCTTGCCTGCTTTTCAGTTGGTCCTTGACAGTCTTTCAGCTCATGTCTGTCAGCCGCCCTGCCAGGCACACAAGTTCACTTCCATCTTGGAAGAAGGGGAGAGAGAAGTGACATTTCACCGAGCAGTGGGCACGCTGAGGGATGTAGGGAGATAAGGCAGGATCACAGAAGCAACTGAAATCCCCAGCGGATATTGCGTTGCTGGCTGGATTGACAGGTTAACTGTATTGCTGGGACAAGTATCCCTGCTCCTTCTGTCCCAGAGGACTGTACACTGGGAACAGCACTCGATTCTAAAGAATCTTGGCCTACACTGGGACCAGTTCTGCCATAGCACAGCAGGAGGATGTTCATGGGGAATTTTTTTCCAACTCTCAACAGGAGCTACCAATAGAACAGCTTTTTAAATAAATAAATTCACTTAGCAAACAGCAGCAGTAAGTGAACAGAAACACTGATGTGGCCAAGGATGAAACATTAGCATTTTTCAAATCCGTTTAGTGAAGACAGCCCCTGGGCATTGGTTCAGGTCCTTGTGTTAGCAGGCTGTTTGCAAAGCACTAAGCTAAACTTACAGCCAAAACCTGTCAGCTGCTTCCTGGAGCTCAGGAGGGCAACACTTGTCTTGGTTGACAAACTAAGTCTAGTCTAAAAACATAATACCTTTGCATTTCTTTCATCCCAAAGTACTTATGACACATCAGTCAAGAGCACAAGCTTCAGATAGTGTTTTGGCTGCTCCAGACTACAGGCAGGGAAAGGAAACAGCTTTCTTCAAGCCCCACAGAAATGCTACATTACCAACAGCAAACTGAGGGGACTTGTTTGAAGAGCACCACTTCAGTGACTACAGATGATCATGCACTGAAAGGCTCCCTGTGCATCACAGCAGTGAGCAGCAGGCTCAAACAGTCCTGACTTGGAGTTCAAAACTCCCTGTGCAGTTATGAACTGCTCCTGCCCATGGCAGAATTTACTGGGGAAGTAATTTGTTCAAATGCTTATCTAGCCTTGACTGGTTCACCAGGTCTTGTGAATTGCAGCACAGGATGGCGTGGTTGGAGGCTACTGCCAAGCAGAAGTTTTCCACTCTTGGAAAGATGTGACTATGTCCTTGAATAAGGTGAAAGTTGTATGGGGAGCCTTTTCTTTGAGGTTCCTCTTTCCCACCAGATCTCTACCAGTAAAACCGTGCCAGCTGTGTGGTGTAAGTGGTAGTTTCAGCCCAGAGTCCACTAGAAAAAATCCCTTATGCAGAAGCCAAGTCTAGGGCTCCTGACCTTGGGGCAAGGGGTGTCAACCCTCAGGAAATGGATATCAGAGTGAAATGAAGGTCTTCCCAAGGAATTTCTCTGTTCAGTCCCTGGACAAACACTGGTGACTGACCACTGTGTGACCCAAGCTGTTACCTTTGGGTCCCAGACCAGAGCACTGTCCTAGGCAGAGCGAGGGGGTTCCAGGAGTGGGGGAGAGTGCTGGGGTGTGTGGGGGGAATTGGTCCTTCTGAGTTAGCAGAAATGAGCTAAGCTTATACATTAAGGTTAGGGGACCAAAGGGCTGTGGAGAGTGTGCCTCCTCAAAGGTTTGCAAGAGCAGGGACAGGAGGTGCACAATGCCTGGGAATACAGTGCTAGGGAGACAGGTTAGTATAGCAGTGGGGCAGTGACATGCTGTCATTCTGCAGCCAGTGTGGCAAAATTGCACCAAGACACTGTGTGCCCTTCTTGCTGGCTTCCCCACATCGCTCTCTATTCCCCGCCCACTCCTATACATGGCAAGTGGAGGCACTGGCTTTGTTTTATGCTGTGGTCTGTGTCCTTTTTCCCAGGTACTGTGATTCTGCAGTACCTTCTGTCTGTTGTTAATCCCAGACTATTCACCTCCATATCTAGGGTGTATTGTCCACTTCCTTCCCCCTTTGTGCAACCACAGTCCCATTCTGGCACCCTACTGCTCTATTCTGCATGCAGCAGTGCCCCTTGAAGTCCCTACCAAGAGGTTAATAAAGACCTACTACCTGAGTTACCTTTAGCTTTTATAAACCAAAAAAATGCAAACAGCATGTAAGCAGCATTCATTACCTTACACGCCTTCAGCTGCTTATTGGATACACATCCCCCTCCCTCCAGCATCTCTCTTTTTTTAATATGTTTTTTTTTAATTTGTTTTGATGAATGAGTGACAACCCTGACACCCGATTCGCTGAGATTAATAGAAACGACACAATATTTACGTCGCGCCGACGAGCAATTATCCTGCCATCTATCTTTGAGATTATCTTTCTGATTGAAAACTACTCATCCGTGTAATCGGAATTATTTGGAATTAGAAGGGAATTTATGGCCCCTTTCACTCTCCCTCCTATTTGCCTCTGTCTCCATCCTTCTTCCCCCTCCTTTAAGAGGGATCCTTTCTTCCTTCATTCCTCCCATCCTTCCTTCTTTCAGCCTTGGGATGGAAACGTGCTTTGCTGTACAAGGATGGTTGTTTCTGGAGATGGGGGAGACTGGGCCATACCGTGGCCAAGCAGGCACTGAGGACACTGAGGATGCACTGAGGCTTAGACAGCAGCTGAGGGATAAAAGGGTCTTTGGAAGAAGGCTGGCATGGGAAGTGGACATGTGGGGTATGTGACGCAGTGGAGGCTGTGTAGGCAGTACTGCCATGACAGAACAACTGGAGGCACCTCACTTACCTCCTTTCCTTTTTTTTTCTATTTTACTGTTCCTTCCTTATTACTCAGTTTTGAAGATGCCTTTCACTGTCCCTCTGCTTTGTAAATGTGCTCTTTGTGCATTTATTTTGTCTAAATGCTTATCTGAAAGTATTTTTCCAGCTCACTCTGTGCAGGAGAAGGATCCGTGCTTGTGGGCATCTTCCTGCTTGCTGTGAACCTTTCTGTAGCTGCTGCTGGAGTTTCTGCTTCTTCAACAGTTCCTGGAGACAGCCTGCTGTCCTCCAGTGTATGTGATGAATATGGCTGGCTGGCTTCAATACTGTTGTCCCCTAGCACAATGCTGTCTGTATAGGGCTTCTAGGAAATGCTCTTGCTTATTCGTCATATCTTTAAGGAGCTGACAGGTGGTATAGGACTTGTATTGTTTTTTCTTACTGGGAAATTTCTGTCTTTTGCATTTTTTCAGAAGCACTGGTGTTTCTTACACTTTCTTTGGTTTTCATTCTTTTGCTCCTCTGTGATGCAGAAGAAGCAACTAGGCACGTTGTCTCAGGTCACCTCTAGAGGCAGGAGACATAACTCTCCTTTTTGGTGATTCCAAGACAGGACAGCAAAATTCACATATGCTCCCTCTCTTCTCTGGAATCCCATCTCTGAGCACAGTGCTTAATGAAGCATTTCCCACATTTCCCTTCTCCTGGGTGAAGACAGGAGTGGGTCTATCCTACTGCATCTGGAAAAAAATCTGTGCTGTAGATCACTCAGCACTGAGAACTAGTCCTCTGTAAAATACTTCAAAAACAGCACTTGATTTTTTTGCGAGTGGTTGTGGCAGAAACAGAGACAGGGAAGTGGATGCTGGGGCAAGTCAAGCAGCAGAGACATTTTAAATGGATCTTGTAGCACCCGTGTCCTTTGAGAACCACAGCATGGAAAGGTCCTTGGTTCGTGTGAATCCTGATGGAGAACAGAGAAGGGAAGCAATGTCGGTTTCTGAATAAGTGAATAAATGCCATGTGCTAAATGAGAGACACAGTCTGAGCGCTGAAGGAATTCAGCCTGAAGTCAGCTGCAGAGATACCAGCTAACATACAAGCCAGGCTGAAAATATTTGATACAGAGAACAGTGTAAGCAGTTAATGACACAAGGATTTGGAAAAGGAAATATGCTCTGAGGTACAATTGCTCTGTCAGCTCGAGAGATCTAGGCCCAGATGGGAATCCCAGATCCTTCTGCCCAGAAATACCCGATGTTGTTATTAATTAGTATGGAAATATTTTCCTTTCTTGAGAGAGGGCTGTTGAATTGCCAGTGGGATACTGGGTGTGTGCATGTGTGGGGTAGCCTATCAAAGTACTATTAATTAGGTTACTTCCCACTGCTGTTGACATGCTGTGGAAGGGGGTTGTTTGTGGGCCAAAATAAAAAGGAAACAGAAACTGAAAGACTGGAATTGAGAATGAAAAGCATGAGGCAAAAAAGGACTTGGGTCGGACAAAGCACACAGGCTGAAAGGGGTATATGTAAAACGACATTCCTAAGATTCCCAAAGCAGAAGATGAGAAGAATGAGAAACCAGGATATGGTTAGAACCAAAGGGGAAACTCCTTTGAGACAGCAGCAGCATGGGTTGGACACAGCTACAAAAGGACTGACTGATCCTGCCTTGTTACTGGTTTTGTTTTTCATACTTTCACAAATTTGGCACCAAAGCTTCCTCATGTCAGAGCAGTGATATTTTATGCCAGCTGTCACTATGAAACAGGAAAGAATTCGGATGAGAAACTTCCTCAGTTGTAGGTTACCTTCCTCGGCTGGCTGGGTCTCTTACCCCCTTCCTTTGGAATGGGATCTTTATCAGCTTTGATGAATAATCATAAAATACTAATTGGAATCTTTGCTTGGCTTTCTGTATAATACTTTAACCACTTTTATCAAGGTCTTTTTGTGGTCTCTAGCTCTGTCCTTCTGATCATATTGTGTTCAGCCCTGGGAGAGTCCAGACACAAAAAATGCAGCATAAAGAGATAGTGTAGCCCAGTATCTAAGCAGTAGGTGCTGCATTTACAGTTCCAAGAGTGCCAGAACCAAGAAAGAGACAAGAAATGTATGTGGCAGTATGGGTTAGAATAGGTGAAGGATCTATTCGCAGAGGGGAAAGAAAACAGAGCAAGTGGGTTACCTAAAAATACCAATGCAGGCTCCAGGCTCCCTTGCAGAGGGAAGAAATCAGTGCAGTTGTGATTATTCAGAGAAAGTGTTTTGGGTTTGCAAAGGAGGAGGAGTGGAGTGATAAGACAAAGACACAGCATTGATACCTCATATGGGACCAGCACAGTCCAGAGCTATTTATCCTATGATCTGACTCTAGAGAATGTAGCTGTCTGCTGAATTTTCTTCCAAGAAACCTGTCTAGTAGGAAGTTGAATTCAGAACACGCAGAGGATCTACCAACCCTCCTTGGAGTAATGTAGCATGGAAGGAAAAAAGCTATCCAGGTTGCAACCTACCATCATCATGTCAAATCCTCAAGCCCTAAGAGATCTAGAGTGAACAGAGGTGGTTTGAAACAGAGAAACTTCTAAAGAGAGGCATTAAACCCAGAAGGATAATTTGGCATTCAATTCCAGAGGTTTGTGCATGATAGTGACAAATTATCAGCATGTGAAAGATTGCTGCCAGCCCATGCGTATCTTGAGGGCCAAGGAAACTGTTGGCCCTAAATCTGCCACCAGTCACAGAATCCAGGAGCACTCACGAAACCCTTGCCTACTCTCTTCCTATGCTCCATACAAGTCAGAGCAGGGTTGAGGTGGGATATACTCAACAGCAAGGAGGGATATGGCAGCACAAGAGTGAAGCAGGAGAAAGCTGAGTACTGCACAGGTGAGGGGTCCTGATTCCATATCCAGCTCTTTTTTGCCTTGTTTGATTGTGGGTATTGTTTGTTTCTTCGTTTTTGGGGGTTTTTTTTAAAGAAAATTAAATAGGGATCATTGTGTTCCTTAGAAAAATGTCTTGTCAGTTTAACTTGAATTTATTGTTAGGCCTGCTTTTCGAATGGAATACTGAGAATGTAATTGCACTGGGTAAGTCTGTGTAACTTTTGAATCTGTTATCTAATTTCAAATGCATTTTGCACCCAATCAGAAATCTGCAAGGTATTAAGTTCACACAAGTTACATGAAATAGGTGACAGGTAGAGACCTTATTATTATACCTTAGGGAAAGACTACAGAATGAGCTCAAGCTTATTAGAGTCCAGGAAATCCACATGGGACAGGGACTGTCCAAATGCCCCAATTACAGAAGGGTTCAGTTGAGGCTCACATCTTACTGTGTGTGCATCAGAGGATCCATTGGTTGGTCAGTGTCTCTTGCAGATTCTCTAGTGAATAGTAAGGCATGAGCTTCCTTCTTTCTGGACTTTCATAATGCTCATAATTCATGTGGATTCCCTGGAATTTAACGAGAGGTGAGTAACAGTGCAGCCTCAGTATAATGCAGTTAAAAAGCCAGTCAAACACAACAGAGAAAGCTATTGGAAACAAGGCATCTTTGTTTCAGATAGAAGATTCTTAAAGGAGTTAAGTTGAAGTGCAGATGTAAAATTGCTTATGTCTGTACTGATGGTATCTTCTGCCCTCTAACTTATGTGTGCCCCCAGTTTTCATTAGACTCTTTGAATACTGTTTTCACTGTGATTTTGGATCCCAGTATAGTCAAACTGGTACAGTTCTGGCATGAATATTACTTTACTATGGCATACTTAGTTCAGCATGACTTCTTTGGAGATGTAAGCTTAACTAACATAAATGTGGTTATAGTGTTCAGTGCAATATTCTGTAAAACCATTTCTGTGAAGTGGGATAGTTACAAAAATGATGCTGACTAGGCCTCAAATTACAAAGTATTTTCAGTAAAGACCATATTTGCCTACTTACATATGGGTGGTGCTTAGTGTCAAAGGGCCTAGATTCTGAATAGTGCTTACAATAATAATAATAATAACAACAATAACCTAAAAGAACTACAAGTCTGTCTGGGGAGTCACCACAGCGTGTCTGTAATTAGTTGAATTAAAAATTATCATTTATGAGGCATATGGAAACACGAAGTCTCAGAGATGAACAGTACCTATGTAATCATCTCTGTCATCGCATAACCTTAATGACGTTTTTGTCCATGAACTTGCTTTTTGCTTGTTCTGTACCACTAAATAAAGGTAATGGCTGAATGGATTTTATTTACAGTGTTGCCATTACGTGGACCACTGAGGCTGTCCATTACTCACTTAACAATGTTTGCAAGGGTAATAGGTAACATTTTGCAACCATAATGTACCAATGCAAAAGCAGTTTCCCTGCACAGACTCACAAATTCTGAAAAAGGAGCTGGAACAAGAGTTTGCATTTATGGAGAACCTGGTGAGCAGTTCAGGGCGAGGGACTGCTTCCTCATGGCTTTTGGTGTCAAGTCTTTTTTGCTTGTTTGCACTTTGGTTAAATTTTTCCAGAGTGAGTAATAATTTCTCCAAATTAGTTCCACCATTCAGAAGAATAGTAGTTAACATAGAAGATTTCCAAATAATTCCTCAAAAACTCAGTGTTTTGTTAAATTTTGTAAGAGAACCACTGAGATTTAGGAAAGTATTTTCTAGGGAAATTTGCTAATACAGTTGAGAAATATGAAATATCCCATGGCTACAACCAGCAATCCACCTGCCTCCAAATTAGAGCCTTATTTTCTGCCTAGTGACCAGTGAGAAAGTGAAAAATAAAATAACTTTTTTTTTAAAACATGATCTGCTTTTTATGAAAACTTAAGAAGGAAACATGAAAACATTTCTACAGACTGTATATTTTCTAACATCCCATTTCTACAAATTAAAAAATGTGAATTGTGTCATCTGATAATGTGGCAAGAAAAAATTTCTTTGGGAGAATGATGCATATGTAGCACAACAGCTTTGGAGAACAGGCTTCCAAAAAGAAAGTGGTAGTCTGTCCTGCAAGTTTCCATGGGGTTTCACCAGGCAAATGTATCCCAGGATCTCATGGCAAGGCACCTGATGTATTCAAAAGAGAGAGGTTCTGTTCTCATCTATACTAAAGGTGTATTTACAGGGCACAGGAGAGCAGCGTGCAATGATAACTCAGATACAATCTCATGGTGTTCTGCATTTGAATTAATATAGCCTGGATCTCATCTGGATACAAAGTCCACATGAATGAGGCTACCTTTCTGCTAAAATCCAAACCAGCTTGTTCAGAGCATGCTTAAGTAGCTGCTTATAACTTCATTTTGCTAATGTACCCTTATTCGCTGTGTGACACAAAAATGGGACTTCTCCTGGAGTTCCTGTTACCTGGCTGTAAAGTGCTTTGATACTGCCACCCTGCCTCGCAAACACACAGCATCCAACACTTCTGGCACAGAGCTTATTTTTGCACAGAAGTGATAAAGGAGGTTTTTTCCCCAGGCTTGTAAGCACAGGACAGTTTTCTAGTACATGACGTGTCAGGGAAGAAGCTACTGTGATTGCTTTAGATCTTCCTCTCTATGCTCAGTGGGGAGTCACAGACAGGCCATGTATGAGTGAGTGTGTGTGAGGCCATGCCGTGACACATTCCTCAAGGGAGGGAACAGATGAGGAGCTGGGCCTCACCTCCCAACAGCAGCAGGGCCTTAGGCAGAAGCCATGGAAGGGACTGGTTATTCCAGGTGAGGACAGGTCCAGGTGTGGCAAAAGTACAGACTAAAGCGGCAACAAGGAACCGAGCAACCAAATGTCTGCATCTGGAACACGGGCTCGACAGAAATCTTCCTCAAGCAGCTGTTTCCAAAGGGCTTTTGGTAAATCCAATTGAGGTTAAGAATTTGACAGATATTTTTCCCCTCCTCACTGTTAAACTTTGGCAAATGAGAAATCTTTTTACAGGGGATTGGAGGGCGGTGGGGAGGAGGACAGGAGTATGGAGGACAATATAGCTTGCCATAGACTGTGCTATACCTGTTCTCCAGCTCAGGTTCCAGCAGCTTTGAATACCTGTTATGAACTGCAGGACATCTTTGTGCCCAGAAGTGACCCATAGCACTTCCAGGAGCACAGAAGGGGAGAAGGGGGGGAGCATGCCAAGACTGTTGGCAGAGAAACTGTTGGAGTTTTGGCTCTTTCTCAACCTTGCAGGCTGTTGGCTGGCAGCATGTGGCTCTGTCTGGCTGTGGGGACAGTTGTGGTGTTCTTGCCTGAGCACCTGGCACCTTATCCTGGCACTCCGTGATGCTGCCACCTCTCTCTCTATTTGGACCATGTGTGTGGCCCCCTCTTAATGTTCTCTCAGCACAAAGCATCCTCAGACCAAATCCTGAGTGACTGAATCAAGCAGTAAAGCTCTGCAGCTGCGCAGACTTCCCCTGCAGCTTGTCCATTCTCTGTGTGCTGTAGCCTTGCTCCTCCGTCTGGGATGAGGTCAGTGCTGAGGAACTGAGTTTCTGATGGCCTGGAGAGCAGAGGAAGGGATCACTAAACCATTTAGTGAAACCCTTTTTTACTGCATATATGGGTAACTACTTTGAAAGAAAAGGCTCTTGCCCTTTTTCCCTTCCCTCTCTCCACTGTCTTGAAGAGAAAATGCTCTGAGTTTTAAGGCACTCCAGGCTGCAGGATAGGAATTGTCCTGGTCAGGAGAGCTTTCACAGGTGACTGGCAATGCTGAGATGAAGAAGGACTTGAGCTGATGAAGTGAGGAGGCAAAGGAGACTGCAACAGAATTGCATTGAAGAGGGGGAAACCACTTCACTTAGATGCTAAGATGAAGCTGAGCCAAAGCTCATCAGAACTTGCTATGGTTAGCCTAAAGACAGAGAGACAATGGAGAGAGGGATACTACCTGGGTCTGTGCACATTCAACACATTACAAAGGCTTACAGCTCTCTGCCAAGGGCCTGCAATGATAGAGTGCATTCAGAAGTGGTTTTAGATGGCACAGAGCTGTGAGGCTTTAGCTGGAAATGCAGATTCCCGTTCCTGTAGGGGTGCAAGTGAACCTTGTTGTAGCTTTATGTGCTAGAGAGACTTCTGTGAGGGGAATGCTTAGCTTGCCATTCTGTGTTTGGCTTACCCACAGTGAGGGAGTGATATTATGATGGTAGAACTTCATTGCCACTGAGGGAATTGAGGCAGGCACCTACATACACATTGCTGTGTTTGTGAAAGTCATGTGTGCCCTAAAGTACCTCCCAAACACAATGGTTTAATTTCCTCATCAGTCAGGAGTTGTAGGTAGGGTTTTGGTGTAATCTGTGTGAGAGAATAGTCTCTCCCATAGTATCAGTTACTAATGCTGTTCAGGGTTATTTTAGGTGGCCTATATTCTTCCTACCTGTCCCTGTGGCATATCCAGCCTGGCACAGGAGCCCTGGCAACATCAGCCAAGATCACCTCCCAGGAGCACTTGCTTGCCTAGGTCTTGGGTGCAAAGGGAGAGCTACTGAACGAAGCAGATTTTTTCTGTCTCTTGTGAGACATTGTGGTGGGTTGATCTTAGCCAGCTGCAAGCTACAATTCCTACAAGAAATATCCACCTGCTGCACCGTGATCTCGGCAGGGGTGCAGAGGACTGTCTGTTCCGGCACCTGGAGTGCCTCCTCCCCTCCTTCTACTCTGACCAGGGTGTCTGTGGAGCCATTTCTCACTCCTCACCTGTGCCGTGTTTTCTGCCCTTTCTTAAACACATTTTCCCCAAGCACCAACTACCATCTTGGCTGAGGGGCTCAGCTGTGTCCTATGGTGTGTTGGTTGGAACCTTCTGGAACGGTCCGTGTCCAGCACAGGGCAGCCCTGGCCACTCCTCACAAAGGCCACCCTGCAGCCACCCCACAGCGAGCACCTGGCCACAGACACCTGATGTGGGTACACTGAGTGACACTTGGGTGATGGTATTTTGACAAGGGCAGGAGCTGTACCTTCTCCTTCAGACCAGTGAGAATTCCAGCCTCAGGGCAGGGTTGAGGGCTCTTTCAGACACAATGTGGCTGGGAGATGAGGCAGGACTGAGATGGATGGTGTCGCTTTGGAGAGAACCACTGCAAAACTGGTCTTTCCTCTCTTTGGAAGCTGCGGAACTTATGTTGCACATTGCATAGCTTGCATGCAGAGGGCTTCTCCTGGAAAAGCTTGTTCCTTGTCTGCAGACAGAACATCCTCTTCCTTTGAGGAACTTAATCAGTTATTTTCCTTCATTTTTATTTTAAAAATGTATCTTTTAATCGAGCAAGACACACAAAGAGTATGGAGCCTTTCCCTGGAGAGAAGAGAGAGCACTAATAGCCCCCCTGACACTCACATTTGGAAAATGGTGATGATTTTTCTGGAGAGCTGAGCTAACAGTCTGGCTCTAAGGAGTTTAGATCTGGAGCCAGACATCATGGTTAGGCCTGTCTGTGGTTATAACGTAGTTGTTTGGGTTCTGTAGAAGCTGTCTGAAGGAATCTGAATTAAAACAAGAACCCAAGGGGAAGCTCTTTCTGGCAATCCTGGTCTCTGATCTGGCACCAGAACTGACTTAAATCTCACTCTGTCCTCCTTCTCCTGCTATCAAAATTGCTACCAGCTCTATTATGACAGCTTAACATGCTTCCTTTCCTCTCCCACCACGGCCAAGGTCACTGAGAACATGAAACAGTATCTCTTGCCTGAAGCTGACCTTAGTAGGCTGCCGGGCCGCTTTGAGATTTGTCTCAGTGCACAGCTAATGCCCTGCCAGCACAGGTGTGGGCTTGCTGGTGCTAAACAAGGTCCTGAACAACAACAACAGTGAGGAGTTTCTGCAAAGCATCCACAGCAAATTGAACGTTTAGAATGTACTTGCACAAATGATGGAATTGACAGCCCAGCATTGGAGAAATTCATTTCAGCGTACAGTTTGAAAGGGGTGATGGTGGTTTCCAGTGAGCAAATATCGTGGTTACATAACTTAGGCAGGAGTACACCCAAGAAATCTTTTTCTCGTTTTTTGATTTTTGCTGGGTGTTAACACACAAGCTCTTTTAGGCAGAGGCTGTGCAGTAGTAGTGAAAGTTTAGGAGGGATCTAAATGAGGCAAAGGTAGAAGGGAGTGTGTTATCATACTCTACGTAATAGACTGACAAAAGGTAGTGTGTTCAAATGTAATGTAGCATATGATTGTCCTAGTGCTTCCAGACTTTAGTTAAATCAGATTTTATTTCTGTGTGTACATGTAGAACTGAATGCTTGCTCTGAATAGTCTCTGAACACACTCCGGTATGTGTTTTGTTGCTCAAGCCAAGCTATTTTTCATTAGTGCATTGTTATTACTGGTGGACTCAGCAAAACAAGGGAGAGGAGCATTCCTCTATGCTTGCTCTTGTTCTTGAAGCCAGTGGCATAACCTCTGCTTGAGCAGCCACAGATGGTGCCTCTCCACAGTCTAATTCTACAAATAGCTATGCCAGGTGAAGACTTTTCTCTGTCTTCAGCTCTGAAAATGAAATAATATATTTGAGTGCTGCCTAAACCAGAAAAGTTCCTTAGTCCTTGCCTGATGTGTTTTACTTGTAGCTGTTAAAGTTTGCAGGTTTCCCTCTGCCAAAGAGCTATTAGAGTCCTAATCTTCAGCTGGCAGGCAGCTGGAGAGTGGGGACATCTTTAGCTGGAATAGCTAAATCTGGTAGGGGACTTCTGTTAAAATCTTAGCCATTTTCACATTCCTGAAAAATAGCAAAATATATAGGAACTAAAGAAGGAGCAAAGTTTACAAGAGTATTAACCGAGCAGTGTAACTTCCCCTGCTGATGGCAGAGACTTGACACGGCAACATGGTATGCACCATCCAGAGGGTACATGAAAAAACTGGATGCAAACATATGAACTTTGGCTTCAGTGTGTGCAAAAAAAAATTCCGGCTATGGATATTTGTAGCACAGGAAAAGAATGTTGAAACAATATGAAGTTTGCATCATTAAAATGAAGTAAGGAAATAGAACAGCTAAACTCCTAGCAATAATATCAGCATTTCCCTCTTGAGCATACTATTTTTCAGAGTATCTGCTTTGTATCAAAATGCATAGTATATTTAACTACCTATTAAATCAGATCTGAGAGTCGTACTATGTGTGCTAAGCATTCAGAAGACAGTTGCTACTCAAACTTTTTCATTCTTTTATCTTTTAGGTCTTATTTTGTTATTTTCACAGTCTTGGAAAAGTGGTTTTTTGATGTTAATGTCCTTCATGTAAAAAAATTTATCATTTTATAGTATCTTTTTTGGTGTTTAAGTAGTCCCTATTTGAAATCTGTGCAATTCACACCTCACTAAAGCCATCAGAGCACTAACACAGCTATTCAGAAATGCTGGGTTTGTTAGGCTCTTTCAAAGTAGTGTGACTCTGATGAAGAAATATTTTCTTGTGTGTTACAATTATTCTTCATAGTTTGTGGCTAGCCTTGGAAACTGCAGAGCTGACTTTCCTGTCTAAAAAACGTATCTGTGAATATTTGGGTTTCTTTGTCTTTAAAAGGAAACTATATTTTGCATTCCTCTTTAATAGCTTATATGCACCTGGATGAATTCTGCCCAGATTTATATGTGCAAGGCTCAAACTGTGTTTGAAGAAAATTAAGTTCTGAGATTTTACCTCTGCCATACACTTGAGAATCTGAGACTGAAATACAGGCATATGATGAAAATGTCCCTAGCAAGAAGCATTTAAAAAATACCTTCCCAAACCACAAGTAGAAAATACTGTAAAGGTGCACTTGCACTTTACAATGTCTTGAACTTTTGTGCCTCAAAAATAGAGTTGAGCCTTTATAGAGTTTACAAGTTACCAATGTTGATTTTTTTCCCTATTTTTTATTTTTAATGTATCTGAAGGTGCTTTTGAAATCTTCTGGCTTTCTTTTTGCAGTGTTTTGAGTGGGCATTCAGTCTTATGGCCTCTGCTGTTGGGTTCTTTCCCTGCCTCGCCCTGAGTCTGGAGTCTGGAATTAAGTGGTGTTTGTGCACAAGAGTGCTGGCAGTGGGGGTAGGGATCTTGTGTTTGAAGTTTTATCTAAAGCAGATCTTCTCTGGATCGCTGAGTACCCCACTGGGGAGCAGTTAAAGTCATACATCCTGCTGTCTAAAGGCAGAGAGGAAGGATGGAGGAATGCTGACTCCATTCAAGGTTCATTCACACTAGCTAACTGTGGCATGCTGTCAAGTCCTCATCCCTTCATTCTCTATGCAGAAAGTGTATGCCCAGGTCTTGCTCTACTGTATGGATATGGGATGCCAATGATAAGCACTGGACATGGACCTAAGAACTGAACAGAGCTTTCCAGCTACCTGCTTGAGATATGCCCAAAGTGTCCTTGTGATTTAGACTACATTGTGGGCTTTCCCACAGTGTTATCAGTTTGGCCTTTAACAATGTGATGGGGCAGGGATGATCCTGCTCTATAAAACCACAAAGCTTGACAGAGTGGTATTTGAAGAACTTTAGATGTCAGCAATATGTAACAGCAAAGAACAGTCTGAAAGTGGTAACACATTCAGGGTCTATGTGACTATGCCTTTGTTAAAACTGAGTTTTTCAAAAGATTTGGATTTAGGTGCCCATGTTTTGGGACCTTGTTCTACTATGTCTCAGTCTGATTATTCTGTGTACTGAGCATCTAAAATTCCTTCCTATGGCAATGGGAAATGTAAAATGTTTTACAACTCTCAGTATTAAAGCCCAAAATATCTTGTACTAGTCAGCCTAAATGAGAGGACAGAAATAAAATTTTTCTTTGTTTGTCAGGTAATTTTTGATCTGAGATCTGATTCAACTAGGTGAAGGACCAGAATCCAGCAGACAATTGAGGGTGTGTTTCCACACTGGAGCTCAACCTGTCAGATACTTTTCTATTTTCCCCTTCTTCATTTGTAGGTCTTAATCTGTAGATACCAAAGTGCTTTAAAGCACAGTGTTAAGTATTGTTATCTCTTGGTTTTTTTTAAAGCTGGGAGATATGCAGCCATAATAAAGTGACAAGCCAGACTTCACACAGGGCAGTAGATCAGCTGAGGAAAATAACTAAATATCATAAGTCTTTGCCCAGTGCTTCATCAGGCCCCTGTCCTGCAAAAAGGACTTTTTTTGAAAAACTCATTGACTGAATCCTAACAGCTTAGACACAAAATATACTGGCAAGAAGTGAATTAAGGATGCAGCAGGATTTGGCCCAAAAAGAGGAAATTACTTTTTCTTGCTACATAATCAATAGCTCCAGCTGAACTGAGATCTTGACTACGATGTGATGGGTCCTTGCCTTGCTTTGGGATAGCTGCTTTTGTTGAACTGACTTACTTTATTCCAGCAACAGCAGCAGCTGCAGTGTGGTGTAGACATGCCTAAACTAGCTCATTATTATTATTCAGGTACTGTTAGCCACTGAGCCAAAGAACCATGGAGTTCAGCATGGGCTTGGTGCCTAAGTATTTTATGCTCCTGTTTATAAGTTCGCCGTTTCTTTACCATCTCAGCTCAAGCAAGCCTAGCAGTATGTTGAAAAGAAGGCTGGTAGATACGGTACTCTGTCTGCACTAGTACTTCTGCCAGCAGAGCTGGGCATGGTCCTAGGGTTGATTGTAGGAGATATTGCCAAAGGTAGCAGCGTAGTAAAAGCTGTTTTGCCTCCCTCTGCCTACTGTTCTCCCTCTTCTTCCCCACTCTTCCCCTGGTATTCATCAGAAGCTGTCTTGCCTTTGAGTCCTTTTGCTATGAAACTGCCTAGTCATTAAGGTTCTACTGGAGATCATGAATATCTAGAAGCTGATGTAGGCTTGGAGAACCAGCTGCAGGCTGGAAATGTTATTGGGCTTGCCTGACTGTGCCTCTAGCAGGAGAACCTGTAGGGATTAAATATGGGAAAATCCAGGACCATTACCCCTACATCTATTAACGAGGACCACGGCAGAAGCATTTGTGGTGTTCTCTCAAGTCATTGCCCAGATGGTGGGCTCCCAGCTCGGCCTCTATCTGTAAAAGAGCTTTGCTGATATCTGTAACTCGTCATTTTCTCCTGGCAGCCAAGGACAGAAGCAGGAATGAGGGTTCAGGTCCTTGAGTGCTAAGTAACTTCTGCTGAGTCAATAGGGGAGGTACCATCACTGCCCTGAGTTTTGTTTGCATCAAATAGTGTTTGTAGGCAGAGACCCTAAGTAGACTGACGAGCTGTTAAATTGCCAACCTACTCACTAGTTTATTCTGCAGCAGAAATACAAGCATGCCTGGACCAACCCCCAGAACTCATCTCTGAACTCCTCTCTCATTGTGTCAGAATTCCCAACTTGTTTTTAAAATGGCATTTATTTTTGTTAAATTGCAAAAGACTTGGATGCAGTCTGCTAGCTGTGCTTTCCCTCTCCTTTATGCATTGAATTTTGTTCATTTGCTTTACATGCCTCAAGTTGCTGTAATGCTGCTGGGAAAGTAATTGCCTTGCACTTTCTCTTTCTGATGCCCACGGGTGACTGTGGGGGACTCCTCCCTGGGCACAGTGCAGAGTTAAAAGCCCAGCTTTTGCTGCCTTGCTTAAGACCTGGTTATTTCTTTTCTTTTTTTTTTTTCCTTTCTATCTTTTTTTTTTTTTTTTTTTTTTTTTTTTTTTGTCAGCTGCCTGTTATATCAATCACAGAGCTGGGATCTATTTATAGGTTGGGACTCAGAGTACTGTGTCCTAGTCACAAAGAGAGGCAGAGACGCAGAGGGGACTGTCGGCTGGTGCAGGCAGAACCAAAAGATATTTAATCAGCAATTAGAAACACCTGAGGGCAAGGGAAATTCTACTCCAGCCTCGAGCCTCATCTCTCAGCCCGCAGCATGTAAGTAGTGAACTTCTACCTTTTATTGCATTTTTGGGCTTGTTTTTTGGTTTGTGGCTTTTTTTTGGATTCAAATGTTGCTCTGCACCAACCCTTTTATCTGGTCTGAAAATTATGGCTGCATCTTGATATAGTTAAAGGTAATAATTTTTTTTCTATTTTCACACTGTCAGAGGAAGGTCAGTGCGACCCACAAGGAGAGGAGTTGGTTCAGAACTTTGTAGAAATCAGGCAGTTTCACTATTTGAGTGTGGCTTTTTCCTCTGGAAATAAGCAAATGAAAGTTTGAGTGGAACAGTTTTGTTTTGGGAATAGAAACGGTCAGGTTTGCTGGCATTCCAAAAAGGTCAATGTATAACATAACTCTGCTTAAGGGCTTACCAAGGACAGGTGCTATTTATCCCATGCTGGTAAAGGCAAACCTGGAAACTTCAGCAGTCCTGTCTTAAAAGAATCAAGTGACACCCTTTCCTCTGTTAGAAAAAAAACCCACCCCCCCAGCTTCATATCAAATCTTCTCTTATCAGGGAGATGAAATGAAATTTTGCTTTTACTGAAGGCATTTATCATTGAGCAGTTGATGTTTCTTTAATTTTAAAAGTCCCAAAGCAACTGAAGTCTCTTCAATGACAAAAGAGGGGTGCAAGTCTTTGCAAAGTCGGCACAGTGACAATCAAAGAAGGAACTTACTCTCTCATTGTCAATGAGGTGTTTGCTTTAAAGCAGCCGAGATGCAAAATGTTTGCACAATGATATATTTTTAGAGTATTTTTGTTAACACAAATATGAAGAGAGGGAGAACAATAACTAGTCAGCAATTGGGTTTTTTTAGTAGCTTTTAGTATAATATTTTTGTCAAAATAAAAGAGGTTTTTCTTGTTTCATATTTTTGTCTCAGATGTTTGTGTTACATCTTTTTACAAAATTTAGGGGGGTTATTTATTTTTAAGTATAGAAAAATGACCTTGATTTCCTGTATCACGTCTACCCCCAAAACCATCAATATTACAATTTTTAATTTTGGTATGTTAAGTTTTTTAGTATAAATTTCTAATTAAATATATGTTCTAAAAAATTCCTCCCCTGCCAATTTACCTTTTTTGAAAGTAACAACAAATAAAATGAAGCTAAACTTAAAATAATTTGGAGGAACAAGTGTCTAATAAAAACAGGATAAGAAAACCAGAGCTGTCTCACAGTTAAAATATCAAGTCCTGAGAAAAACACGATAGATGAATTACTTGGACTGACTGTAGAAAGGTGACAAATAGGCTTGTTCTTTAGTCCTTTATTTTGCATTTCTTTGATGTACATTTTATAATACTCAAAGCATTTAGGTTAAGTTCTAGGAACAAAAAATACTGACCACAAATTAATGCTTTCTAAGTTTTTAGCCATTGATATGAATACTGTATCATTCAGCTAGAATTCCTATATAAGGAAGGCAATGTGGATAAACAAGGTAAATTAACATACCCAATTAACATACCCAAATAATGCCCAAAAAGATCATTACAACACACCGCTTGCTATGAAGCTTCTCTCCTCCAGATAAAACAAAACTGTGAGACTGAGCATTCTCATCACATGAAACTTCATTTTGATTATTGAGGTTTTTTATGTTACTTAAAAATGAATGTATTTAAATTATTTAAGTCCCTTTTTTGTTTGTTTTGCCATGATATTAAATTTATTTTTTTCTGTGATAATGCAATGTTATTGTGTAATAAAGGGAGAGCAGATTTTTCTGAGAGGCATTAAAGGAATAAAATTGCTGACTTTGTAACTAACAATCTATCATATAGCTAGTCTGAGGTCCCCCTAAAAATTGGAAGCCAAGAGACATCACTGAAAAAATATATTTTCTTCTCTACACACAAAGAAATATCAGCATGACTATGCTTGGGAACTACTGCAAAAAAACTCCTTCACTTACCATACATTTTTGCAGAAATCGGATCATTCCCAAAGAAGTCCTCCAAGTATAAGGCTATAAAGGATTCAGTTTAAGAATTTATTTGGATAATTCAATAGTTGTGTCCACATAATTGCTGGACTTCATCCTTCCCTTTCAACTGCGTGTGGGTCTTTTGCCCTGACATATCTTTTTATTACTGCATTGGAAAAAAAAATAACCAAGCACTTACTGTCCTGTGGCATGCCAATCAATGGTTTATAGGACCACTTATTTGGAGGAAGGGAGTTACCTGTGGTTAGAAGTAAGACTGATGCATTATGTGGTAGAAAGTGTTTGTTATTTAGTTTCTGCTTCTCTAATGATTCTCATTTTGTGGACCGAACACGCTATCAACCTCCAAACTGACTTACTGTACACATACTCTTGCATGATTTTTTTTCCGTTCCTTAAAAAAACAAATAACAAACATCTTTTGTTTCATCTTTGTTTTATTTGTTTCTTTGACTGCAAAGTAATGACTGACATGCAGGTTCTCTTTTCCACGCCTCTCCTTTCATTGCTGAGTATGACATCTCTTGGGAATTATAAATAAAACCTGTGCCAAATCTGCTGCACAGGTGTCTGGAGTACAGCATGCTCAGGTGTCTCACTGTAAATCCCTGGGAATATGAAGTAAACACCAGCAGGATAAAAATACTCTTCTTGAAGCAATTCTGTGTTTTGAGGGGCCTTCTGAATAAACCCCCCAAAGCCAGCAGCCAGTTATTAAAGACTATGTAGCTATCTCTCTCTCTTGCCTTTTTTTATCGCTTCACCTGTACATCTGTCCATCTATTTCTCATCTCTCTATTTTTACATTTCATTATGCTATGCTTGCTCTCCAGCTCTCTTCTTTTCCTTTCCTGAAGACACATTTCTATCTGGCACAGAAAATAAACTCAGATTGCGGGTAGTTATGTTAATCTAATTCAATCCTCTGTGGGTTAGGAGTGAAATTCTAATAGTGGAGCTGTTGAGGGCTTTTTTGTTAATGGCTTGGGGATTACATTGAGTTAAAGGCTCATTTCCTAATCAAACAGAGAGGGAGAGAGTGACTCCGAATATTTATGAGTCTCCCAGCGAGAGTTAAACATTGAACTCCAAAAGCAGGATTTCAGTGCTGCAGAAAGAGTTAAACCCCCTCAGGGCTGCTGTGGAGAGGGGAGGAAAAAAAAAAGGAAACCAGTTAAGCCATCAGCATTTTCAACTGCTGTATAACTTCAGTTTGAGAGAAAATAATCATCTCACAGAACTAAAATGGAAACCGTAGCAAGATATTTAAAACAAAGTCAAGTGATGCTTCAAAAAGGCTCTTCTTCAGTGAAGCAGGATGCACGCAGTACATGCAGCAGCCTAATAGAAACTCCAAATAAATACTCTTATAAATGAGAAGGATTGGAGGGTGATCTGTCTTTTTATTAATAATGCCTGGAAGATACACGATTTAATTTTTTAATGTTTTTTATTTTTTGTTCTGCTTAACTATTGGCTAACCTTTTCTTAAAAAAAAAAAAGTATGGAAAGGTCAATATCTAAATTATTTTACTTCTGTTCTGTAAACTGGTATCTTTGAGGTATTTTTTCTGTCCTTCAGTTTAGCTGGAGACTTGCATCAAATAATATAG
The DNA here is from genome assembly GCF_001715985.3 of Manacus vitellinus. NCBI lineage: Eukaryota > Metazoa > Chordata > Aves > Passeriformes > Pipridae > Manacus > Manacus vitellinus. Next base: position 20,401,858 of record NW_021940750.1, read on the forward strand.
TTGGAGAACTGGATTCTCTGTGACAGGAATGATTGACCAAATTAAATGCTTGATTGCTTTTGTGATGAGTTCATCATACATGCGTGGGCAGCTTGAGTAGACCATGCTGTTGCTGAAAACGAACAGGCCTGCCTGCCTGCAACAAGCCAAGGACCTCTGTGTTGCTAAGGTCTGGTGTGTTGTAAACTAGCCAGCAGTAGACTTGTTTGCCCTAAGCTGGGACTCAAAAAATCTGTCTGCAGTAGGTGAACTGCACAAAATCAAGACTGTGCTATGATCCTGCCTCTCTTCTGAAGAGAGGTCCTGGAAAGGAATGGGGATAGAAACGTGCTGTCTTCTGACACGTGACCAAGTCATATCTTTGTGTTCCTCAGTTTTCCTGTCTGTAAAATGATACATGACTGCCATCAAAATAACTCCAAGATCTACAGAAAAACAACTTTATATAAATCCCAAGTGGCTGATTAGTCCATGGGAAAAACTGCAAATCACTGACATAGGTGCATAGCTTGAAAATAAGAGGGGTTTGTACTGGAAACAGGAGTCGCACTTCACTTTATTTATTGTTGATGTTTGGTTGGGGGGGGTGTTGTTTGGTTGTTTTTGGGGGTTTTTAAATACATTTTGTACAAGCCACCAACACGATTTTCTGATTTTGACACAACAAGCAGATAGAAGGCTAATGTAATTCTCAGGTAACATTCAATGGTGCTGTCCTATATACTAGGTCTGAATTTAATCTTGTTGACTCTTCTGAGATGAAGCTCTTCTGATTACTCAAACGTGGTAAACTCTGGCTAAAAAAGTAAGTTACTGTTTCATTCTGGAGCCATGTGTATCAATGGTCATCCTGTATACACCAAACTTTTTGTTTTTGCTGACATGTCTATCTGGATGTAGCACCTTGAGGTAAGAATTGGCACCTTGCCCTAGTTTTAAAATTATTTAAAACTGTGACCTGATGTGAATGCCTGAGGCCCCGTTCTCTTTGTGCTCTGTGCCTGGACCTGCTGAGGAGAGGACCATCAGCTAGAGTGTACTTTATTAAATGCATTTTAAATACATAATAATTGTGTTCTTTCCCTCTAATAAGGGATCTGCACCTACAGCAGATCACTTTGAGACAGGAGCTTTCTGTGGCTGAGCTGAAAACTGTATAATATTTTTTTCCTGCCTTCCTTTCCTTCCCATCCCAGTTTTCTTTTTGTTTGCCTCAGCCTTTTCCTCTCCTGCACTATTCTGCTGTGGCCATGACCTAGCAGTTTGTACTTAGATCTCCCCTGTTGACCTTTCAGGCAAAATACACTTCCTTCACTACTTTTTGTTCTTTCTAGTGCTATGCTGAATCCTATGAATGACCTGCTGCTGTTTACCCTGAAGGTACCGGCATTTCAGTGCAGCTTTGCCTTGCACATATACAGTTTATGAAGAACTGGGGAACTGAAAACTGATCTTCAGCTTTCCCACAAGCTACATAGAAAGCTATTGTGTTCTTGCATGTCACAAGTACTCAAAAATATAGTAGTGTAGGAATTTCAGGAAAGGAAATACTGCAGCTCTAAACTTTTAAAACACACAGTGTAGTTGACATGAAGTCTTCAAAGTAATGACAGTTTTCAAGTCTCAACACTCTTGAAAGTCTCCAGAAAAAGGGCTGCATCTTTAGGGGAAATTACCTTTTCTAATGGGATAAATCCTGCAACTAAATCTTACTGTGTAGATACTAGAAAGCATATGTCCAGCATGTATGACAGGAAAGCATAAATGGCTATTTTTATTCATGAAGGAGTTGCTGCCCTTTCCTTTCCCTCAACCATGTGAGATGCGAATGATCCTGCTCACAAGAGTTTCACGCTGTTCTCAGAATGGATTCTCTTTCTCTTCATAATTGTGTTTGCTGGATCAGCAGGAAATATATTCCACAAGTTCTCATTTCCCCAGCCTCCTGTGATCACCTGTTTGTAGTAGACCTGAGCCAATGACTGGTAGCTGTGTAGTAAAATATAAGCATTTAATCAACATCCCTCTAAAGCTCATAGGACCTGGAGTGTGACTTTCTGGGTAAGGAGAGAGGGTATGTCTACCACCAGGCTTGCCAGACAACTTTCTTTTTTTTTTTTTCCTTTGTTATTCATCCTCAGGCCTTTCTTTTCCCATGGGCCTCCTGGACTTCTTATAATTGCAGTTACTCTCATTGGCAGCTTTTTCTACTACTTCCCTTTAAACAAGAAGTTCTTCCCTGTTGCATCATGTACCCATGGCCTAGCGTGAGGGATTTCAACATTTTTCTGCTGATGATGTGAACTAATGTAGATTGGTGAAGAGCTCATGTGAATAGGATTTCCTCACTCATATTTGAACCCACAGTCTCTAGCACTGAGAGTATGGCAGCGCTGAACTGATAGCCATTAGCAAATACCGTCTTTGCATGGGAGAGGGCAGCAAGGATTTTCTGTGTGAAACATTGGCTAGGAAAGGATTACTTGCATCAGCATCCTCTCTAATACTTCACTTAAAAGTCATTCTAGGAGCCTATCCCACATCCCACTACTTTTTAGGTGGAAACTTCTTTGTACAGGTTAAATGTGTTCATGGCCAATCTTTACACCAAGTTGTTTGTTTCACTGTTGTTCTTTACTTATAGCTCTAACACGGACTCCTTGTTCAGTCTGAGTCCCTTCCTGATGAGATGTGTTTTGCCCATTTTAAATGGAGTTTCTGCTTGCATTGTTCTCCATGGTCTATAGAGAACTGCACGACCATCGCGGAACTCTTCATCTTACTGCAGGCTCTGAATGCAGTCCTGCTTTGCCTCTGGTAGCCCCTATTCCCTTTTTAACATTGCAAATAATCCCATGATCCTTCCATTCATTCTTCCTGAGCTTTCTCCCCACCTCTCTTTCTGCTACATAGGATTAAACTTCAGCTTTGTGGTATCTAATTAGGTTGCACTCTTGTGACTCTCTGTAATGACTGTTCATGCCATCTACTGCCTATGCAGCCCCTTCTGTGAGTGTCAGCTGGTGCTCTGGGACTGTCTTATACTCCCTGCACAGAGAAGTAGTGGGGGATAGAAAGCTACGGTTTCTTTGGGACCCTCTGTCCTGTACTAAGAAATCAGATATGAGGATGCCTCCAAGTGCTCCAAGAGCAGTATATATAGACATGTTATTGCTGTGCTGAAGTACTGGGTTGGCAATATTGTGTTCACCTGGATACATTACTTCTAGCTCTGTAATCTCTCCTGTCACGTGGGCTTATGGAATGTATGTTTAAGGAGGACAGAATTAATGGGGCTGCTGCTGTGTTTGTGAAGGGTTAAATGATGGGAATGAGAGCCACAGCTTCTCATGGGGAATAAGGACTAGCCAGAAGAATTGATTGTCTTGGCTTATTGATCCTTCAGGAAACAGCACAGAAGTGATAATGCTGTCCCTGCCACTTTGAGGCACTTTGTACCAGCAACATCCTCTGTTTATCTAGGATAGTGCAAAGGAAGAGCTGTTCTGTTGCTAACTCATTCCAGAAAAACCCCATGCTAGATGTGTTAAGTTTACCACTGGTCTGTCTGCTCCCAGGGAAAGGTGGATGAGCAGAGGTAGTGTTGTTATTTTATAGTGCATAATGGAGATTGGCTGCAAATGGTAGTTTGTGAGTTGCTATACTGAGTTTTTACTGGCAGTGTCTTGGTCTGTAGTATTCTATGAAGTCTCAGGCTATCATGTCACAGGATATCCATCTCTCCCATCATTTCCCTCCCTTCATCTTTCTGGGCCAATTGACAGTGACCCCTCAGTTGGTCTTGCTTGTAAGTTAAAACAGGATGGTTGAGTGCTTCTGGTCCTGTGATCCCAATGCTAACTCCTAGTATGGGCTGATCGGTAGCGGATGATAAAATATCCCACCTCCTTTGCACTGAAGCGCCAAACCTGTCCTGAGAAGTCAGGTATGTATTTCTGGCCTCAGGGTGGCAGCAGGAGAAACACCCACCTACTGCAGGAGCTGCTGGAGGAGAGCAGTGCTTTTTGTCTGCTCAGCTACATCACCCCTATAGATGCATGAAACATATTCGAAAGCACAGCAATGCAGAATGTCAGCCCTGAAGATCTGGTGGGTGCTTCTGCAACTATGGGCCTACAAGAGGCAGGGGGCCTGACTGTTTCTGGCTCTCAGTTGTCCTTGTAGCACAGTGGGCTGGGGGAAGTCCTCTCACACTATTGGCCCTGAGGCACCAGCTGCAAGCAGGTGATGAACTGGGCTTGGCTTACACCATTAGCTGGACCACTGCTGATAACTGCAAGATTTGGACTCTCACTTGTAGGTGCTCCCTCTTTTTCTCTCTGCTTTGTATTTGAACATGCTTTACACCATTTCTTTCTAGATGTGTTGTTGTGTTTTGTGAAATCTCAGGCAGGTCTCTGCAGCTTCCCATAACCAGGTCAGTAGGCCAAGAGCTTGGGACCATTTGGAGGGTATTGCAAAATCTTGCACAAAGCCAGGAGGGCCAAAAGGCTATTGTGAAATGCTTTTTTATTAAGTCAGGCCAGCTTATATAGAGATATGCAACTAACATACAGAGCCATTTAATTACCCTACGTATCATTTCTATACTTCACCCTCTTTGATGTTGCCAACAAATTCATTGCCACACTCGACATTTGACTTTACATCTCCACCATGTGAAAGGAAATGATGAGAAAAATTGCAGTATGGTTTTAAGAGAAGAAAAGTGCCTAGACCACAAGGTTTCAGGGAACAACTAGAAACTAATGGCAACTATCTTCTTTTTTTTTTTTTTCCCCGAAAAAAAAGGGAGTAATATAAATGCATACTAGAATGTATAATTTTGTTTATTTTGGGACTTGATCGGTGGTTGAACATTTGAGGCTCACAATACTGAATTTAATATAGTATGCAAAATTGTATATTATGTAATGTGAAATTATCATTTGCTACTTAATAAATCTCATGCTGTGACTGTTCTACTTCTTCTTAACTAGTTCTCAGATTATGGTTATGGGTTGTACTGGCAGCTTTGGCTTTTGCTTCCATTTTGCTCTTCTTGTTTGTATCATGACACATTCCCTACTGCTGGGGCTGCTCCGTTTAGCCATGAGACAGCTTCTGTCTGAAAGAGCTTCTAATGTGATTCAAGACAAGAGACTACCAGCGTACCCCCAGGGTCAGGCACAAAGTCTGTGGCTAGAAGAAAGATGAGGGTAGCCGAGATAGGAATTAGTGGTAATGTACTGCTGAAAATGTGGCTTCTTTGGAGTACAGGTGGCTTTATTTGATGCTTATTTAACTAGAAGATACCAAAAAGAGCATAGGTCTTTATTTTCCTGTGTAAAACCTGCCTAATTCTTTGCTTTGCAAAATTAGCACCTCTACTTTCTTAGCTAGGAAGAGAGCTCTGCTACAGGTTTTCGATATCTTTATATTTGCATGTGTGTTTTCCTTATTTTTTCAATACTGTAGTTATCTTTTTCTCTTTTAAAATGCTTTATATAAAACAAATTAAGTATCATTTCACATAAAATTAATTTGGGATTTTTTCTGTATCATTCAGTGGCAAAGTTATGAATGGATTCAAAAAGATACCCTCAAAAAGGAATTTATGGGACATGTAGACTCCTCAGCAGCAAGTACAGTTTGTAGTTTAGAGGGCTGTCTAAGCCACAGGATGCCAAGATACTGATTGTGAGGTCTGCAAAGGTGCAGTAAGGTGAAGAGCAAAGAAAACATTACCTTTCTTATAGTCTTTTCCTGAGCACACGTTTTTGCTTGATATGAGAGATAGAATATGAGACTAGGTGACATCTTAACTTCACCTGGCATAGCTGTCCCCATAACTTTTCTTGCAACTGGATCCAGGGTTGTCACTCTTTGCAGTTCATTGTTTACATGATACTCTGTTACAAACATGTAGTATCTGTATTTTGGGGTACCCAATCTTGCTTATCCCGAATTCTTTTTTGCTGTTATTGGTAGTGTTTCTAAAGCCGTGAAAGTCCCTGCAGCCATGGAGCAAGACTGAGCTAAGCAGAAATGATGCTTCCTGAATTTACCCTTTCTGAACAGTCCTGTGTTCCTTCCCACTGACGGAGAGGTTCTTGTGGTAGAATTTTCAGGGCAGAACTTAGGCCCAAAGGGAAAGAGGCAATGGGTTAGAGAATACTTTCATGTATTTATGTTGAAGACCACTTAATGCAGCAGCTGTGACTTTGTTTCAATGTATAACATGATTTGCTTCTTCAATGCATAGCTCTGCAGAAGATTTGGTCACCAGATGGGTTTTGGTTTGGTGGTGTGTTGAGGCAGAGGAGCATTGCATTACTGTAGCATTAGCTTTTGAAGGTTTCTTGAAGTAAATGGTCACTACATTAGAACACCCAGCAAGGCCTTTGCCATGCTGGTACTTGTTCCTTTAAAAGTTTGACATTGGCTTCTGGCTTCAGCTGTCCCATGTGTGAGTGAGAGTCCCATGTGTGTGCAATACCTTCCTTCCACAGTGCAGCATGTGGGAACACCTTCCCATGTTTTACCTGACAGAGGAGCATTTGGACAAGCATGAGTTTAGATAAGAGTCCAATGTGAGAAACAGGAAGGACCACAAACATTTCTGCATTCAGTGGTTATATGGTGCAGCCTGCTTCTTGTGTCTTGTGAGCCCAGAGTCCTGAAGAAGTGCCCTGTTACCACTGAAAACTGTAGCTTAGTGTTTTGGCTTTTTTTTTCCCCCCAGGATTTCATGGGCGTTCCTCAATACAACCATCTGTAAACCTTTAATTGTCATCATCATCACGACTAGGCTTCGTGAATGAAGATTTGGGAAGGGCTCTACCCACGTTTGTTGCAGGCACGTTGGTGGCTAAAAAGGCCCATACAAGATAGGCATGTCCGGTTGCAAAATTGTAAACCTGTATAAATGTGGAAGCTCATACAGTCTCATGTAGTTTTCCTGCTTAATGTATGTCTTCAGTAAAACATGAATGCCTTGGGGCTTCTGAGCACATTTACTTTCATGGCCCAGAATTCACCTCTGTGGTGAGAGGACAGCTTTGCATTACTTTTTGGGAGCTAGAAGAAGCCAGGCAAGGGGTAGCAGTGCTTCTTATCTTGCTACAAATGTAGATTGTAATCTTTTGCATATGTCAGTACTTTGCATTGGTAGGTACTGACATGCATGGGAATCAACCCAAAATCTTTTACACTGAAGTCTTGATAAGCCCTCTGACCTTAAAAACTCATGGCAGGCCTGGAGTGTCAGGGAACCATGCTAGCTTTAGCTCTCCATCCAGCCAGAAATATTCACAATATCCGACTATCAATAATGTGGGGGAATTATGTGACTATGAAGACTGATTTGATACTGTACAAGCATCTTTTTTACCATTTTCTATTTAAAAGCGGAGCCAAGCAGGAATTTCTGCTGCTGGTTTCCCATTCATCTGGGAACTGCTGCAACTTCAGTAAAGGCATGCTTCTGTGGAGAGAGGACTCAAGCTGCTAATTTGACTGTCAGAGTTTATTTCTGGAATGCAGCAATGTTTCACCAACAGAGCAGCTGTCTTGGAAACACTTACCACATGGGGTCATTTTCTTCTCTGTGTGTAATCAGCAAAGCCACCCCAGTTAATCTGAATCCTTTTAAGTCTCCTAAACTAGACCATAGGGAGTGCAGAGAGGTCTACAGGACTCTGACCTCCTTTACTTCCTTCTCCTGTCATTAGGGAAGACAAAATAGTCCCATGCTTCAATATCCCTTAAAGGGGAAATCTATAATCTCTTCTGAGCATGGCAAACTGTTTCTAACAGTAACATACTACTGATTTGGGGGGAGATGTTGGTCCTCCATTTTCTGTGGATATTTCATGACAATAGTTACACATCTGCTAGGTTTACCAGCTATTCCAGGTTGTGGAATCAAAGCAGTCAGAGGTGGGAGAAGCTTCTTGGGTTATTGCATTCTTTTTCTTCTGTTTGATTTGCTTTGCTTGCATAGCTTTCTTCTTCCTTGTTCACTTCTGGGATGACAGTTCCACAGGTCAATTCCTTCTGCTGTGGGAGAAATTTTCCAGATTATTGAGTTTAAATGATTTTTTAATTTCTTTTCCTTTTTTTCTCCCTAGTTCTTTATCACGTTGCCCAATTTCTTCCTCACTGTTTACATCCTTCAATACTTTTTGTGTGTAAGTCCTGTCTCTAAAACCTCCTTGCCTCCAGTAGGCTCTATGGGCTTTTTTCCCCCCTGCTATAACCTTACATCAGTTTCTTGAACTGCTGTATAATCTTTATTATAGTTCTACTGAGAATGTTTTACTCTTTGAGTTTAGTGACTCCTTTCTTTGTTTTAAACCTGTTTTCTAGGCCAAGGTCCAAGGCCAGTCACAGGTAGCAATTCTTTGTGGGTAGGGGGACATTCTCTCTCAAGTCTGGACAAGGCCTTTTTCAAGAGGCTGCCACCTGGCAAGTCTTGCACCTGTGATCTGGGCCAACCTTGCTGCAGCTCTCATATGTGCATTGCTGGAGCTCTGTAAGGGAAGCCTGCATCTGCCAGGATTCAGGGACTGCTTCAGTAAGGTACTTGAAACTGAGAACACAAATTACTGTGATCGTTGCTGTCTTCTCTTTCCCCAGGCTGTGCTACTGTAGCTTTTCAAATGATTAAGGATGGCTTGGACTTCCTAAAAATTAACAATGTCATCAAGAATTTTGCCCCTACAATCAGTTGTTTCAGAAAGTGATTTCAAAAGACACCTCAGCGAATTCAGCTAGAATATTTAATAGTTTAATTTCAGAGTAAAGAAAATTCTAAAAAATATTCAGTGGATGTGCAATTTCTTTTTCTAAGTTCTTTGCCTTTCCAGATGAGTGATGAGGTGAACATAATTTGTCCTGTGCCATCCTTATGGAAAGGTAGAATCCAGAAGGATGAAAAGAATGGTGTGATCCCTTTAGAGAAAAGGCAATATAGCTTTTCCCTGCTAAGAGCCAAGGGGCAGTAAATTGTAGTAGGAAGGTGAGGCTGATTGAGACATGTCACAGGAGGACAGGTGATCACTTTTTAAAAACAGCCTACTGTGATGCAGATCAGAGAGGGGTTGGAGAACACCAGTGTGTGTCTTTGAGAAGCCTTCAGCAAGCAATAACGTAGTAAATTCTCATGTAATGGAGAAGAACAGAAAAATATTTTCTCCAATACTATGAAAGAGTCTGTTTTGATGGAACATGGCTATGTTCACTTGAAATTAAATGATGGATTGGTGTTATCTGTTAAAACTAGAGTGGTGTTTGGTTAGCCAGAATATGTGAGAAACTGGAAGAACAGGGATTTTCCTCTCTCTTTTATGAGCATGTTACATCAGAGTTCTCAGTTTGACTTCAGGCTTCCAGTGCACCCATACTAAAAATGAATACTGTAGTAAAGGCAAACTTGGATAGTGAGGCAAACACATTGGGATTGACTGACTGAAAAACAGCTCCATTCATTTTGTAACCCTGATGTAATGAGTTTATAGTATTTGTTCTCATTGTTAACTTGCTCTATAAATCTTGAATAAAATTTCAGAACAGTAAAGGAAATCCTTGAAAAATTAAATCTCATTTTCATCACCTCTAACCAACCCAAAGATTACTGAATTCAAGACATGGACAGATTTAAATGACCACTTTTCCTCTTTATGATTTGTGTACCGCACAGCACTTGCCATTAGCCTTTATACATTCTTTATATATGCTTTATACTTCCTGGTAGATAAAGCATATGTTCTCTGGGGAAAATGGGTAGTTTTTCGTAGCAAGGTTAATATAATGTATAAGAAACTGCCTTATAAAAAACCATGTATGACTCCTCTTAATTAAAACTTATTGGGATGCAACAAGTATTGGATAGTAGATACAGCACAAACATGTCTTAGTGAACGTTTCAGCAGACCAAAGCAGATGCTGTCTTTGCACACACTTGTCTTGCTTTCTAAAACTCTTAAAGAACCACAAGGAATCTAAACAGATTTTAAGGCACACCCATACTATTCATGCTCTAGGCCTAACTGCATTAAAATCTAAAATCCACCTAGTAACTCCTGCACTTGTGTAGGCAGCTTCTCAACACTGATTTAGAGACATTGTGATAGAATATCCAGCATGCCTCATGACAAGTGGTCCCGATGGCCAGTTCCTGCTGTTTAAAAATGTCTTTATTGCTAAGTGAAATTTGTCTAGTTCTGGATACCAAGAATAGTCTTCTCTTACATCCTTTTAAAGCTAGATTAAAGAACTTTCCACTATTAAATTTTCCCCCACTTACAATTAGATCAGGTCACCTCTTAGCCTATTCTTGGAATTAAATTTATTATGCTTCTTAGATCTCTCACTGGATAGGTTTTGTTTCAGGCAGGTATTAGTTTGACAGCACCATGTTTTTCAGTTAAAAACTTCCATCTTTCAATCTCATTCTGCCTCAATCTTGTAACCATTTATCTACAGAAATGGGGACACTTTCAAAGAAAAATACTGCAGATATGAATGTTATTAAGAAATCCTTTGACACTGGTAATGGTTTCACAACTTTCACAACTACTCTGATGTGGGGGTAATATGCCATGTAAAGGTATTTGTGTACAGGTGGACTTACAGTAATCCTGCATGTGGTCAGTTTGCATTAAGCTAACCTTTTGGCATTTTTAACCCATACCAGCTCCTCAATCTGAGCTGTACAAACACATGTAAACGCAAGGGAGGAGGCAGGACAACTGTGGCTCAGATGAGGACAGTGGGATCTCTGCTTTCTGCAACAGAGGTGGATTAAAGAGACTATGTAGAAAGACTTCATTTTTTCTACAATCCAATTTGTAAAAGTTAAACTCCTAAAGGAAGCAAAAAGGCATGAACAATATAGTTTTTATGCTCTTTGAATGTAACACATATATATTATTTGTGTCAAATTAAAGGAAATCTACAGTTCTGCAGAGGGCAGGAAGAGATGAGATTCTTTTACTGGTAATTTAAAACACAAAACCTTACTCTAAAATCTGCCAAAGAAAGAAACTCAATATGCTCTAAAAGCCTTTGTGCTTTGCCCATACTGTCTGTGGCAAAATGCAGTTGTGTTGCTCCAGGAAGAATTTGGAGAAGAAATCCTGATTTGTGTGCTTTTTATTTTTATACTTTTCTCACATTGCACAGGAATGGATGTTAAGAACACAGTTACTTAAGGAAGTTGAACTCTGAAAGAAAGTGAGTTTCACATGAGAACAGAACTAATAGCCTGTTGCTGAGGGCACGATAGAGTCAATCTGAAAGGAAATGGGCTTTCTTCTGTCCTTCAGGATTTTAGAATATTTGATTATTTCTTCTGACTTCTCCCCCTGACCTGCCTGCTATAATGCCATGAGAAGGCCACTTCCTTTCATCCCCCTTTGCTAGGATATTAAGGCTAGTCAAAATTAATAAATGTAGTAATGAAGCCCATTCATCAGTTTCAAATGCAGGTGGCCTGTACATCCATAATTTTACCATGAGGTTTATTCCTTTTCTGTTAAATTAGGATTTGATTATCAAGAGAACAATTGTAAGTGCTTGACCAAAGAAGTGTAGAACCAGTTGTTAGGTATATTGAATTGCTTGTACATTCAGTATAGCTGGATCGCTACAAAGAAAATACTTGGATTATGAAATCAAGGCAAAGGGGCTTCATGCATCAGAATTACAACTGCTACAGTGAAATACACCCTTCTTTGTACTTTGTCTGAATGTGATTGTTTCTGCAATGGGCAATCTTACACTTATGGAAATAGCTTCTCAGCTGGTGTAAACCGGTACAGCTGCAGTGAAACCAAACAAGCTCTGCCACTGTACACCACATTACAACTTGGCCCTTGGTGTCACTAGGTAGATATTTCCTTGCTTTTAAGTGGTCAGGTTTTATATGTGCAGTAAGTAACTACAGGGTTGTCAGCAACCTAAAACAATCCTGAGCATGGTTTTAGCAGAGGGTTTTACTTTCCGACTGTACCTAGACAAGGGGAAATACTCCCCTCAGGTAAGTGGAACACAGGTGAGAGCTGAATGAGTGAGTGTTGGGGGAATGGTAGTGATGGTCAAGACAATCTGAGTTGGCAATGTAGCATGACAGGCCAAGGGAATAAAGTGGGCAGGCTGCAAATGTTGCCCTTTGTATGAGACTTGACTGTGTTGTATGCAGGCAGGACACCAGGAAGCAATGAGGTAGTGTTGTTGCTTGGTGCTGTTCTGGTGAGATTCAGCTCTGGGCACTAGCAGCAAAAAATGCAGAGGAAACTTGGAAGGTAGTAAGAGAAGAACAACAAAAATGATAACAGAGCTGGAGGGATTGTTTTTATGAGGGAAGATCAAAAGAACTAAATATGTGAAGCTTTGTTAAGCAATGACTAAGAAGGGAACGTGAAAACTACCTACAACTGTTTGAAAGACATAAACACTAGAGGTGAGCAAACAGCAGGGAGAAATAGTCTGTGAATTTGAAAGTCATTTTCAATTCATCTGTGTTTCTGCCCTTTAGTGATCACTTTCTGTTAAGACTGGTGCTTTTCTGAAAATATTTTCAGAAAATTTTCACTTATATATTGAAGTGCTTCAGTATCTGCAAGGGAATTCTGAAATGTAAATTCAAGCTTCAAATTTGAAATTTGCTTTAGCTTACATAACTCACCTAGTGTATAGTACATTGTACTAATCAACAGTATGGAAATTTTCTGCATGGCAAGTCAAATATGTACTTGAAAACAGTATTTTCAGTTTTAACATGGCACTTGTATGCTTCCCTGATGGAATTACTTAGTTAACCAAGTAATGCAGCATGGGTTCCAACTGCTTTCTATAAGCTTTGCACAAAAAGGTGGGGCATTTGCTTTTCTTGACAGACACACATTTTATAAATGGTAAGATTTGTGTGCTGAACTGTTGGGGAAGGTACTTTTTCTTTGACAAGAGTTAAAAGTGACTAGAGCCCAAAACCAAAGCATGCTATGTATATAAGGGCTGTTAGTGCAATTTTATGAAGTTGTCCAGATGCGCTCATGCACTGCAAGGAAGATCCTTTCTTATTTTTTGGTGCAAAATTTGTCACCAGAGAAAGGTGAATTTAGCTCCTGTGACCCTTCATGGACAGTTAGAGAAATTGAATTAAGAAGAAATTTCTCAGAATTAAGAAGAAATACTCAGGATGAATATAAGAAAATATTGTGTTAATCGTAAAATTTTCTCCTCCTGGAGGTCCACATGTCATTTAAAGCTCTTGGGAAAAGCAGTGGAAGTGGTTGCTGGGCAAGCCTCAGGTGAACTGACTAGTTTGGTAAGTCATTTTCAACTTTGGTGATTTTTGAATTCAGGCATTAAAATACTATGTTAATACTCATCAACAGGCTTTTCTAAGTATCTTCCCCTGTTAATGCAGCGTTGATGTGTGCTGCCCAGTGAATAACAAGAAATGTACGGTCAGCTGTGTAGATACCCACAGTTGTTTCCAGAGGTATTTTCTTAAAGAGTGTATGTACGCACGAATGCGGCAATCCATACTGTACACAGAAACTACAGGCTTTGACCTATGCAAACACACACCAAATTATTGCTTTCTATAAACAAATTAGCATGCTTTAAAAGGTGAAAAACTCTATAAAATTGTGTGCCCTGTTGTTTATGGTGTGAGTGGAGGATGCACTGCATTACAGAGGGGTTCACATTTCTCTCTTCTCCCCCCCTCTCTAAATGGACGTGTGCTCCGTCCATTTCACCATTGTTCCTGCCAGCCCGATCCCAGCAGGGGTTCCCTAATTAGCAATCTCTTCATTTCCAATCAAAGCACAAAGCGGCCCCAAAAGCCTCTCTTTATGAGGGAGCTGAGCGGTGGCTGGGGACATGGAGTAGGATAATTGCCTTCGCCACTGGCAGCAGTAAGCAGCCTGGCTAATTCATTATTGTAATAACTTTGCTTGTCCTTGGGGAGGGGGGGGTGAGGGTGAGGAGGACTGAGCCTGGCGGTGCTAGCTGAGGACAGGGGGAAGGGGGAATCCAGCCAGAACTGAGGTAGAAGATGGGGACAACTGTCAGGAAAGAAGAAACTGTACAAGCTTTTTCTGTCTGTCCCCCCAAATAATTTGAGGATTATGTCAGTTTGTGGCATGGTAGCCAACACTTCCTGAGCATGACTGCTACGAGCACCCATCTTCTTCGCAGAGAGGGCAGTCTGGTAAGGCTTGTAACTTGGCCCCAGGAATGCTTGGGAAGCTGAGGCTTAGTGGATTAGGAAAACTCAGCGGTTGCCTCTCAGTCCAGTAGGAAAAGCTGACATTAAAGCATTGAGAGAAGGTTGAACAACCACAATTTGTGGCTTTCAGTGATGCCCAAGAAGTCACCTGTCCTTGTGTGGAAATTGCATGTTATATAGCTTTGAAGGAGTCAGGAGCTGACAAATGCTGTAGCAGAGCCTTTTTCTTATCTATTGTCTCTTTAAAATACCTTTAATCACTTGCCTGTCTTCACGTGGGCTGCAGATTTGAGTTTGCTGGAGCTCTGTTGGGTTTCAGTAGCCATCAAGGCTCTGCCCTTGTGAACAGACTGCTAAGCTAAGATGCCAAGTGGTAGCTACTTCCTTTCACTTGAATGGAAATATTTGTGGTGTGGCACAGTAAGTTTATTAGGTTTTGAAAAGTGTACATATTTTAAGTAGGTAAGACCAGTCATATAATTCCAGACCCCCTGGTTCTTCTTTTATTTCTCTGTGTTTGTCTCAAATTAGTGTGGCAGGGTTTGGTCTACTCCAGCTGATGGGACAGCTTCTCTTCTGAATTCCTTTGAACTGTTATTGCTGTGTACATTCTTTGAGCCCATCACTTTGAGATGGTCACCATTCATGTTTCTGCACTGAGATGGCTGGAAATGTAGCTATGCGTTTTACTCTCTGAGTTTTTTCACTGAAAATCATTATTTCTGACATAAAAGAAACAGTGACATCAAAATGCAAGTGCCAAACATGCAAATGTGTGTGTGGCAGGAGCAGTTTAACATTAAATGATGCCCTTGTATTAGTGAACACTTCATTCTGAAACTATTTGTATTGTATTAGTGTTATGGAGAGGCAGACAGAGCAAGTCCTCAGCCTGATGGGCACTTCAGTGATTTGTAACTGATCCTTTGATTCCCAAACAGTTAAGCCACCTAAGATGCAAAATATTTACTGGGAGCAGATCTTTTGAGGTAGTTGAATAAGGCAACAGAGAATTAATAAACATTTGGAGCAGAATTTATAGTTGGCACTGTCCAGATTCTTGTGATCAATGATGTTTTCCCAGCTACCTTATGATAGTCGCTTGTCTAGCAGGTTTCTCCACCTCTCAACTAGACATTGAACCTCTTGGACACTGTGCTGCCTACAGCAAAAGCAATGTCAACTCAGTGAGTTGACAAGCAAGAACAAACTTCCTCTGCATGGTAACAATGTGAATGAGCAGTACACAGAGGTGATGCTTAAGTCCCAAGAGAAAATATGCCTTTTCATTTTCATTTTCCCATGATCAGTGCTATAGTCCTGATTGTGTTGTGCTTCTTGCTGTCTAATGTAAACACCATACAGTGAGGAAGGTTCAAACAGGCCAGTGAGTGCACACAATGACACTTATGGAGGATTTCAATCACTTGTTGTGTGTCCTGTGTAATTTCTATACTTCTAGATTCTTTTTGTCAAAGGATCACTCTTGCAGTGATGGGGGATTTGCACATCTCTCACAGTTTACCCAGTTAATAAGTTGCAGCAGTAACAGCATATTGATGTGAGCTTGTGTAGGTACCTCTGTGCTAGAAAATGAAGTATCCCCATTTGTACATTTGTGGGATTCTCCCTCCCGTGGTATGTCCTACCCTTGATTTACATTTATCCCTCCAAACCAAGGTTAGAGTACTTTAACTGTGTGGAGAGTGTGGTGACCAAGAGTTAGAGCCACAAGTGGCTAGACTCTTGGAACGAGTTGCTTTTTTTCCTTATGTTTCCAACTGCTTAGGACTGAGGATAATCTTGAATCACGTTACTGATGGCTCAGGAGGCTATGGATCTTAAGAGATTTTAAGCTGAGGAAAGGCAGTTCAAAGGGCTGAAAGACACCTAATATGCAGCACACTGGCATAAGTTTGATGGGATGCCAGGATATGGACAAGGCTTTATGTACTGGAGTAACAATAGGCAGTTTAGTCTTGACTTCACTTTTAGTCTGAGACCCTAAATTGTTGCATTGTTAACAATTGCTTGTGGAGAGGTAAGAAATTGTGGCAATGGGCATGAGAAGGAATATTAATGATCCAATTTCCAGCTGGGTTCCACTCCAAGGCCTCGGTGGGTGATGTGCATTTTTAATCATAACAAACCAAACTGAGAAGGAGCTGTTTGCAGCAAGGCAGGCCTGTGTGTGGAGCCACAGTGTGTGACATTATCTCAGACCTCTGCCCACTGCTCTAGGGAAGGCACAAGGCTGCTCTGCTTGAGTGCTACCACAAACTAGCTTGGACTGTGACAGTAAAAGCTAGATCACCACTAGAAATGGATGCAGGTAGGGAGTGCAGTAACTGTCTTGAATAGCCTAAAGCTCTTGAGCAGAAGAAATCACTGAATTCAGCTGGAACATCGGATCAAAACTGGTCCTGACTCAAAAAGGGCAAAAATATAATTTCTAGATGCTAGAAAGCATTTTGCTATAGCCATGCTGAATTTCCCGCTAACTACTTTTGCAGTCTTGATGGTTTCTGTGATGGGGTCTTCTTGTTTGTGTTTCTGGAAAGTGATTTTGCTGACTTTTGAAGGCATACAGTCTGGCTGAGTGATGTACCAAACAGCAAGACTGCTTTCAATCTTAGAGACGTAGAATTTGGGAGAACCCTGGAGATTTTCTTTACCTCTGAGGTGCTTTTAATTCTGAACTTTCAGCCACAGAGAGCTTTGATGTACTACTTTGGGAGCCCATCGTCACATGGTTCAAGTAGCCAGTAGGAGTTGCTGTTGAAGGACATGAAGGCCTCCTTACCTGGGCATAAGTATTCTATGATCATTTAACAGTGGGACATGCAGCTCTGTGTTTGATACACGTTTGAGAATGTGCCAGCTGTGTACCCTAACCTAGCTGCTAAGTTTCAAGAACCATGTCACAGGACAGCTCCCTCTTTACTTGTCTTTAATGTTTTTCTTTGTTTTGGTACTATGTAACTGCTTTCTCTGTAGGGTTAAATGGCTAGTAGCCACTTACACCAGTGTCTTAGTCCCACAGTGGTCTAGTGTCTGTGAGAATATGGTGCAGAAGCACAGCTTTTTTGTGGTAGAGGTGTCCGATACATCCCAGTGGCAGAAGAAGCAGCAGCCTGGCTTTCTCAATACAGGACTTCCAGTGCACGCTAAGCAGGACAGTCATTCCATCTAGCAGTAGGCAGGGGTGCCACACTCTCTCACTATAGTGCAGGAGCTACGGGAAGATGAAATAGTTGTCTCACACCCCCTCAAGTATATGTTAAGGCCAGAAGGAAAAACTGACTTTCCTCTTAAGAGTTTTCAGCAGCCATTCAGTTGCTTCTCTATATATTAGTGCTAACCCAAACCAGGGAAAAGGGCTGAAGTGCTGCATGCTCGGTCTTTGTAACATCATGTTTTGTGTATCTGGCAGAGGAAAGGTGTCTGGTGTTTGGTATCCCAGTACTCCTGCTTATTATTTTCAAGTAAACAAGATGGGGAATCTGGAAGAGATATGGGAAAACTCCTGTCTTGCTTTTTATGCCATTAAACTGTGAGCTAGCATTCTCTGGGATGGTCTGTGCTGATTCAGCCATCTGTATTGTTCAGGCAAGGGTTAGAGGATCACTACAGAAAGATGGGACACTTTCTTTCAGAGAAGGAGTTTCTGAAAGAACACCAGCAAAATCAGAGCCAGCTAGGCTACTAGTGTCTGTTGCAGTGCCAGGGGAAATGCTAAAGACTTGTGTTGTGCTCAAGAATAAAAGTTATATGATTCATGCAAGAGGAAGGGAATTCACTGAAGTGGTTGAGGAGGTGGATGGCAGGACTTGCCTTTTACCATCCACAGTAGATGCTGCCTCTGGCATAAGTGCCATGCTTGGAGGATGGTGAGGGGTTTATTCGTGTCATGGTCATGCAGCAAGTTGGGCCCTGAGAAAGGCACCCTTCCACTTGGCAAAGCTGCCTTGTTGCTGCTGCTTGACACCCAAGCAGCCAATACGCCCCTCCACAAAAGGCTTGAAACGTTGAAAACTGCAATTTTGTCAGGCTCTGGTCTCCTCCTGGTGGGGGGAAGGGGCTGCCAAATGGATATAGCTTGCTGTGATTTTAAAAATGCTTTTTTGGGGAAGATGGATACCATTTTCTGAGATAGGTGTTTGTTGCCCAGGCAAAACTCCCAGTGTATTTGCAGAAGCTCTATAAGGTCTCTGTGTGTGCGGTAGGTATGCATGTGTGCATGTACATGCTTGTGTATGCCTTTATTTCCATGCTCCGGCTGCCTGCCTCTGATTTAAGGGCAGGTTTTATTCCCCAGCTGCCTCAGGGCTCCTCTTTTCTGATTGCATTAAAGTCTTCGTAATTCTCCCCTCATTAATGATTGGCATATTTTTACCTCTCACTAAAGGAGCTTGGAGGCAACTCCCATGGGGCCCTGCTCGCCAAATGAAACAATTTCATCCTGCTCCAGAAACGCATTAAAAAGGGTTTGTCAGGATCTTATCACTAGTTAGGGAAAGCTAATCAAATTACTTCTATTTATTAGCTGCTGCAGCAATGTGTCATTCTATCAAGTACAGGTAGTGGGACAGACAGGGATTGCACGGAGAGCTCTGTGCATCTAGCGCTGCTGCCTTGTTCTGCACAACAGCATCTCTTGTCAAGGGAGGCCGGGGGCCAAGAGAAGCTGTGAACTTCCCAGTGACACTGCTTCTGTCATCATTGCCATGAGGACTTCCCATCTGCTGCCATTCTTCACTCGTCTTTTCCAGAGGACTCTCCAAAGACCTTTCCCAGTAGCATTCCTGAGCTTTTACCACTGGGTCTACTGCTTCTGTATTTGGTTGATCACTTCCTGCTGTTGCTGATTGTATTTTTCTACAGACTATTTGTTTTGAGATGGTTTGGGGTTTTTGGCAAGTTTATCTCAGTATTAAACCAATCCAGGAAAGATTTGGGCATGGGCTGACAAAGAGAAGAGTGGGGAGGGATTATGGCAATTTGGGAAATAATAACTATTAGTATTTTTTCACTTCATGAGACTTTAATGAAATATATTTTTTTCCAAGCTGTTTTTTTCCCCCCCAGTCCATGTGGTCTAGAAAAGTAATTACAACTGAAGGAGTGGGAAAGAAAACAACTGCGTCTATTGAATAAACTAGGTCCCAAGGACCTAGATGGGACTCTGAAAAGAGCACCAACTTATTGCTGGATTGTTGCTGATTGCATGAGTATTAGTGGTTTGTGAAGCAAGAGGTGTGAACTCAGATACTGATTTCACATGTGGAACATGTAGGTCCTTCACGCACATACACCATGCACTTGTATTTGCAACTGTGTACACCTCTTGCTCCTGCATACAATCTTAATTCCCGGGGTGTCTGTACCTCCTGTGGGCTTACTGAAAAGGGACATGGAGGCAGGTGCCTGACATGCACTTCTGAACTTTAGAAAGTATAGATCTGCTTCCATCTTTTTACTATTTCTTTCATCTTGAAACTAAGAGCAAGGAAATCTCTGGTGTTTTAGATAAACGTGAATTTGACAGTGAAAACAGGCTTGTTTCCAGGTAAAGCTGGTCTCACATTAGAAAAAAAACACACAAGAATAAAACTGTGTAGTAGATGTATTTGCATGAAGTGAAGTGTGTCTAAATATGGTTATAGTGATTCCCAATGACGATATTGGTGTGCACTTCATGAAAAAACCTTTGCTGTTTCATTTTGTGCATACCAACAATTTCACCTTAGCACAAAATCCTGATACAGCAGTGAAAACACACCGTTCTCATGAATAAGTGTACATGTAAAATAAAGAGTGTGCACACTGTGTGTGGTGGTTGTTTCATTTAGGGAAGGTTTGTGCTGGTTCCCAGGTTTCTGCAGTTGTATGTACACAGATGCACACTCTGTGTTTGCATAGAAACGATGGAGTGGTTAGAGGTTTGACAGTGTTTCGGCACTATGACCAATGATATCTGGAGCCTGGATTGGTGGAGGGTGGGCAAGTGCCCCAGCTATTATACCTGTATGGATTCACTATATGGTGGGAGTGGCTGCCAAGCTCCAGGGGCCCTGGAAGCAGCAGTGTAGCAGGATTAGTAGGGTAGTCCAGCCCCATCAGTCCCATGCAGCGAGCCACGCTCCAGCATCCTCATTATCCACACAGTTCAAAAGGCAGTCCTGAACGGACCATCAAGTCCCACAAAAGGCTCCATCGATTGGTCTGTTGAAGCGTTTCCTGGGGTCCTTTATATGTCTCTGCCTTGTTGTCAGTAATGAAGAGGCCGAGCGCAGAGAGAGTCAGCAGACTCCCAGCTGCTGGGATTTCTTCATCTTCTCATCAGGATTTTAATTAGACACGTCCGAGAGGGCAGCACCGTGTGAGGGCAGGCGGGAGCTTTATCAAGCAGGCCACTTCTTTAATTACTGTTTACTGACAGATAACAAGGGAGGGGAGGTGGCAGCAGAGATTGTTGTAGGGGGAAGCAGGGTAAGGACAGCAGTCTCAGTGTGTACTCAGCAAGGAAGGCCTTTGCTTTCGAGCAGAAATTGTTCCACTCTGCCTATCCTGACATGCTGTTTACCTGTTGCCAGAGTAAGAAAGGTTCCTCTTGCCCCTTTCCTGGGGGGCAGAAGATAGATCTGAAAGGTGTTAAGGTGTAGGGGCCAGAGACACAAGGAATGGAAAGTATAGGTTTGCTTAGAGAAAAATGAGAAATTTGTCTTCTCTAAGCTACCAGGATCCTTGGCTGAGCTGTCCTGTGTCATCTTAGCCCTGGGCTGCCCTCTGGGTTTTCTGACACTGCACAGTAGGAAGCAAAATTATTTTCTTCTCCTTCTGTCTGGAACTGTCAGCCCTCTTCCCTCCCACTACTACCATTGCTGTTTTGTCTGAAAGAAACCTTCTTCTATCTTTCCATGTGTCCTCAGCTTTGGTGGTATGACAGCAGTCTGCTCTGTGGCTGCTGCTGTTGCAGACTTCATCCCTGCTGTCTTGTGGGCCAACTCTGCATCTGGTGTGAATAATATCTTCAGCCAATCTTCTTCTATCTGGCCCCAGAATCCACATATTCCTCCCACCTTTTGTCTCCTTCCCCTTAAGGTATTTTTTGGTCACCATTTGTATCTCAGCTGCTGAGTCCTGCTGGATCACAGCCCTGTTTTTAGTTTTGTGGAGCTTCATCCTGACTGTGTTGTGTTATCACAGGGGAATGGTGATCACAGTCCCCCCCCCCCCAAAACAAGAGGCTGAGCCAGACTGTTGTGGTAGATCCCTGCTTCCTGGCTTAGCCAGCCTTTTGGGACATAGGAATGCCTGCAGTGGAGTGCAGCAATTGGTGTCCACATAAATAGTCCTTTGGTGAACTAAGCTCAGCAGCATGTTACTCTCCAGAAATTTGATTGGAAATTCATGCCACAGACTTGACTGCATTCATATCTACTGTAAGGTAGTCTGATGCTTCCAAAATACTGTTGCCATCCCAGAATGGAAGACAGTATGTGCCAGAACTTGGTTTCCATTGTTGCCAACAGACTCCCACTGCTCTGAGCAGTATAAGATCTGGAGGATGCGCTTGGGATCAGCAAGGACTTGGTAATTGGACTGTTGTTCTTTCATTTTGCTACGCAGTAGCGAGCAGATTATAGAGCCCACACATTATAGATTTCCTGTCATCCCTCATGAATCAAGCTCCACCGTCTTATTTACTGTCAGCCAAGGCCTGTGAATAACATCACCAATGGATACACTCTCAAGCAGTTGTGCAAACACACAGTACAGAGCAGTTGCTTGTGCCTTTGGGCTGTTAGTTCACCTTTCCCCCTCACAACACCTATGGTAGTAAAGGGCCCTCTGTTTCCCATTTGCATGGAATGGCTCCTGGCTTCCATGGGAGCTCACATTTTGTAACACTGGAGGCAAATCTGTATTATCTAATTAATAATAAATCCCACATTTTTAACTTTCTGACATTTCTAGTTACAATTCTGGCCATTCTGTACACTCTCATACCCATGTGCACCAAGGATGCAGACTGCCAGCTTCTGGGGAGCTGGTTCATATTAAATCTAGCTGGTTTGTACTCAAGGCACAGCACTGGAAATAAGGACTATTGTAACAGCTCTCAGCTTCATCCAGGACTACTAAGGAATTCTGCTGTTCTACTAGTTGTATAGTGAATAACCTTGTTCCTTGTTCTAGATGTTCATAAAAACTCTGTGGTCTTCCAAGTGATAAACTTGGAGACGCAGGAATGAAGTTAGAGGGACTGAAGTGCTAATTTGTTTCTGTCTTGGAAATCTAGATATTAGGCAAGGTCTGGAGAATGTGTCTTCGAACAGTAAGAGGCTTTATCCAAGAGGAAGTGATTAAGCTGTTTGCTATTTCTGCTGTTGATAGAGCTGGAAGTAAATGGGTTTTGATTGCAATGTGGGAGATCTCAGTTTGATGTTACAAACTGGTATTTGCAGTGATACAGGAGTATTAGAACAGACTGCCTGAGAGGGGCTAAAAGTTTTGACAGATATTTTCCCAGCCTTTTCTGGAAAAATAATGCTGCTATAGCATTATCCATTGGGATGAAGGGATGCACCAGCCACCTGACCTGTTCCTAGCCCTATTTTTTGTGATTGTGAAATGTTAAGATATGTATGTCCAGCTGATGCAAGCTTGAGATGCATGCAAGTGTATATATCAAATAAGCATTAGCCTCTATAAGCTACCAGGATATCTTATGAAGGAGTACAAGCGCTCCAAATTCCTTCAAAGGCCTGCCATCCAAATGCTAGTGTACCCAACCATGGTAAGTCTTAAAAAGAGGTGGCAGCAACAATCTTTCTTGCTTAGCCAACTTTCTTAATTTTTATCTTCGTTTTCACTGCCACATAGAACAAACAGACTAGTAGCACCATCTTTTTTTTAACTAGTGCATCCTGTAGAGTTTAGTTTCAGTTGTTCATACCAGTGCCAAACTTTAATGATTGCTGCAAACACTTTCTATGCCTCTGATTTGTTTGCAGAAAGTTTTGTGGAAATTTTTATTGAAACCAGCAATATTTATTTTTTAAAGAAAAAGTCTTACATGATGTCTTCTTTCCATTTAAAAACAAATCAAGAAGATTCCTCTTTGCAAAACTCTAAATCAGCTTGTGTCAGACAGTGTCAGCTTGTGTCAAACAGTGATGGAATGGAAAGACACAGCAAAGGGAGCTGGGCAAGAAGGAGAGGAGGGCAAGCA
This sequence comes from Manacus vitellinus, assembly GCF_001715985.3. Classification (NCBI taxonomy): domain Eukaryota; kingdom Metazoa; phylum Chordata; class Aves; order Passeriformes; family Pipridae; genus Manacus; species Manacus vitellinus. Next base: position 20,425,341 of record NW_021940750.1, read on the forward strand.
AATAGTTATAAGCAAGTTCCTAGGGCTGTGGACTGTGGGGGGATGGGGTTTGAAGGTATGAAAGCAAAGGAAAGGATTGGGGTGAGAAGAAAAAGGCAGTGAAGAGAAGAAAGTGGGCTGGGATGGTCTGGAGAGGAGAGAGGCATGACTTGGATTGAATGGTTGGAAGAGCCTCAGAATGAATATTCCTCAACTGTCATCACTGTCTGATATTTACACAGTGTTTCCTGCTCCTCATGATAGTTTTTGCAAAGCAGGATGAGCTACCTCTGCAGCCCGTTTACTCTATTACCTTGGTTGTAGTGACCCACATGATGAGTTCGTCCCTTCTGATAATCCACAAAAGTGTCATTGTGATGCTTCACGAGGAAATTTCTTTGCTGTAAAAGTAACAACAGAATCTGAAAAGGGCACTTTGAATGGCACTAATGCAAAAACTGGGAGGTAGAGAAAGACTAGTTATCCTCTGTAGGCACTTCTGGCTACCTGACTGTGTGTCTTATATATCTCATGTTTTAGCTACGTTACTGCGTGCTGCTTCTTTCACAGGACCCCTGCCTCATTCACTGCATGTGATGGACCTACTCTGAGATAAATCAGAGTTGCACAGTGAAAGAGACCATCTGTAGGACCCCTGCCTCATTTGTCAGGTGTGTACTGAGTGAGACAAGGGACTGCAGGAAAGGAAGGGAAGCTTTTCTAGTTGAGGCAGTGAAATTCTGACCTGCCAGTTGACTTCTTTTCTGTATGTGACCATTTCTGTATGATAGTTTTCAGGTTTTTGAAGCAGCTGCTGTGCCAGTCATTGTTTACTTGTGTGTTCCTTATTTTATAGGGGACCTTTTTCATCCCAAAGGGCCTATTTTACAGAAACACTGAAAGCTTACAGCTGCAAATTAAGTGAACGGAAATCCACTGAACCCAAGGTGCTATACAAGCACGGATCAGTCGGGCTGTTGGTGTCTCAGAGTGGGCACCCAGAATTAGGAAATACGTTTTAACACAGTCTTCAGTCATTCACCCATAAAATGGGAATAAAAATGCCCCCTCCTCTCGTAGAAGTATGTGAAAATAAATGATCTTGGGCTAGTGAAGCTCTTGGACAGTGTAATGATAAGCCCATAGAAAAACACATAAGGAAATGAATAAATCTCTAGAGCCAGGTTTGAATAATGTGCGGTAAATAAGGCCTGGGGCCACACACTGAACAATGAGCAGAAACCAGCATCTCAAGCAGCTGCTCATTACATAGGAACAATCCCTTCTGAGTGCAGTCTGAGATGGGGTACTGTGGAAAAAATATGATCCTGTAATTATGGAGTATAAAATAATGCATATGTACATGAGGGCTAAAAGTATTTTTCACAAGTAAATACAATTGTGGTGTTTCCTAATTCTTGACTTCATTTATAGTCTGCCCTATTTAACATACAGTTTTGGTTTCTCTTTGTTTCATGGGTCCTGTCAAGCTTTGCAGTTTTATTTCCTGTAAGATGATTTTGTCCTAACCTCTCCATTTGGATTAAGTGTTGCCATTTCATGTAGTTGCAGATCAGCTAAATGAGGTAGTCAAAACCTGCTCATCTTATACATTATGTATTCCACAAGTTGTAATCTCCACAAAGGTGCAGTTTTGTGTGCGTAAGGCAGACCTGACCCTGTAATTTGCCATCATGAGCAAAACTGACATCCAGATGCTGTTGTTCTTAACAGTGAAGGAATTTGGGATATTTGAGAACTTACAGCCTGCTAGCAGTAGTTAAAACAATAAAACCTCCAGTAATTTTCCCACACAACAATATGCAAGAGGAGAATGTCATTAGGGCTATGAAATGACTGTAGAAGTCTTTGCTGTAACAACTGCAGGAAGAATGGCAAAGTTTAAGCTCTTAGTGAAAGTATGCAGAAATATAATGCTCAAAATACATAATCTTAAATAACCACACTTTTCATGAATACTTATGTGCCTGTTTAGGAACAAATATAAGAGGGACTTTTTGCAAAGGCATGTAGCCAGAGGACAAGGGGGAATGGCTTCAAACTGAAAGAGGGTAGATTTACATTATGTATTAGGAAGAAATTCTTTACTGTGAGGTTGATGAGGCACTGGAACAGGTTACCCAGAGAAGTTGTGGCTGCCCCATCCTTGGAAGTGTTCACAGCCAGGTTGGATGGGGCTTTGAGCAACTTGGTCTAGTGGAATGTGTCCTGCCCATGGCAGAGGGGTTGGAACTAGATAATCTTTAAGGTCCCTTCCAACGCAAGCCATTTGTTGATTCTATGAAATATGTAGTGACTGTAATAATAATGGAGAAGTGTTAAACTCTATCAAGCTGAGAAGTAGAAGGTTAATGATGCTGGGATGATCAGTGTCCAAACGTAATGCTAGTTAACCTTTCCATGGCATGGCTGATATTTGCCATAATTTGAAGGAAGAATGTTATAAATAGTACAAGAAGTGGATCTGTGTCACGTATCCCTGATATTTTGTTTGTATGAAGTAGAATTGTCTGTTGCAGATGTCTAAGAGACATGCCATAAAATCTTTTTCTCTTATATTTCCCCCCTTCCCTCCCATTCACAATCTCAAATATTGGAAGCAAAAGTCATTGGCCTATTTAGGCTGTAGAATGCAATGCGTTTCTCAAGGACAAGTACCACTGTTGGCTAGTTGATAGCTTGGAAAACACTGGTTCCCACATGTGCTGAAGAGAATGGTTCATTCTGGACATGAAGTAAGCCAAACCTATTAAACACATTTTAACCCGTGTAAGAGACTGAATGAGTGTCCTTTGTGCAGTGGTTTAACTGCTCGGTTTTAACAGTTTCATCAGATAAGTGCATGGTTTAAAGAGGACGGAAGAAAAAGTGATGCCAAGATACCCAAGAGTAGGAACTTTCACAAAAATGCCCTTAGACAGAGGCTGGCATTACTGGCCAAAGGAAAGAGGAAAGAACAATTAAACAAATACGACGATCTGTTCTTGTAGGGGTCAGACAGCAAAATGCAGCACATGTGCTGAGTGGGAGCCATCAATGAGAACTGGTTTCCCCATGGGATATACAGACCTGGACTATCAAAGTAAACTGGGGCTAGGGCAAACAGATGTTATGCCAGACACGTCAGCAGAACTAGTCTGTTTTACATAGGTGTCTGATCTTACTTGGCATGCTTTATACTCTCTATTTGGAATCTCAGGGTGGAATATAACAATTATGATTTAATCCTAACTGCTCTGTTCTCCACATATGATGCAACTCACGGGTATTACTTCAAACCTATGCAAACAGGAAGCTGAGGCACAAGGTTTGTTGCGCAGCTCCTGAGTGTACAACCTGTCACACACCTCTGCTTCCCTTTGATGAGAAAAGGGAGACTGTGGGTCACTACATTACCAAAGTGAAATCTTTCCCTACAGGTGTCTTATTGATAGTTAGGTAGTGTGAGTTCCCCAAAACTGATGTTTTGAAAACACCATCCTGAAGCATCCCTGTACAACAGGCACTCTGCTCTCTGGAAAACCAGCTTAGGACAGAGTTGAGTAAATTGAACCCAAACAGAAGGGACAGTGGCCCTCACACTATTGTGGCAGTGAGGGGGTAAGATCAGGCCTTGATTTGCAAAAAGTGCATCTGACCAGAGGGTATGATCCTAACCTTGCTCAGTAGCAACCAAGCGGGAGTCTCACTCTTACAGACCTGCCAAGCAGAAAATGTTTATTTCCTGCTCTGGATCCATGATCCAGGAGGAAAGAATAAAAGTGATTTAATCTTCAATGTGAGGAAAATCACCTGACTGAGCAGGACACAGAGGACAAATGGGACAGGGGGCTTTTTTTGCCCGGCAAGGAGGGATGGGGGAAACAAAAGTGAGGCACAAGATTACAATCCTTAATTGTTATTTATTATTAATTTTCTATTTTTTCCCTTGTTCGGATTCCACAATTGCTGGAAATCGGGGCTCCTCTAGCTGTCTGGGTGCATCTGTGACATTGAATCTGTCTTTGAGATGGGGAGCACCCTCTGGTGGTTAAGGATATTCTGACATTTCCTGGGATTGGCACCCATCATCTCTGCAAGCCACCAGTTAAGGTGGAGAGGAGGTAATGCTGGCTTTCTGTCAGTGTTCAGTGCACAAACACTCACTCTGACTTTCTGACCCAGGAATCTGAGTTGACCCCTTACAAATCCTTTTTGCCCTGTGAAAAGGGTGTAAGGTGTGTGTGTTCTCCCTGCCCTGCTGTTGTGAAAAGCTCACATGCATCCCCTTCTTGCTTTCTCCTGATGAGAGGGCAAGTAAAGCTCAGTTTCCTTCATTAGTTCCCAGTGGACACAAAATCCCGCCCTGGCTCTCTCCTAGGGGATGCTGTTTCCTGCCTCAGATCTTGCTCATGTCTCCAAAAAGCACTGGTCTTGCACCCAGAGCTCTCCCCTGTCCATCTCTCGCTGGATTTGCTCTGCCTAGATGCTAAAGCCAGCACAGTGCAGTCCCTTCCAGGGAACACAGAAATTCAGCTCAGGTTTCCCTTCTCCTTCCCTAAATGGATTAACAGGCTGAGGGGATCGTCTCTGCCTGCTTGACTCAATCTTCATTAGCTAACAACTTTCGCCAGCAGCAGTCACATCCTGGTCCAGAGAGCTGTTTTTACAGGAGTGGATTCTGGCCCCAGCCTCCCACAAAGGCTGTTGCATCTTCTGAGAGGTTTTTCTTGGTAATAAGGCTCTGTGGGCTGCCCTGGTGGTAGGGATGTAGGGCAGGAGTACTGCAAGATGTACATCCTTGCTCTGTGCAGTGCTCTCTTTACAATAACTAATCCGCATCCTTTGCTGACTAAGACACCCGCACCTCTACGTAATGCACATGCTTTATGAGTGTCAGAAAACATTCTGTGGCTCTGAAAGTGATGTGCTTTTTTTTTTTTTTTTCCCCTTCATGTTTTCCAGCCAAGGGAGGATCCTGAGTATATTGGGATGCCCCTGAAACTTTTCTTAGATGGCTGTCACTTCTGGGTGCCCTTGGGTGCTTGTAGGCAGTAAATTTGAATGCAGTATTTCCTAACAAGCTGTGTGGAAGCAAGTGACCCTACCTCTCAGCCACTTCTCCCTGTTGCTTTGTGAGAGTCATTAATGGGTGTTGCACCCTTGAACAGGCAGTCATTTATTTCACAAGTGCTGCTGTTTCCTCAGTTCAAAGAAGATCTTTTCTACAAAAGTAAGCTGTACACTTTAAATTGCATCGATTTTGGAACAATCCATTTAAACTACTGAAAATCCAAATTGTGGATGCTCTCCTGTCAGTTTGAGGATGCTTCATTTTTGCTCATTAGATGTCCTAACAGGTTTAGTTTCAATAGTAATGAGTGCCTTTTGCACCAGCTTAAGTTAATCTATTTCAAATTGTACCTTGAATTATACTGCAGAGAAAGCCTGCAAGGAGAGGAGGTGAACACTAGGCATCACTAATACCATCGAGGGCTGTTTATGCCCAGCAGTAGGGAGGCAAATGTTCTTATTTATTCACAACCTGACCATTGTGGCAGGGGAAGTTGGTGCGCCATGCTCTGAATGCAAGGTCAACTGGCCAGGAACAGTCAACATGGATTTTTTTCTTTCAGCAAGTTGGAAGGGAAATAAAAAAGGCAAATGGGTATGAAGGGGCAAGGGACACTGCAGACTGCGAAGGATTTTAGAACATAGAGCTGTGTTTAGCAAATTAGGGATGAATTGAATTTCCCAAACAATATGTGTTAAAGCACACAAATTAATAACCCCACCACTTATAAATGAGCAGTGAATTTGGTTTGGCTCTGTAAAGCCACAAGTCAGTTGCCAAAGCAGAACACCTCCCTAGGGAGTCCTGGGTTGCTCGTTCTAGCTCCCTGGGGAATGCAACCCTCTCTGGAGCAGTCCCCTGTCAGGGCTACGTAGCTGTCAGTGCTCACTGATGTGCTTCCCAGAATGAGAAACAAAGGTTGCACAAACCCCAAAAATGTAACCTGTCTCTGAATGGGCAGCAAAAGAATTTTCCTTTAGAAGACCAAATAAGACCTGTTTTATTGAATGGCAAATGTATCCCTTCTTTACTGCTCTTTTTTTGGAGGAACATAAACTAAGAGAACAAACCTGGTTTTATATATTTACAAGTAGCAGAAATCACTTTATGCATGGGGAGAAGCAGACTGGGTAGGAGGCAGTCTGAGTTAGGACTTGCTGAAATACTCTCCTGCTTAGATGTTGTGCCTTTTCGATGTTGAGGTTACCTTGGATCACTGATCTTGATGAAGATGGTACTCTCTTGTTCTTGAGTCCTTTTCTTTTTAAAGATTGCCCAAAGCACTTTATGCATAATGAGTTATTTTGCTACCATGACTGGCTTTGCAGTAGCTTTAATGGCACAAAACAATGCACTGCTTTGAGACCAGAACTGAGGAAGAATATTATTGCTGTGGAGTAATGCAAGATATACTAGCAGAGGCAGAACAGAAATAAACTGGAATAGTTGAATGAGATGTGTCCAAAGCAGTAGTTTGCCATCTGCTTCTGCCCTTTTCATCTTAATCTCTGCTACCTCATCAGTAATGAATTGTGGGAAGACATGAATTGACACAGTGCAGGCTGTACCACTCACATAATCTGTTCAGTCCCTATCAGTGACCCTCTTGTAACACTACTCTTTTGCAGCATCTTCCAGTGAAAAATTCTGATAGTGGTTGCTAGTTTCTAAGCCTTCGTACTCCTCTGTGGCCCTCTTACCAAAGCCAGAACAAGAGGATATTTGCCAGATCTGTCTGGCTGGGCAGATCTGTCTTTCTATCTCTACAGGTTTTTTTAGTTAGTGATGAAGGATCAACTCTGAATACTGACTCTGTGATTTTAGGGAATAACTCCTCCTTATCCTCTGACTTTGGGAAACAGTAAGAAACTGCATTGAGAAAGACAGTAATGTATCTCAATATGAAATTCTTAATACCATATCAATAATTCTGTATTTCTGTGCTGACTTTTTCAATTCACATATTTCTTTATGTTTAATCTCTTAGTCCTTCCCTCCTGGTAAGTTTAATATATTTAGATGAGCTTTGGATACAGACTAAGCTAATGTGCTTTCTGTGCAGTTAGGATTTGGTTGCATGTAACTTCAGAGTTGCTTTCTCAGATGTAGATTGAATTGAGGATGTCTATTGGGAGTTTCAGGTCTTGGTTTTCTCATTGGAGGTCCTTCCATCAGGCAGGTCTGTTAAATGCTTGCTGAGTCCCTAGAGACACTTGATCTGTGTTTAAAGGGAAGCAGCTGATCCATGAGAAGAGAGAAACGGCTGTGTACTCAAGCACTGTTGCTCTGAAGAGATCTTGCTGAAAGCTATGCAAAGCTTGCATGGCAATCTAGGTGCCCGGGGCTCTCCATGTACTTCATCCCAGCAGAGATCTATGTGATGCTCTTTCTGGCCTTTCCTGCTCTGAGAAAGATAAGTTGATGGCTCCAGGATGCTTTGAGCATGAACTGCATTTAACTCTCCTGAGGCCCAGGCCAGTAAAACCTCTGGAGGATTCCAAGCAGCACCTGGCTCCTGCACCCCACTCTTCTGAAAGCTTCCCTAGCTTCCACTCCCAGAGAGCAGGAAGTCCATAAATAAATAATTCCCTCTGTCTCTCCTGATCAACCCAAGCAGCTGTGATTGCTCCTGAATGCCTAGGTTGTTTTCTTCTTAATGGCTTTTAAACCACTTTTACCCTCATTTGACGACCCAGCTCCGTCTCCCACTTTTGGAGGAACAATTTCTTTTAGAGTGAGGGTTTTGGGGGATATTAATATTGTGTCAAGAGTTTTGGCTGAGGTGAAATAGTATAGCAGTGCAGGCAAAGCTACAGTTTACTGGTTCTACCAGGCTGCCCCAGACCTTATTCCGACAAATTCTACAGGATGTCTCCCAGGGTATTGGAGGTAGTATTGACTCTTGCTTGAGCATGCTGGACACGTGATGCTCTTGGACATCCCACAGACATTAGTAACTCTTATACCACTCTAAGACACTATGCTTTTGGAATGTGTTTTACTGTTGGGAGATCTAATCACTAAGACATCCGAGTGCTTATCTTTTGCTCCACAGTGTGTAGGTAAAAATCTGGGAACATAAGTTATGAGTGTAGGCTCTCATTTATCTGTTCAGCTGACCTACAGCATCTCATTAATGGGCATTAAGGGACAGCTTGCCAAAATTTAGACCTTATGCTTGTGCTTTTGTATCTTGTATATATGAACTGAAGTAGCTAAAAAAAAGAGTGGTCCTTAAATAGCAAATATATAGCCAAATCTAAAGGTGTTTGGTTTGTATCCTAGTGCAACCCTTGGAGATATTTATTGTGCATCTGATGGGTGTCTACGCAGAAGTATTAACACTACCTCCACCAGCAGAACCTACCTGCTGGGCAGTAGGACATGCAAAGCATGTTCTGAGCATCCTTACAGTGCTGCTCAGGTATCCTGTTTGACGTGTAGTAGCACAGTCTTGTATTGTGTTGTAGACTAATGACTGTCCCCCACACTTCCTTTGGAAGAGACACTAGTCTATCTGGGTGGAATGCAGCTGTCATGCCTATGGGCTAACTCGGCCCAAATAATTGCTAGCTAATGACCTATGTTTTTCGTTTGTTTTAACCATTGTGCTTGACTGGTCAGTTTAATGAGTATCCTCATGAAATGAGCCCATAGAAATGAGGTGGTCTCTCAAGTTAGTACTCTTGCCTGATACCATCTATCTCATAAGCAAGGCGTATCGTTGGCTGGGTGCCATTGGCTGTTAATCAGACCTGAATCTGAAGCAGTGACAGTCTCTCCTACCATCTTCCTTCTGTCCTGCTTCTGTCTAACTTCTTGGTACTCTGGAAAAGCAATGGGTTTAACGAGGAGAAGTGCTATCCCCAGACTGAATGGTTCCCAGGACAAACCTGGTAGCAGCAACTCCTGGAAGTTATGTCATAAAAGCCTACCCTTTTCTGAGTTGATGACTGCATGAGTTATGAAGTACTGTCAAATGTTGAGGGGCAAGGTCTAAAAGATGAGTTGAGTACTACTAAGTTCAGCTGACTGGAAATGTTTAAGGGAAGGTTGCTATGTTCAACAGAGGAACAGAGAGGGGAGGGATTGGTAGTCTTTGATCATCACTAAAATAAAGGTATTCAAGAGATTAGCTAAAGACCAAAACTGGATTTTCTTTTGTAAGCACTGTGGAGACCATGGGGACTTGTTGCTAGGAGGCTGCAGCACCAAAGTCACCCTCTAATCACATGGGACTGAGATTTGAGTTTGCCTTAACAATGATACTGAAAAGTAATCTTTTCTAATGCTGCCATAGGAACGGTGAAGCTGGCAACCCATGACTTTGAAAGATGAAGGCATTTTTGCTGAAATCCAGTGGAACATGATCAGATCTATCAGGAGAAGGCTCTACTGCTGCCCACAACTGCCTCTGTGCCTAGAACTCTGAGAAATTTTAAGACTTGGAGCTCATGTCAATAAGACCTTTTCAAAGACATCCAGGGGCTTGTACTTTCTCTAGATTGCCATCTTTTGGAGTACATAAAGCTGCATAACAGAATTAGGACTCAGCTGGTGAAAGTTTTCCTCTCTTGCATAGAAGTGCTTTTTTTTTTTTATTAGTAACCAGCATCTGTCTCTTTGTGAGTGGCTACTTTCTTGATACTGTATGTGCATATATTGTGTAGCTAAAGTAGGCATGTTTATATGGTCCTGAGTTGCCCTGCCTCTTTTAAGTGATATTTTGCAGTATAAGCAAGGATTATTTTTCTCATTATTTTTTTCTCTATACTTTTTGAAAGTGTACTGCAAAAACATGATCATTCATGACCTATAGGTATAGTGTTTGAATGTTAATGACCTGTAGACAAAGCAGTGATTTCCTAATATGTTTTACTGCAGGTGTCTGAGTGAGATACAGACACACATCTCATGATAGAACTCAGAAGTTAAAAGTAAGTTAAGAAGCTTGGGATAGGGTTCGTTGGCAAAGTTGTCTAATCAAATAATCTGTCACAGCAATTTGCTCTTGTCCAACATGTGAAATAAATGTAGTTCAAGTAATAAATAAACTCAAGAGGGAGCTGTGAAAAAAATCTGCATTGTTCTTCAAACACCAAAGTTAGTACAGAACAAATCTTAAAAAAGGTCATGTACTTAACCGAGCTGTTTAGAGATTCAGAGCAAAGGAGACTTGAGGCAGATACAGCATATCACAACAAAGCTGGGCTCTACCATGTTTGGCTCTAGCCAAAGCCTGTAGCATCTTACTGTTAAAAACTGGAGTATTCTGAGGCTGGAGGAGGTGACTAGGAGAGCACTCCTGATCATCTGATATCTCTGCTTTTTCCAGACAGAAACTACATCAGGTTGGCTAATGTCACTTGGGACCTGCAGGTTCATCTCACTGTTAAATACTTTTGTATAGATCTGCTGTTGGTGAGCTCTTCTGTATTTGGCCTGGCTGACCTGGTGAAGTCAATAGTCTTCTATCAGCAGTGCCCAGATGAGGCCAGATGGAGGTTTCTGCAGGGAAAGGAAGGTCTTTAATACTTGCTTTCTTCATCCCTTACACCCTGGATAGAAAAGTCCTTTCAGTGTTTTGCTTCCCTAGAACTGCCTCCCTCATTTTCCAAATGGACTCTGTTATCTGCTCAGAGAACCCAGCTAAGAGTAAATTGCACACTTACTCACTGCTTTTCATCATGTCATAGTATTAAAACTTTAAAGTCTGGGTCACTGGAGCCACCTCATTGCTGTTGCTGGGAAATAAGTTATCTTGCCCACTGTTTCCATCACAGACTTGGAAAACTTATCCTCCATCCTCACTGCCTAACCCTTGGTGGGCATACTTTCATAACTCTGAGTAATTCTGCTTCTTTAAGCCCCACTCCTTTTCTGGTTGAGACACTTGCCATTATCAATGCACATGCCAAAAATGTTTTCATTTTTTACTTCTAGCGTAACAGTAACTTATTTCTCCTGACAAGACAGATGTTTCTTTTGATCAGTTCAGTAAGTAAGCTGATACCATGAATATTATGGTTTTAGAGTGATTAGAACTGATGGGCTTAGAGTGCATGGGCTTGAAGAGAGAATCAGCTAATCACCTCCCCAAATCAGAGCAATGAACAAGCATGCCCAGTTCTCCTGACTATCCTCCTTTGCCTTTTGCAATACAAGACTTGAAGCTAGTGTACTGAGGTAGAAAAGTTAAAGTTGAAAAGATGCTGATTGACTTTATGTCCTATCTAACAGGATGAATCACCATATTAGGAAGGCCCTGCTTGTGATGCCTCTGTGCTGGAGGATTGGCAACAGCTAAGCAGACGTAAAGATTCCTTGATGCCTTGTGTTCCCTCCTTCCTCCTGGTAGCTAAGCAAATACCCCAGCTACTGCCCTGTGGACATCTAGGGTCATGGATGGGGAAGGATTAATTTCTATTTTTCTCCAGTTTGAAGAGAGGATATGAAATAGCACTGAGTGTGCTAGTAAATGATGTGTAGGTGTGACTGTGAATAAAAGCAATTTCCAGTCAGGGTCTTGGTCATGTTCTGCCTGACCACAGTGGCTCAGCTGAGGATTATTGTAATACATCACAGAAAACCGATCAGCAACAGGTGAAAATTTGGATCTAGATCACAGCTCTCCATTGAAGTCTTCTAAGTCTACAAGATCCACCTATCTCTGTAATTACATATCTTTTTTGAGGAAGGTTTCTGTCCATTTAGTTAAACAAGAATTAGGCAAGACTGACCAAGAAATAGATTTCCAAAACATAAAAGAAGATACACTGCCGCCTTTCTGGGCAAGGAGCATAGAAGTTCATATCAAATACTCCAGCTAACTGATGATGCAAGAGAGAGCAGAAGGCATAATCCCAGCTATATAATTTCCTCTCCTGTCTCTTTATATGTTTCTTATTACACGTCCTTCTATAATCTGGAAAGAAATGTCTCTTCCCATTGTCTTTTTCTTTTCTATGTGGTAAAATACTCTGCATCTGCCTCTTACTCTGATGCCGTGTTTTAGTTTTACAAAAGTTAGTATAGCTTCGCCTGGTTTGTCTTTGTGCATGTGTGTCTCTGCAGTGCAGTTTTGTTTAAGATGTCAGCAGGAAGATATTCTGCTCTGGAACTAGAGTCCTGCTATTAACATTGCAAAGACAAAAAAGGGTATAAAAGGACAGAAAACTGCATTGGCCCTACAAAAAAAAAAGAAAAAGGGTTATTAAAAGAAAGCCTTGATCTTTCATTGGCAGTGTAGGGACTATGTTTGTTTTATCTCAGGGTTCCTAACACAGAATTTAAGGGAAGCTCATGGTTTTAAAGACGAGGTAATGCTTAAAACATATTTAAGGATTTTCAGGTGGGTTTCACTGTTTAAAAATCACAATGTGAAAACTATTTTCTGCTTAAATAGATGTTGAGCTTCAGCAGTGATGGTGGTGATCTTTTTTGATGGAAGCATATTGTTCTTAAGGCCAATTCATTTTTTTGGGGAAAAAAAACCTACTGGACTTTGGTAGAAAACAAGACATTACTTTTGGTGGGGAGAACAAGCTGTTTTGTTTGGGTGTAGTAAGGGAAAATAGAATAGAGCCCAAAATAAAGAAGGCTGGTCTGTCTTCATGTATTGAGTCTGTATCTGGGGTAGCTGTTTATTAGGGCAGAGAATATATGCTGTGAAAGTCTACCAGCCATTAGGGGGCTGTGCTCAGGGTACCTAAGTTTCTCTCCAGGGCTACTAGCCTTGCAAAGCAAATGGATCAGGGCATTCAAGACTTGTGTGAAGTTTAATCAGTTCTATTAGCCTCAAAAGTGTGAAAGGGTTGTCTTCTGAATTCACCCCAATGACCCCTCTGTAACTGTTTCCTTAAATGAGGCAGGGGCTGGTAAAGGTTTCTTGTCATAGAACTCCTCTTTCTCCAGCAGACAAGATAAAAATATGTATACCCAAGACTGTTCTGCCCAGTTTAGGTCTCCTAATTATTATTATTACTGTTCTGCCCAGTTTAGGCCTCCTAATTATTTTTTTTTTTTTTTTACCCTGTGCTAATACCATTTCACTGACTTCCTTGTGAGAATACAATAATAGGGCCTTCATAAAAGGGAAAAAAAATCCCAAACCCCTAAAAGTAACTAGATCTCTCCCTCTTCTGCATTTTCCTTATTCACAAAAAATAGCCTTATCAACAACTGAAATCAAGTTTGTTTGGCATGATTTGCAAATTACTCCTATATTAGACCAAATGAAATTTCAGCCAATCAATCAGCCAGCTTGATGAAAAGTTGTTAAAATGATAATTTTTTTTTAAAGTAAAAAATTAATTTATCAAAAGCAGATTAGTCATTAAAGGCCAGAGGAAAGTCTTCAAAGAAAGTCTCTATCAATCTCTTAGAAGAGCCAGTAAAACAAGAGACTTCCCACAATTCTTTCTTTCCCCTTCTTTCTTTCCCCTTCTTTCTTTCCCCTTCTTTCTTTCCCCTTCTTTCTTTCCCCTTCTTTCTTTCCCCTTCTTTCTTTCCCCTTCTTTCTTTCCCCTTCTTTCTTTCAAAGGGGTTTGCATGTCTCAAAGAACTGATACTGCCTATCACTCCATCAGCCTGTAGCACTCCTGATTGTCATCTGTCCAAGGCTAACGTTGATGGAACATCGTTGCTCTGTACTGGGACAAGGTGTGAGGACAGCTGATGACCTCAAAGCCAGAGGCTGCCTTATGTAAGTCATCCCAATGGGTAGCACTTACTAGAGCACCTGTGGGTAGGCTCTGTTCAGAGCCTGCAGGCTCTGCCCCTTCTGCAAGCGAGAGAGCAGCAGTTTCAGGGGAGGATTTGGTCAGGGCAGCAAACAAAGGCTATGCTTACAAGGCAAGCTGCTGTTGCATATGCAATTCTGTCTTGGATTTACCTAGAGTTTTTTTGCTTCCAGATCTACCAGCTTAATCTGACAGTGCTTTCTACCCTTGCCCTAATACTGTTTTAAAAACACACATATTGGAAGGATGGCCATATTTAGATCAGTGTTTCCTTTATTCTTTGGGGGAAAAGAAATTGGCTAAAGCTGTGAAATCTCAGCAAGTGCAGTGTGTAGAAAGGTTTGCAAAGAATGAAGCCTCCTGAAGTTCCAAAATCAGCCTTCAGGACTCGTTCTCTATTTTGGGGAATTAAGGTTGGCAAATCAAGCCCAGCTAACAGAGACTATTCCTTTCTATCCTTATCAGAAAAGAAGAGCCAGATTTCTGCACAGCTTACTCTCAAGGCAGGGGAAGCTCCATTCATCCATTTGCAATGGGTCAGAAGAGATTAATATTACATTTTTGCACCACTCCGTAAATGCCCACGTCACCCAGGCAGTCCTCTGTCAGCAGCAGCCCATTTCCAGAGTACAAACCCACTATTGTACTGTTTATATCAGTTAATTCAGACCTGTGGACCTTGTGCCAGGCAATCACATGGCTCCCTGCTTGCCTCACCTCAGCCTGGATAGAAGTTAAAGTGCAAAATTAAAACATCAGCTATTGGGAGAGCAGGACCTGCCTGCCAAGCCATTCCCACCCTGGTCTCCCATTCACTGAGAGCCTACACCGGAGCTAATTTCTGCACAATCAGGATCCAGCCAGAGTGCATCTTTTTGGAGAAAATTGTTTTCTGTCAAAATCAGCTCACTATAAACACCCTCTCTCGCTCTTGAGCTGTAGTATACCCAGGCCCTGACCCTGTGTGTCTCCTCCAGCCTCTCTTGCTTGTGTGCATCAGGAATCCTCTTTATGGGGCAACCAAGTCATCAGTGAGTTCCTCTCTGGTCTCAGATTTCTGTTGGAAACGCAATGGTGCTGGTTTCATTCTTCTTGCCTGTGCTTGGGTCAGGTGTTCTCCGATGTGGTTAGTGAGATTCCTTGCTTACAGTCCTGGGCCCAACTAATGCTAATGCCATGCTAAAGCTCGTCTCTTGTCTCTTCGTCTTAGAGTTTCTGCCTTAAATATCACTTAATTGTACAAAGGTATATGTATATATCTTCCGTTTGTATTAATTTTGTTTCATGGAAAGATGTATAATCTGAATTGTGTCACCTGTGACATTCAGGAAAACAGATTCTGCTGTACTCTTAAAATTGAATGAGTCTTCTCTCTGTCTTGATTTTCTAAACTAACTTGTTTTCTGTGCTGTCTTCATGTGTACCTTTCACCATAAAAGACCTCTGTCTTGACATCCTTAGGCTGTCCTGTCTCAACGATAGTTGATCAGAATCATGTCCTCACACAGTCTGAGGACATGCTAGGGCACACCATTAGTTTATATGACCCTTGTTAAGATCTCTGGTAGAGGAGGTAGTGAGGAAGTTGCATTGATAGACTTCAATAAAACAATGACAGTTTACACTGGCTGTGACTTTTGCTGTTCCTCTTTTCTGAATATTCTCAAGTTTCTACAAATACTGGTTGTGTGAAAAGTTGTAGCCTAATTTAGTCTGTGTTTATAGTTTATAGCTGAGCCATGCTGCTATGTTGTATCACCTCCATCATTCAAAAAGCTCTAGTCTGCCGTTTGCTTCTCCTGGTGTTGCACACTCTTGCCTCAAATTAGATTCTAGGTTTTATATTAACAAATACTCTCTTAGTTTCTACATTTTTATTTTTGTTTGTCTGGCATAAGAGAACAAAGCTTTTATCCAGGTATGTTTGCGTGTATTTTTATTTTAAAAAGGCCTCTAGTTTTTGTTAATGTTAAGTATAATTTTATGTATTTGAGCACTGAACATCTAAACATGAAGTAGAAGCATAGGAGAGAGACGAGTCAGGTTTGTGAGTGCAGTTTGGAAAGTGGAGAGTAGGTAGCAAGTGACAAACAGACCCTTTAGTGCAGCTCTATGTGAGTCAGGGGTTTAGTGCAAGACTGTGTGTGGTAGGCATATGCCTGAGAGGTTTGTGTGCTTATATGGAGAGGGACCTTCAAATAGGTGTTGGTATGTTGTTGTAAATATACAGTGGAATTGTATGAGTGTGAAGATGCATGCGGGAACTGTGAAAGCACACAGACTCTACCAGCAGCCGGTACATATGCAGAGCTTTGAAAATGTCTTTCATTAAATTAGTTGTGTGTGCCAGTTTTGATGTTTGTGAAGATTGCAGAGGGTCTGTAGCTATGGTTTTTGTGCCTGGGAATATGTGCTGTTATCCTGAATGTCTGATTCTGATCTCCTATGCCAGGATTTATTCCAGTGTAGTTTCATCAACTGCATTGAAGTGACATCTGAATTACACTGCTTTGAGATGGGATTCAGGCACTCTTCTGCACATGTTTGTGCGTGTATGGGAAAGCAGATGTCCGAGTGCAGTGATTAGGCTGTGCCGCTGTGAGACGCGGGTCTGTGCATGTGCACGAAGTGTATGTTTGTGGAGTTGTGTGTTTGCATGGGACATGCACGTTCCAGTGCCACGCCGGTGTCCTAGGCTGTGCATGTGGGTTGCAGTCTGGGCGCACAGCCGCCCGCCGGCATGCCCGCGTAAATAGTGCACGGGGTACCCTTCACCTCAAGTTTTTTTACAACCCTAAACTCTACAGCCGGTGTCCACGAGAGGCAGATCAGTGGGTAAGAGGGAAGGGGCGCGTGCGCTGCCGCTGCGACCGTTCCCGCGGCGGGACCGAGCTGGAGCTGCGATTCCGTGTCACGGGCGCTGCCGGCGGCCCCGCCGCCCTCGCTGCCGTGCCGGCCAGCCCTGCTGGCGGCCCGCACTGCATCCCACCGTGCCCCAACTCCTCCGGCCCCGCTCGGGCCCTCCTGCCGGGCAGGGGCTGGCGCGGGCACCGCCGGTCGCGCTGCGGTGCCGGTGCCGGGTCCGGCGGCCCCCCCGGCCGTGCCTCCCCCAGCCGCCCTCCAAGCCCAGCCCCTGCGCGGGAGCCAATAGCCGCCCTGCCGTCTCCATCCGTCTCCCGGCGTTAATGCTACAGCGGGGCTCGGGGCGGCGAAATCCCCCGTGGCCGTGTCCTGCGCGCCGCCCGCCTCCTGCCGCCGTCAGTGTGTCCGCACGCGGGTGCGGGAGCGGGAGCGGGAGCGGCGCTGCCTCCCGCCCCGCCGCCGGGCTCGGGCCGGCTTCTCTTCCCGGCGCTCCCCGCTCTCCAGCCCACTGCAGTTTAGTTGTTCTCTTGTGTTTTTTCTTTCCCTTTTTTTTTCTTTCTTTCTTTTTTTTTTTTTTTTTTTTCTCCTCCAACTGGGAATGCTCAAACTGGGACTGATGGACATTTCCGAGCTGTGCATCTCCGACCCGCTCGGCTACCACAAAATCAGTGAGTGTGCCGTGCCGCGAGCCGGGCGGGCCGGGGGCGGGCTGGGACTGGCGATGCGTCCCGCTGCGGGTGGGATGGGGCAGCGACCCCGCAGTCCCGCTGCCTTCCCTGCGCAGAGCCGCCGCCTCCCGCCGCCTCCCGCCGCCGCGGGCACCGCGTGTGCTGGGTGTGCGGAGCGGGCGGCCGCGGGCAGGGCAGGGCAGGGTAGGGCAGGGCGCACCTCCGCGCCGGCAGGTGCGGCGGAGTCCGCGGAACAGCACTTGGGGGTGTGTCGGCATTTTGGTGTGTTTCTTTCTTGCCGTGTAACTTCTTCCTCTAATGCTTCATCTCCTAGGAACAGGCAGCTAACAGTGAGCGCTGGCAGTCCTTTCTGCGCAGTTTTACTTTCCGTCTGTGCTAGGATTTTTATTAGATGAATTACTAGGTGCCTATAAAGAGATATGCATATAAAATTATACGAAGCAGATCCATTAAAGCACTGTATTTTATTTAAGAAGTCCGTTTTTCACCCGAAATGCCCTATGGAAATTCAGTTTCCTGCAGCTTACTCTTTGGATAGCCTGCCCGGGGAAAGAGTGGAGTGAGTCGGAGGGCTGGCAAGCAGACATCCCGAGCTGGGACCGGTGGCTGATACCTTAGCACCTGCTACTGCTCTTTGTATTCCGAAGTAGGCTGTGCCTGGTAATGCTGTGTTTAAAATCACTTTAGCATGTTAAGTTTGGTTTGATCTTGTTGGGGAAGTTAGGAAACAAGGCAAAACCTTCTTAGTGTTTGTATCCAGCTGACTGGAACAATTAATTTTAAATGCATTACTCCTCTCCGATAAATCTCACCCCGAACAGAGTCCCCTTTTGTGTGTTTGCATGTTAATCCGTGTGTCACCTCTGCAGGTTTTGTGGTGTCATCAGAGGTGGGAATGAAGTAATTTTGCCTATTTTATTGCTTTTGTCTTAAGAACACGTTGTATTTAGTAAAATCAAAATAATTTAGACCAAGCAAATCCCCCACAAATACCACTCTTTCCTCATTTCAGATTTTGTCTTTCTATCTCTTGTTTCCCAATATTCCATCTGTCTTTACACTCATTTCCTTTAATCCCCAGCTTCCAGCAGTTTCATTAAAATGAGACTTAGTATTGTTAATAGAAATTAATAATCTAACCCTTGTGATTTTCTTTTCCCCACTGGTACTTCACTTGTGGCTGCTCCATTTTGAATTAAAAATAAACAAACAATTTCTTAAGGGAAATGTGTTCTGTATGCTGCTGGGAGTCTTTTAAAATTAAGGCAAAAATAGAAAATGCATTTACCTTAATAAAAAAAAAAAAAAGAACAAAATGCCGCAATCATAAGATAGATTTTCATCACTTACTCTATTGTCTCTTAACTTTTTCCTTTTATTTTTTATACTTTTGTAATTGAGAAAAAGGACCTCAAACAACATGAAAATATTAAGAAGTAATATGCGTGTTATATTACCATTCACCCTTTTTACTTTTTCAGGGGCTTTCAGTCAGCTCTCAAAAATGTCAGGAGCACCTTACCTGTATTCACAACTCTTTGGCTGCTGAGTAGACAGATGAAGGTGGCCCTGGGGGAAGTGCCACTGAGCCCCTATAACTTTACAGTAGACAGGGAGTGCTGCTTTTTGAGATGAAGAACTGTTGGAGAGCTCTTTGTTTAAAGAATTGCTTGGTTCTGTGTGCCAACATACATTCTCTTGAACATTGTTGAGGCTGGGGCAGAAAGACTAGAGAAATAAAATGTAAAATATCTCAAGCTCAATTTTTTCTTTTTTATTTTTTTTTTAATTAAAGGAGTACAGTGATGCAAGAAAGTCTGGAAAAAGTTACTGGGAGAAGTAAGCTGTAGGAAGCTTTAAAAATACAATATTATTTAAAGGTATATGTGCAGCGTGTCAGGTACTGATTGGATTTACATTTGAGTTTTATTAAAGTTATATTTCACATTACATTCCTGTAGCTGAGGATAAGAGTTGGCCCAGTAGATATCCGTTTAGCCATCTTGTCCTCCCACTGTAACATAATTACATTGTGAACATACAGTGTAAATACAGGTGCCTGTATCCCTAACTAACTGTGTGAGCATATTATTCTTACATTACTGATTTACTCTTCTGACTGCTAGCTATTGAAATTATTTTAATAGTTATTTTCCTTTTTTTTGTAAATACTGCATTTAATTCTGTGGATGGCAATTTTTGTCAAATTAAACCTTAAAGTAGCAGCGAATTTAAAAACATTGCAAACTGGTTCTTCTTGTTTAGTTGCGTGTTAAGCTATAGGAAAAAATATGAGGAAGAGTAGAATGTCGGAAGAGAAGTGGATGTGGTCACTCAATACGTGATCCATACAGTTCCCTGGAAAATGTATTTCACCTCACAATTATTGAAACAGAGAGAGAATGAACAAGGCAAAGGAGAGGAGAGGTGACTCCGTTCACCTTGGAGTTTGAGGAGATCTTAATTTTTTTTAAGAGTCAGACTCAAGAAGAGTCTGAACAAAAACTAAGCAAAAGAATTCCTTACCCCTAATCCATTCTTTAGGTTTTGTATTTATCTTCCTAGAGCAATGAAAGTTCCCTGTCCATTGCCTGTGTGTGTTGATCTGAGTGATTACACCAGGAACCTGTGGAAGTTCTGGTTAGCAGGTTTTGTGGTTTCCTTCAGTGCAGGATCTTGCAAGGAGAGTAAGAAAATGCATCTGGCTAATTTTGACCCTTTGTGCGTGTGTTCTAAGGCTATGTATGTATTTAATTTCTTGCACAGAAATCCACTACATTTTGGTACTGACCTTGGGGAGAATTATTCCTAGGGTAGGTGATACAGCTCCAAGGAAGAAGATTTTGTATGAGTTTGAATTGGGAAACTAACAAAGGCAAAGATTTGTACCTGCAGTTTGTCTCTCAGGTGAGGGCATATGGTGAGAATACATTAGTTACACTGTACTGACAACGTCTGTCTGCGGTACAGCAGGAAGGGAATGTGTGTGCAGACACCACAAATGTACACTGACATATGTGAATATATTCACACACAAACATATGTGTGCATCTGTAAATATTTATATGCAGGTAGATACACGTGCATAAGTATGGTCATATGAAATATTGGTGTTGCATCTCTCTCATGCAAACCTAAGGCTGTTTCAAAGGAGAGTGGAATATGGCATTTTACTTTTCTGTATTAACTTTCACATCCCAGAGAATTTGCTTAGTTGCCACCAAAAATGTTGATAGGACTGCAAAATTGCCATTTCTGTTTCTAATTAATATTCTACATGACAGACAGAAACTGACCAAGGAACCATCATGAAGGTAAAATCAAAACCATTGACAAATGAGGGCATCCTGCCAGATGGTATGTCTCTCACACTGTTTCCTCTGATGTACAAGAAAGACATGTGAACCACTGATGTAATAAAAATAAAAATTATTTTATGAAGAGAAGGAAAAAGTTGAAAGTAATAAATTACATATTAGATAGAGAGATGGAAAGATATAACATTGGAATTTTAAGTCTGTGAAGGAGCAAATTCTGGCCCTGTGGCAGGGAATTAAAAAAGTTACTGTCACTGACCCTAATGCATAGACTGAAGAAATGTGACTTGATTTCAGAGGTTAATGGAAATCTCCATATTCTGTGAATGGGAGGAAATCTGAGTCAGAGAATATGAATGCAGCTGTCTGCTCTGAATATCTTTGACAGGCTGGGATAGGGAGCAGTTGTTAATTGGGAAGAACAGGAGGGAGTTGTTTGTTTTGTTGACAGAATAAACTGAAAAACCTCTGTAAGGGAATTGTTGTAGGTACTGAGTTTCTGACAAGGTTCCCATCGTAAAATGGGGTCTCAGTACACTAAGTTTAGTGAGCACGAGGCTGATGAGTAAATCGGTACCTTTTAAAAGTATTTGTATTAACTTTTCTCTCCTCTTCTAATTCCACTTGTAAAAGTAAACATGATCTAATCATTATCAATTATTGAGAAATATGGAAAGATCAATATATTTAAAAAATAGGATTTTTTTTTCATTTAATTGATTTGAAGTAATCAATAAATATTGCATTTAGCCTGAAAGGGGAAAGACTTCGGAGAGATTGAATCAGAGAAAGTTGCTGTCATAGAGATTTCACATCTTGTTTTCTTCCTCTCCAAGAGAATGTTCCTCTACTTTCTGTGCCCTTTCTGCTGTTATTTCCCAGCCCTGTTTCTGTGCTGTCACTACTGCTCTGAATTTCATGTTGTTTGAAAATACCTGTACTCTTCAAGTAATTTCAGTTCAGTAAGAAGTTTTGTGCATTGCGCGAGTGGGTCTCTTTACAAAATTTTTCAGGGCTTGAAGGATACAAATTCTCTTGGGGAATAGAAAAAAGGAGAAGGTAAAAGGTTTAAACCTGAGAGTATATGAACTTTATGGGTTCCATTGGGAGCATGTTAGAATTTCTCCTTAGAGTGTAAAATGCCTAAGAGAGATTTAATTAAGAAAAGAAATAGTAAAAGTAGAAAAAAGTGGTGACAAAGCTTGGCTATAAAAGCCAAAGTCCTTTCCCCAACTTATTTTAACTTACACTTCTTGGTTTAGGAGTTGGGGGTTGTAGCAGCAGCTAGTGTTGCATGTCAACGATTCCAGTGTAGACTGCAGAGACTGGGAAATTCTTCCCAGTCGGACCTGTTCTTTATTCCATAGAACTGCTGGTGGTAACATTACAACCAGGGAACACAACAGAATTTTTAGTTTGTGCAGTGGGAGCAAGTAAATCTAGTATCAGTCCAGAACCCAGCAGTGAGCTTCCTAGGTAATGCTGCTATAGAAACTGGGGGGAAAAGGGAAAAAAAAAAAAATCAGAGTTTCCACGGCAAACTGTGAGTCAGATAGTTGTTTGTTTAGTGAAGGGACTTAAGAAAGAAGATATTAGCAGTACACAGCTATGGTGACCTTGCCAAAAAAAAAAAAAAAAAAAAGAAAAACTTGATTTCTTTCTGTCTTCCTGGCATAGGCTGCATTTGAGTTGTGAATGTAGTAATTTCTGTGTAGCTTGCATGTGTAAAGTGCTTTGCGCCTGTCATCGGGAACAGAACATAATTTAATATTATTTATTAGTAATAGCTATTGACCTGGTGAGTTTTACTTCTTAGGCATTAAATTGTAGTAACTTATTCTTTACATTTATTTCTATCCTTGCTGTGCTGCCTCTCTCTAAAGCTTTGCCCTGTCTCTTCAGAGCAATAGACATGCCCATAAAACGATGCTTGCAGCTGGAGCACAGTGCACTTGGATTCTTCCAGTGCTTGAGAGTCTGGCTGCTGGCAGTGACTGTCCGTGAGGAGAAACATGTCTGCTCAAGGTGGAACGCACTGTATAATAATATATTTGTCATGTTTGTAATTGCAAATGTAATTAGCAAACAAGCTCTGGGGGATTGAGGCCTTGAAACTTTCACTGCACATCATTTGACCCTATCTTGACTGGACCAGGGCTTGTATGTTACCGTTAACCCTTGCTGTTCTCGCAGAGGAATTTTCCTTCTAATCTGACTGCTGCTAAGTTTCCTGTCTTCTTCCATGCCCCCACCCCAACCCCTCCTTTTTTCTTTGGCTATGAGCAGCATTGTACCTGTATTTGCTTATACCTTCTTTTATTGTAATAGCAAATGCTTACGTTCCTCCTGTGACACATGCACTAATATTTCCTCTCCTAGCACTTCTGACACAGTCTGGAAAGCATTCTACAATGCCCTTTGTGAAGAGCACTGTGTACCAGTAAGTGCTTTTGCATACTGAGCTGTTCAGTGCATTCCGATCACCACAGGCAACGTTACCACTCAGTGCCCCTTGCACTTCGCAGAGACAACTTGCGAAAAGCAGGTGGCAAGCTGTTATCACACAACCTGCGATGGCTCTCTGTCCCTGCTGAGCTGGAATTTTCTTGCACTCCTTTTCTGGATGGGGGAGGAATAAATATCTAACAAATCCTGTTCACTTTGTGGAATCCTGGTAAATCTCAGTCTAGTCACCCTTAGCATGACTTTTTTGTCCTACAAAGAATATTCCTGATTTAGTGAACAATAATTTAGGATTTAATGAACAACACGGAATCTGTTCATAAGGTCACAAACCTATGCGTGCATCGGAAGCTAAAAGGGGCTATTTTGCTTTTTCATGTGAATATTGTCTTTTTTTCTTTTTTGATTTCAGGATAGGACTTAAAATGTAATAAAATTTGTGATAGGAGTGTTCTGGTTTTGGACAGAGTTTTATTTATTTTTGCATTTTTATGTATGTGAAATAAAATAGGTTAGAGTGGGGTGGCTGTTTTTATACAATTTTTTTGTCATGACTGTAAGGACATCTTGCAAATATTGCATCCTATTGAAGGCTTGGAAGGAAAAGGAAACCTATTCCAGTTTCTTCTTGGTGGGGTAAGAGCCTCTGAGTCCCCCTTCTTTCAGTCCAAATTTTCCTTTTCCATTCTCAGATATTGTGTTTGATTTATCATGTATTTTAAGAGTCATATATTTTTCTTAAATTAAAATAACCTGTAATGTGGGTGATGGAATTGGTACCTCCAGCTTAAAGTATCCTGCATAACAGGAGAAAATTTCTTACAGCACCTTTTGTTTTGAATTGATTGTCTGTATTTTAGTGCAGCTGGTTTTACTTGAAAATTACTTCTTGCTGTGTGTCTGCTGGTCTGAAAGGCTGTTTGTACATACGGCATATTTAGAAGTGTTATTTTCTAGTTTCTTCTCCTTTTTCTCATGGCACTTTAAAGTTGGCTTTCGTAATAATGGCCTTCAATCTCCGGTGATGGAGCCGTCACTGTGAACAATGCTGGTGAGTGTATTGTCTCCATGTCCTTTCACTCAAGACAAAGGTCAAAAGAACAGCTTTAAAAAAATGTTCAATTCTCCTGTTATGATTTTGCATATGAAGATGATAATTTTAAGAATGTGTAAGCACTTGGTTGAAAATAAGACAGAAATACAATTTTCTATCAGCGGCCGCAAGTACTTTTTTTTTTTTTGATGTACTGACATGAATGATTACAAACCAAATTTCTCACTGAGATTTACATCATTTTATATATTAAAAAATTAAACAGCTGAAGGACACTAAAGAGTTATTCTTCAACAGATTTTATTTTTCCAAAATCTTCTATGTCGTTTCTGGTTTTATTCAGTCAAGCTGACAAGTTTCTAATTCTCAGACATATTATTTGTTTCCTGATTTAAGAAATAATACTTATCTAGATGAGTTTTTCACAGATGGGGCAACATAGCAACAGAGAACGTAGGATGTTTCTGATTTCAGGGATTTGTTTAAAATTTATTTTTGGTGCACATAACCAGAATTAACCAATACACGTTTTAAATGTGTACATTTTCTACATGCTTTGTTTTTTATTTTTAAAACAACCTTTGATTCATACAGCAATTTTGAGGAGTTGCTCTCATTTTATTTTTTTCCAGAGCATGTATAGCATTTGATTGTCATCTAGTTTTAACAGTTCAGAAAGTGCTGTAAGGGAAGAGCGATTTAATTCTTTGGAACACACAAATTCAGTCTTTCTTCAGTTCCTTTTCAGACATATAGGATGTTGCTTCTGCTTTTCTCTTTAAGAGTTTAATTCAGTTTCTTCATAGTTTTTGCATTTCTGTTGATGGGGTTTTTTGGGTTTTTTTGTCATTTTTGGAGACTAAGGGGGTAATGGTACAGGGAGACACTTGAAACATTCTCCTATAATTCTAAAAGCTTTGGTGCGCACTGCCTGACACTTTAGTAGGCAGTTTTTGTTACCTGATTCATCAGTAGTGCAGAGGCTGGATCAGGGCTCTCCATACACCTGTGTTAAACAGCGGCTTCCAAGCAATGATGTGCAGCCTGCAATGCAGCCTAACCAGGGATTGGGGTAGGGAGGGGACCATAGCTGTCTGATGTAGTTGAAACTCACCTTCAAAGCCAAGAAAATGCTGACATGGAAACTTGCATTTTGGTGCTTGGGCATTGTGAAGAATGATGACTTTACCTCCTATGGGTTCTCTTTGGCTTAATAGATTGTAGCAACTATGACCTTATGAAAACGATGTTTAAATGTATCATGTGTCCGTATGTAGAATTTTACATCGATGATGCCAGATGCATCTCCTTTGGAATAATTGATACAAGTTGCGTAGGGGCACCAAGCCCACTGTAGAGGACTAGAATGCATCGAAGTAGGAGAGAAAAGAGTTTCCTTGCCTACACAGATCTGTAAGTGCATGAATGAATATCTGTTAGAGGGTGTACACCCTTAATTATACATACTTGTGCCTATACTATGAATTAAAAGAACGTGCATGTATATGAACTATATAATTTTATGTATAACCAAGTGTTCATTCAATATTGCATAGTACTATTTCACTTATCTGTATGTCTCCTGTTATGCATATGCAAGCCTTTCTGCATGTGGTTGCATATTTCTGTGTGTATTAGTGTATAAATGTATATAAAAAAATAAGGATAGGTATGTCTGTCTTCATCACAAGGTTGTTCTGAGTCTTTATTAATTAAAGTTTGTAAATCTGTTCATAGCCTTACATAGAAGGTGTTTTGTAAATGTAAAATGCTGTACATACCATATAGAACATTTGTGCTTAAAAAAACAATTGGATGTTTCTCTTGGAATATATATAATTATGGATTATGTAGGGTTAGGTGCTACTAAATAACTGCAGTTAGATCTTCTGTAATTGGTGATTTTTAAAGAGGAACGGAGATTTTCTTTAAACAAAGTATCAGAGAGTAATTTAAAAACAGTATGCAAACATACATCCAGCTATAACATTGTCCAGATAAAGATGGGGTCATGTGCCATAGCCATAAAAGAATTCCAAATCACTGACTTTTATCTATTTATTTAATTTTTGGTTATTTTGGAAACTTTTTTTTTAAATGTGATTTTGGTTTGGTAAGACACAAAACATAGTGTGCTTCCCCTTATGGAATTGTAGCTTAAAAGGTTATTTGATTATGAGATATTTGGGGTTTTTTTTGTTTCATCGCCTACAGTGTTTCTGACTATTGTCTTTTTATTCTTTTTATAAGTGTTTTTTATTTTCCAACAGAGCAGTTCTTTTTTTTTTTTTCCTAGCAATTACAGTTAGGGGGCTGTCATTATAGAGGAACTATAAGCCCTAATCTCTGCCCATGATCATTACTTCTCTAATAATATGGACCGTCTTTGTTGAAATTTCCCTTCTCAATTTCCTATTCTAAGATAGATTTATTTTTTTAAATATGAACAAATTTAATTCCACAACCTTTTTAAAATAACATTATTATGAAACAAGAACAAAAGCTCTTACAGTACAGTGATGTGATATCTATACATGTTTTAATACACTAATTTTCCTTAGAATTTTCCCTTGGGTGTTTAGGGAAAAACAGATTCAAGTGTCCCCCCTCCGCACACACTTTAATTGTTGGTTGAAAGAAATAAAATTACCTGCTTTAGGCTGGTTTACCTTTTCAACATACTATCACTTTGTTTCAGTCTCTGCAAAATGTTATAGATTCAATTCCCCCGTTGGACCAAGAGTTAAAAATTAATTCATGAATAATAAAAGCCAATCAGTCTTGTTGAGTTTAAAAAGGATTAGAAGAAAGGTTTTTGTACAGAAGCCGTTATATATCTTGGTGGCGATGTTGTTGGACTAATAGGTATTGTACTAGGTCCCACTGGTTATCTGATAAAGGTAACTGATTTGCAAATAGGATTGTTATCCTGATGACTAACGAGTTTAATATTGGATGGATTAAAAGAGGTTGGGTGGCTGGTGTCTTTTAAAAGTTCTTGACTCCCTCTTCTGAGACAATTATTCGATTCAGATGCATAGATTGGAAAGGGACCAGGTAAATACATACTATGAAAAAACCGTTCATGCCATCTTAATACAGTTGGAATTTTCAAGGAAAGTTATCTCCTGTGGGGACCGAATTCCACTGAGTGTCAATAGAGGGGAACTGTCTGTAATGCACTGAGAGGCCTGTACAGACATCAGGATATCCTGTGCTCAAAGCGTGTAACTTATAGAAGGTGGGCACAGAAAAACTCATGAATCCCTCGAAACAGATGGAGGATTTCACACCAAGTTTTGAGATGTAAAATGCCCTGTCCCTACAGAGATCTGCTCTGTAGCACTGGATAGAGGAGATGGAAGTAGGAGACATGGCTTCAGGGGAAGGAGGGCATCCAGAGTGATGGAGATCTCTTTTTTTTTTTTTTTTTTTTTTTTTTTTTAAAAAAAAGGATTCAGAGATAAAGGCAGAGTTTAAGGGAAAACCAGTGGACAAAGATGACTTGTTCAGGAACAGTGCTTGAACCTGACATGAAGTATAGGTGCAGCGCAGTTAGGTGGAGGTTTGGGGAAGGGAGAAAGAGGACATGGCATCATGGGCAATAGAGGAACAGATACATCTTTTCAAATATCTGTTCCATAAGAGCTTCTTAGGACTGCAGACCCTTAGTAAGAAAAGCAATAAATTGTCCTCGTGTATGAAGAGTTCGCTTTTGCTCAGCTTAAGAGCCACAGCATCTCTGTCTTTCATCTGTCGTGGGAAAATTTGTAAATAGAGGATCTTTGTGAGGTTAAAGACAGTGCTATTCAGCCTGCAGGGGACTGGCTGTTACATTTGGGTAGAAATAAAGGCAGCATAGAGAGAAGTGTCCGTCTTTTCAAAGAACAGTGTTGCTTCCTTCAGTGAAGGACCGTCCAGTGGCTTTGCCTCCAACTGCCCACTGCTCTAGCGCAGATAGGAGCTGAAAGAGCTCTGCAGCCATCTGCAGGGCTCTGCCGACAGTGCGCCGGGTTGCAAAGGGGGCTGCAGGGCCTACCTGGAGAGCAGCCATTGCACCTTTCTATTCATAGGCCACATCTTTGAAAATGTTCAAATTACTCTGTCCTCTAAACGTACATGTGGGTTTCTCCTGGGCATCTTGGCAGTGCTCTCACTACTGCATTAAGAGAGAGTTTCCATGTTCACGGACATCGTGGAGCCTCTAGGAAGAAAGACACTGTCATCCCTGTCGTGTCCTACTCTGCACACTCCTTTCAGCATCTTACTAGTATAAGTTTGGATGCTGTCACCACATCCCCTGCAGAGTGATTCCACAATCTATGAAGATCTCATGGTGAAGAATTTTAATAGGGAAAGAGAAACCTTAGTGTTTCACATATGAGTTTCATGCAGTCTTTGAAAAATGCATTAATCTTTACTACTGCATCATTTGTGTATTTGTGCACTGTTTCCTAAATAAAGCGATCTCTTGCTTTCTCACAGAATCACAGAATGGTTGAGGTTGGATGAGACCTCTGGAGGTCATCGGGTCCAACCCCTTGCTCAAGCAGGACCATCTAGAGCTGATTGCTCAGGATCAGGTCCAGACAGCTTTTGAATATCTCCATGATGGGTGACTCAACAACCTCTCTGGGCAACCTGTGCAAGTGCTTGGTCACCCATCACAGTTAAAAAGTGTTTGCTTATGTTCAGAAAGACACTACTATATTTCAGTTCATGCCTTCATATTGTGTTCTTTGAGGTTTTTTACCTTATACTTGAGTTAACCCAATTCTTTTATGGAGTCTAAAATTTCTATCTAGTTTGTCAGTCTCTTCCTAATAAAGTGCACACAGAAATGAATGTGGAAGAGAAGTATCCCCTTCCTGGTTCCCTGGGAGTATAAGTGTGTCACTGAGAACTGAATTGCTGGGCTCTTGCAGCCTGAGTTAAGAATGAAAGGTATGTTGTCTTAAATTTACAGTTGGTTCATCAGAAGCATCTGTTGTGTCTCATTAGGAGATACAGAAATTTCTCATTTAGTTTAGATTATGGTGAATACATACAGATATTTGTTTTAAATATCCTCTTTATCTTTTTCTTAGTCAGTAGCTGGTTTATCAACTGGTTTATCAGCTACCCTCTCTTTTCTTAACAGGATAAATAAATAGCAATGAGCAACAATTAAATGCAGATTTAAAAGGAACAGTCCAATTATTTGAGGGTTGCCATTGTTCTGATCCCTGTTCTCAATCCTCATTGTCTCTAGTTTCTTCAGGGAGAATGACATCTGAGTGGTCCCACTGTAGCTTTGGTACATCACCAGTGTCAGAGTTAGGACAAGGATTTGACACTGTTCATGATGTGTACTACTGAACCAGAGAAAAAACCTTTCAATAGCCATACAGAAAAGTCTTTGAGGATAATGCTATATTAAAATGACTTTGACTGTGATAGAAAACCTTCTCTCTGTAATAATGTAGTCAGTACCTGCTGCCTTCTAGAAGCTACTGCTGTGCTAACAGGTTCTGTTTTACTCGCAGCAATAGGTAATTTATACCAGATTACTTCATCTTCTGAGAACAGCTAACAACCATGAAATGCTGTTACTGCTGTTGAAGGAAGAGGCTGGTGTTGAGAATTTATATGGGAAACTAGACAATCAGAAGCCACAATATGGAGAAACCATCTACAAGCTTTGAGTGTGTTTGGGAACTTTCTTTTTAAAACTGTCTTCTAAGGTACTTTGAGTCTGCTGTCATTTTTGCTTGCGTAAATGACAAGTAACTGTGAAAATAGATGGGCTACACCAATGTAAAACTGGCACAAGATTAATAGTAGGCCATTCAGTTTAACATCATAGTAGAAGAAGATATACCTGGAACCAATATAAACATCACGTTGAAGTGGGAGGACAGGAACCAACTAAAGCTTTGTATCAGAATGGCAGAAACAAGTGATTTTCCTTCCATAAAACTCTGCCAGGTGCTGTTACTGCCTCATATCACTGGCTGCTTCTTTCAGAGTTCAGGTTTCATGCTTCCAATGCATAAAATGATTCTTTCAGCCCTTTGGGAAAAATAAGGAGTATGTTGGAGAAGGCTACGTAGTGGTAATTGGGGAGCAGTTTGATGCATTGCTAAAATGCACAGAGGACAAAATGCCAAATGAGGTGTGAGAGGAGGTGAAGTGTGAACTCGCTGAAGTTGCAAGGAATATTATTGGGATAAAAACACAGAAGAGGTGAGTAAAGGAGGACTCCAAAGAAGCATTCCAGCACGTGGAGAATTCCAGAGATCTCCAGAGGAGAATGGCCTTTGCCAAATTTATGAGGATTAAAGCCATGGAAGGAGGCCTGTGCAAAGGAGAAAGAAGACTGAAACAGGATAGCTGGGAAGAAGAGACCTGACTCTGGTTTCAAGCTCCTTTTAAGGTATCTATATAATGCCTTCAAACTGAGCAGCAATTGCATCTTTATAGCAATAGATAAAATCAAAATCAAGAAAAAGAAGGCGGCAAATGTAACAGAGAAATCTAAGAGGAAATCTAAGTTTAGCGCCATCTGATTCTGTAGAATCCTGATAACTATGATGCTGCAAGGAAATGCAGAATGCAATGCCAAACAATACTCTACTTCTCTATACAAGAGATCTAAAGGAGAGTTCATGATTCAG
The DNA here is from genome assembly GCF_001715985.3 of Manacus vitellinus. Classification (NCBI taxonomy): domain Eukaryota; kingdom Metazoa; phylum Chordata; class Aves; order Passeriformes; family Pipridae; genus Manacus; species Manacus vitellinus. The sequence continues at coordinate 20,456,176 of NW_021940750.1, forward strand.
GATGATCATGAGCATTTTGAATTGCAAATGGTATACTTCCACTGGACACTGTTCGAGCTGTATTTGATCGTGAGGTGGGAAAAGGATGAGCAAGGGTAGAATCTGTGTCATGAAGCTTGAGATCAGACTGGGATGAAGCAATGATGGCTGAAAAGCAAAGGGCAGAAGTCCAGTCACTGTGGCTGCATCTTGACATGTGACTAAGGTTTTTGTCTGACATGTGTTAGGAAACATTTATTTCTCACCCTTTTTCTCATTTAACTTACTGAACATGCACTGAAAATTCACAGGCAGTGCTTCCTGCAAAAAGCTGGAATTTGAATGCAACAGCTTTAGGAGATGTCATAGAGGAGGAAGAAAGATTTTGCTAGCACATGCACAAGTTTCTATTGCTAAAATTGAATGAGAGTTGGCTTTAAAACTGGGATCAAACCTTGCAAAACTATTGCTTTGTTTCTCTCCCAGCTTTTTAATGCAGTATGCACTGTATGGCCACTGCACTGGAAGTGGACTTTATTTCACATTTGCAGACTGTCTTCTTTTGTCTTTCTGCTACAAATTGAAAGTTGTCAGCAGCATCCTTGTGAGGTGAGGAAGAGGCACATATGTAAAGCTTGCCCACACAAACACACAGGTCCCTTCCACCTGACAGACCCATCATGGCCCCTTGTCACAGGCTGAAAGCACAACCTGGCTCCTGAACCCCTTGTGGGGAACCTGAAAGCCAAGTGGTGCTGGGAGCAAATTGCACTGGGAGAGGCGATGAGACATAGAGCAGTGGGATATTTCAGAGAGAAAAGGAGCTTTGAAATGGAGCTTCTGACTTTGGGAAGAGCTGATGTGTGTAATGTCGTGGGGGGCCTGAAGAAAGAGAATTGTTCCCTTGGGATGAAGAGATTTGTTACAGTGTGTTTAGCATGCCTGCAACTAGAGAAGAAAGATGCACATTAGCAGCTGCTAGGAGGCCTGTGCTGTACTTCTGCTCCGAGGGAGTGAAGAAGGCAGGAATGACACACTGCTGTGAGGTAGAATGGAAGTGGAGTCCTGTGCTTCAGCTGGGGCAAGTTAGAGCAACACTGGCTTGGCATGGAAGAAAGAAAAGCTTAGTTGACCTTTTTAATTGAGGTAGAGATATTACAGAATGTTTCCTGAGAAAAAGCTCACAGTCGGTGAGCTGGAAAAGAGGGGGACTGGGGACTACCACCAATTTAAAAGAAATTTCAGGCCTGTACTACTGGCCACTGCTGGCTATTCATATGGTTTCAAATCTTTATGCTGTGTTGCAGGATTATAGGTTGCTTACCTGTTGCCTGCCTTGCCTGCTTGTTGGCCCCTGCACTGTGGTGCAGGGGATGGTTTCAAGCTTTCTCCCAACTTTTACTTTTCTCTGAAGCCCTTTCTGCTGATTGGTATGGGGGGAACAGAGAACAGCACATGGCAAACCTCTTCAGCTTGAGAAGTTCGTGGGCTGATGGCACTGCTCCTGTTCTGGTGGCTCTTTACTGTTGTGGAGTCCTTGCTCTAGAAATTGTACATAGAGATGGGGAAGAAAAGGAAGGTTATGTGTTTTACCTGGTTTTGAGGAATACTTTGCATTGATATTCATATAAATACTTCATATTCCAATGAACATAAGGAGAATTTCATAGTGTCTGCCTTCTACTTCTTGGTGTAAAATAAGTTGCTACCTCACCTACGTGCCTTATGCATGCAACCTTTACACACCTCTTGTGTGTCCCCAGCTGCACTAAAGCAAGCAAGGATATCTTCTGTGAAACTTCACCTCTATTACAGGAGAAGCTTCTTGCTGAACTGAGTCACAGAACATCTCCTCGGCCTAAAGAAGGTGCTGTTAGGATGGTTCCTGTAAAGGTAGTACATAAAACAACATAAACATGAAGCTACAGGAGTGTGAATGTGTTAAATCCGTGAGAGAATTCCAGGAGGAGATATAGATTTGGGACTGGGGCTTTTGAGCCCAACACTTATTTGAAGTGTCATACGGATTAAAAGGTACTTTGTGGAGGTTGGTTGAACAGCATTTGTTCTGAGAACGTACAGTTTTAATGGACAGGGAGCAATGTAGTGCTGGACAAGAGAGTCTACCACCTCAGAAATTAGTTTTGGAAAAGTTAGTCCATGACATTGCTTAAACAGGGTTGTTGCCTATCCCATGCTTTCTGCAAGGATTTAAAGGAGCAAAGTGAAAGAACTTCACAGGCATAGGAGGTAGGTGGTGAGCCTTGTTTCCATGAGTGGTGCTGAACCTCTGTCAGACACGTCCTTTTCATGATGTGCATTCTGACATTTCCTTATCACTTAGGTAGCAAGGACGCATCTTTTGCCTCCAGCAGCCCAGCTTCCAGGATGGAGTAAATATTGCTTTGTGGCCAGAGGGGCCTGTTAGCCTCCAGGAAACACAAAATAGCAGCACTCAGAAAAATTAGCAGCAGTAAAAGTACATTACACAATTCATCAATCTTTTGTTTTCAACACTGAAGCAATGCTACTCGGGGCACATTGGTTACACCAGGGTCAGCATTTTCATTAGGTGATCCCTGGTTCTCTATCCTCATCTCAGCACTCGTCCCCAGGGGTGCAGCAGAATTGCTTCCAGCAGCGGGTGCAGGCAGTTGCCTGGCATGGGTGAGTGAGGCTGGGAGCAGCCACTCTGTTCTAGGCAGCGTGAAAAATCAGAGGCAGTTAGGCACGAGTAAAAATATTATAAGTTTCCCTGGTGTCAGCACAGGCCAGTTCTGATTTTAAAAATGAAATATGGCAGCTAATTAATCTAGATCACAGCTTAATCGCCTGTGGTGGGTTTTAAAAAAAACATTTTTGTGTGAATTTAGTACTCATGAAAGTGAGAGGCTGGGATTACTGCACAGAGCAAAGCACAGCATGGATAAGCTGTCTCCTGCTGGCTCTATTCATGCTCCCCCCGTGGTGGCCTGCAGTCGCCACTATTTCCTCGGGAGCTTGTCTTTCATGCCCTCCTCTGCAGCAGCAGCCATGCATCCAGTGTGACACACATCTCCCCTCTGCCTCCACATGTCCTTTTGGGAACAGTCACAGAGGCTCAGAGGCACAGAGCAGCAGATCTGCAGGTTCACCCTAGGATGGCATGGGGAATGCCTCTTCCTAGGGCCTAGACTGCTGTGCACTCCTGGCTGTCAGAGGTATGGTGAAACACGGCACTGCCCTGGAAACTGTGGTGTGGATAGGGAAAGGAAAGGGAGCGGCAGAGAAGGCACTGAGGCAGAGATCAGAAAGCTGAGAAGATGAAGGATTTTCCAGCTTTGTTCTTTTTTCCCAGACCAGCAGTAGGCCAGCACTTGGGAAAAGAAAAACAATCTGTCCCATTTTATAGACTGCGAGTGCATTTATGTTTTGTACAGATTTCGGAAAGACAGAGCATGAGTCCTTCATTGCACATCTCACCCATCATTAGTGAGTTGCTTTCTGCCAGTGTTTTCAGTAGATGTGGGTCTTGCAGAGGGATGCATCACTGGCACTGGCTGCAAGACAGTGTCAGCCAGTTGGTTGAGTGAAGTCAGGGATGGTATGGGGGAAGGCAGGTGTATGTTTGAAAGACAAGCAAAACAGATGGATCAAGCTTAGTGCATGTGATGGATCATGGAAAGGACCAGGACAATGTGAGATGAGACTGTCTATTAAATTTTGTGGAATGGCTTTAAAATAATCCGTCAGCAAAATGACAGCTTTCTACTCTGTCTACTTTTTTTTATTGAGTTGCTAGAGTTAGGAACAAACCATTTACTTTTTTCTTCCTCTTTCATTCACACTTATGCTAAATTGTGATCCCGACTGTTGTTGCAGGTTAGCAAAGCTGAACAGGAGGCAACCAAGCAACTGTGGAAGGCAGAGCATGAGCTGGTGTTGCTGATTAAAAATTCTTTGCTCTGAGAGCTAACACCTCAACCAGGCACTAGCATTGTCTCTGTGCCCCTGACACCTATCGTGACATTGCAGTATTGGTTATTTGGTAGATACTAACGTTCTGACTAAATTTCAGCTCCGACATTTACATTTTTCTTTATTTTCCATTATAGTTTAAATGGACAGACAAGTCTTTTTTTTTGCTTCTTGAGCTCTGGCTGCAGAAGAGCTTCTGTGTTAGACTTCAGAGATGGGATGAGTGAAACAGTCCCTTAATGTGCATACAATTTTGAGTAGCAGTTTGAAGTCCCTGTGGGTGAAAGATACACTGTGTTGCTTCTTATTCACTGTAAATCATAATTTTAAACATATTTATTACAGTGACCTGAGTGAATAAAAAAGGAGCTTTCCATTTTGTGAGGTAATAACTGTAACCTAGGTGAGATAAAATACAAAGCCAAAAACTTTAAACAAAAATGAGCTGTTAAAGTTAATAAAACACAATAATACTGTTTTATATCTCTAACCTTGAGTGCTTATACTGACCTAAGTAGGAGCAAACACTTGGTGATTAATTTGAATAAAAATGTTATTTCATATTTTGTCATTTAGATGAATTGAGGAGATGAAGCAGTCACATTTACTGAGGGTGTGGGGATAGTGAGGCCAGAGGGCAATAGAGATGTGAAGAATAAGATTCCCTTTAAGTGTTATGACCAGCAAAGAAAGTTCTGTCTCACAGCAGCTGGGGAACAACATGATTTTCAACTTGAAAATGAGATATTAGTGGATCATATTTTGTTGTGTAATATTTGATCCATGAGGGCCCAGTGGCTGGAAGCCTGTGAAGCAATTTGAAAAATGTAAGGAATGTGTAATAAGGTAAGAACTAAGGGAAGAGACAAAGAATTCACAACAATGTGGAATGGGTTGTAGCGGAAAAAAAGGGAGAGTTGCACACATCAGAAGGCACTTCAAAATGATTTGAGATATTCACATGGCCACTAGGTCAGAAACGAGGCGAATCTGGTTTGTTGTCTTCAATTTACCATTGTTATTACCCAGCACATATCCCCACAGCATCTCAAATCTCACTGTTTTGTCTGAGGAAGAGTAACAGATACATGAGTTTTTTGAATACCTGTGATTTGTTCTTGCAAACAGAGCTTTGAGAAGCCTGTGGGCACACGGTCAACTCATTTTAATTCAGGCCTTGTGGGAAAGGGTCAGGGTCTCTCACTCTGTCTCTTCGAAATTGCTTTGTAAAGAAGAGGGTTAGTTAGCGTCGACTGAGCATCTGCCGTAGAGGCTCGGTGAATAATCCCACTCTGCAATAGAAGAGGAGAGAGAAATCAGACAGGGCTAAACACCAGTGATTAGTTAGCTTTAGTGCAACTTGGGGATGCATGTGGCCTAGGCAGGATTTATTTGGCTTTCCTAATTTTAATTTCTATGTTTCTCTGTGAACTAGTCAAGACATGGCAACCAGCAATCCCGGAGGGAAAAGAGCAGAGCTGATATCTCATTTTCCTCTTTTTTGTGGAAATTTTCCCCCTTTTTGTTTTCCTTCATTTGTGATTTTGGGTCACAGAAAGGTGAGAGCATCCCTGAAGATGGCAGCACAGGCTCCCCAAACCCTAGCTGCTCACAGAGTGCAGAGTTAATGTTTTCTGGCCTGGCAGAGGGAACCTTTCCCTGTTTCCTTCCTTCTCTTGCAGACACTCAAGTGGATGTTTCTCCTGCCCAGGACTTCCTTCTGCTGTCTGGTTTGTGTTCCCAGTGAGTGAAGATTATCTCTAGGGCTTTTGGGGTTTTTTTTAACCTCCCAAGGCAGTGGTAAAATTTCAGCTTGAGAAAATATTTTTCCCCTAGATGTGCTGAAGAAAAACTTGCACTGTTGTCATTTCTGAGAGAAAATGATCTTTCTCTTAAAATAACTGAAGCAAAATAAAAGCAAACATACCTCATGGAGAAAAAAAATCGTGAAAACTATTCGAATGTACTTATAGAGGAAGTTCTGGAGAAAATGCAAAAGTTTTTGCAGATGGTGTTTTTCATTAAAAAGAGATTTTTGGTTTCCGTGGTATTATGTCCTACCAATAAATGAAGTACATACATAGCTCTTGGAAGCACACAAAGTAACTCCTGTGATTAAGCAGCTTTCCCGTTTTCTGTTTCTTAAGGAGGCTGGATGCTCTAAAGCTGGAATCAGGACTGAAGCCCAGTTCCCAGCTCTTCTATAACTTCCCTAAGTGAACTGAGCAAACACTTTAAGTCTCTGATTCTCTCCCTGTCTGTAAATTGTGCATCAACACATTTTCTATCTTTTAGTCTGTCTCTGGAATGTAAGTTCTCATGGATGAAGACAGATCTTTAGTATATAGTGCACTGCATAATACTTTGAGTCTGTGAAGTGCTTTTGTAATGAGAATAATGCCTTTAATAATACAACCTGTCCTGTCTCAGTCACCATACCACAAATTGGTTTGTTTTCCAGTTTTCCTTTGGTTGGAAAGAAGTTCCTGAAGATGGGTGCCTTGTGCTAGGCTCTTTAGCTTGAATTTCTGTAGTCATGATGAAAGCTTACGTGCTGTCCAAATGCATCAGTGCTACTTTGTCACAGATTTTTCAGTAAATACTACTTTGCCTCTTCTTCCAAGCATGTTCCTACATGTGTATGTGTAAACTTAAAATGCATATGGCAGTTCTGATTTGCACACTCAGACATTTGAGAAAAGCACATTTTGTAGTTCTGGAAAACATCCTGCTTCGTGAGAAGCTTCTCTGTGTATTGAAATGTGTGCGTAAGCACTGATTTCAGAGACCTTTTTACCCTGGCAGCATCTATATTATACTGTCTGTGTTCTTCATCTGTTCATGCTCTGTGCTGAAGTCATAAATGACAAAGTGTTTTTCTTACTTCTGCTTATCTGTTGACTTTCTGCTTTTGAGATGTATCTGCTTCAGTCTGATCCAGATTGCCTTTAATTTACAGTTGTTGGGACTTATTTTTCTGTTTTTCTTTTCTGCCACCTTTTAGAGTTTTCATAATTAATTTCTCTTCTACCTCCCCCTCCCCACCGTGGTTCCCATCTTCTTCTGATTGCTTCTGTCTCACTAGTGAAATCCAAGGCTTCCCAGGACTGCAGGTGGCCTTTTTGAGCCACTGAAGGTTTGCTGCTTCTTTCACCTCAGCCTAATCTGCAGTGTCGTTTTGCCCCAGACTGAATGAGTTAAAGTGTTTGAATTCTACCAATGTGAATGCTATGTGGTTCTGTTATTCTTGGGAGCTTTGTAACTTCAAGAAGGGCAGTATTGATGGGTTAATTACTTCCCAGGTACCAGTAAGTAGGGCAAAGTTATTAATCAGGTTTATCTCCTGGGCAGTTCTGCAGTATTAGCGTTTACTTCTCAAATTTAGGACCCAAATGGCCAAAGACTTCTTAAAATGAAAGTTCCAATTAGGAAACTTTCCTTGGTACCAACACCAGACAAGGTGGCCTGTGGATGGCTGATGCTGGAAGTCTCTGTACTGGAAGGCTTTATCTGGTGTCTGTTCAACATCTATTTGTCTGATGTGCTCTGCAACTGTATGGCCCCAAGGAAAGCTTAATGGTATCCACAACAAAAATATTACTTCCTTGCTCCTTCCTTCACCACTTATTGGCTGTTGTTAAATTGCATCTTCACCTGTCTGTAAACCGCCACCTGCAGCAGCACTTACCTTTATTGTGACAGGGTGCCATTCAGCAGGCTACCTTCAGTTTCCCAGGAAAATGGGAACCACAGCTCACTGACCCTGAAGTGCAGCAATGAGAGTATGAAGTGTTTTGTTTGGGGTTGTAGGAGATCCTTTTCCTGTATTGGATTCAGTTCCAGTTGTCCTGAAATACCCACTAGAGCTAAAATGTAACAGTCTTTTTCTGTAATGACAGGAGAGGAAATTGTTCTTTAAGAGCTGAGACATCACTGAACATGCCAGATATGGGAACACTTGTTGCCCTTTCATGTGCAGAGTCTAGGTTTCTTCAACTCCTCCTTCCTATAGCCAAAAGTTCAAAAAAACTCAATGATCTCTATCCAAAGATTGCCATCTTGTATAATAATAGGCTCCAGACTGACCTCCATGGGAAGTACATATTACTGGATATCACATAGAATGTGCATAACCCAGCATTGTTAAAGAGTTAACAATAATTAAATTTTTTTCAAAATGTGTTTTCCATATGCATATTCTGTCTTCTGCCCTATCTCCTCTGCCTTTGAATATTGAGGTTCTGTGTGAAGTTTATCCTGTTCCATAAGGTCTAAAAAACCAAGAAAGCCTCCCAGTGGAAGGTGCACATGGACAACGCATGTCAAAGCTCCTGAGGCCAGCTGGTTGGCAGCTCTTCTTTCTTTATTTTCCAGTGAGTGAGTATATGAAAAGGAGCTAGAGTTTCATGTAGGACGTGGACTCGAGTTCTGAATGTGTCCTGGCTATATATTTATCGCACTGGAACACTGAAAAATACACTGGGTGTTTGAAAAATACAGCAACAATTTGTAAAGACAGTGAGGAAGGTGTGTGAAAATAATGATGCTAAGCATTGCAAATAAAAGCAAACTTTATTGAAAGAAGAAAAGCAACAAATATGGAGAAAGGAGGAGTCTGTAATCTTGCAATATTTGATGAGGCCTTTTTTTGAAGTGTAGTGATGCACCAGTTTTGTTTTGTAATGCAATTTTTTGTCTCAGCATTACAGAAGGAAGTTTGATATCATGGCTTGAGAACATGAAACAGAAGACAACAGAAGACAAGCAATTTTTTTATTTGTAGGATTTTCTGGGTTTAATGCCATTTTAATAATTTTAAGGGTATAATTTAGGTTCTAATATTTTGAGTGCTTGAGCTTGGTGATCTCTGTGGCATGTTTGAAATTAAGGAAGTGTGTTGGATTGAGCACTGCAGGGTAAATCTCAACAGAGACTATTAAAGTCATGGGCAAATGTGGGTCAGATTTGCAGTATTGCAGAACTCCAAGACTGAAATCCCTGTGAGCTGTATTGTCAGGATGGTTTGATGTGGGAGTCGAAGGTACCCATTGCTTTCTCCACATGCCGTGCATTTTTGGGGCCTTATCACGTAAAACTAGATTTGCACAGCGCCCCTTCTCCTGCCTTATCACATGCAGAAGTTCAACAGCTAGAAAGAAAGAGAGAGACTTCAAAGAGTCAACCCTTGGGGTACAGCAGTTGCCACCCACCCTTGGGAAGGCTGTTATGCCTATTTTTTCCAGCTGGAGAATAAAACAGCACAAAATCTTGAGGCTCCATCACAGATCTGGTTCTTCCTAAGTCACAGAGAAGTGTACTGCCTTTGTATCACCCCTGGGGTAGTCCATATGCTTTCCCATCTGAGGAAATTTCCTCTTCCTCTCAGCTGTGTGCTTCTGCTGCCCAGGGTATGTTCCTGGAATAATGCTGCCTGTGACACAGCAGATCAGTGGGCGCAGACCCAAGTCCCCTCTCCCAAGGATCAATATGATGTTGGACTATGATGCTGGGGCTGGCATTGCCTACTCCTTTCAGGTCTGGCATCAGTTAGCTGCAGCCTGCAAATAGAAGTGGAGCAGTAACGCTCTGCAACCTCGATAACCCATCCTCAGGAGCCTGCCAGAGTCAAGGGGCTCCTTGCTGCCACCACAGCCAATAGAGCCATTTCATTAGGCTGGAAAGGTTAATTGCATTGAAAACTGGCGTCATCCTCAGCACGTGACCGTTGTAAAACTCCACAGTGGTGTGAGGCCTGAAGCTGTCTCAGGGAAAGTGGAGCCCCTCTGAGCTCTGAGAAAGTTTGCTCAGCAAAATTGTGTAGAGCAGTTAGACCCCATATCTGCCACAGTTCCCTTGCTAAAATCCCTTTACTTTGTTTAGAGGAAGCCGGTGAGGGGGTGACTGGTGGGTGTGGTAGCTGTGGTCAGAAGAGCACTTGCTGGTTTCATACAGTCTTTAGATTGTATCCTGTATGCACGCATACAGTAAATGTGGAGGAGCAGCACATGCAAACTACAGGTTTGACTCTGAGCCTTGCAACATGAAGAAGGACCTGGGAGTTATGGTCTCCGCACGTTGCTGCTTTTCACTGAAATGGCACTACAGATCCCTCTCTGCTGCAGGAGGCCACCTCTGTCCTTCCAAGTCTAGGAACTCTCACCTGTCTGAAAAAAATCCAAGGGGAAGGCTCCCTCTGTTGAAGGTTGGCCCTGTGAAAGTTCAAGTGATCTCTTCCAGTGTGCATGTTAGCTTGTTTTGGGTCAGAGAAATTTATTTTGTGATGGACTTATTTTTGTCAGGATTTGCTGGGGAGTCTGCTGTGTATGTAGAAGGTCACAATTCAATTTGCCAACCAGAGTTTCAGAAATGAAGAATATTCTGATCATCTGAAGTCTTATGAGGATTTAAGGAGCATATTCCCTTATATCTAAAGAGGAATTTCTATTTTTGCAGTGATTTTTTTTAAATACAGATTTTCTGTAACCTTAGCCAGTATCCTTTTGCCCTTTTGTTAGAAACAACATCTTAGAAAGCAAATAAAGACTGATATTGGGTTCTAAGATTTGGCTTTCTATTGTGTTTGAAATGTTTTGAGGTGCTTTTACTGGAAATATGGAAACAGAGCAGAAGATTATTCCCCAATCTGACACCAAAAACCTTGCAAAACCAGAGTATTCACAGATTGCCTTATTCTCTGGTTGGTGAGGACTAAGCAATGGCTGGTCTATTAAATAAACAGTTGCAGCTTCTTTTATAAACTCTTCTGTCTTGCCTTTGTTGTCACCTTCTTGGGTCATCTTACTAAACTTTTTTTTTTCGTGTCAGAACGTTGGTTTCAGAGAAGGAAACCTGTTGCCATAGATGAGAACTTCCTTGCTAAACAGAGAGGTGAGGGCAGAAGGATGTGAAGATGCTGGGCATGCATAGCAGTTGCATTCTAAAGGGAGCCCTTTAGCATACACTTAAGACACGTCTCTGCCAGGATGTGGCTGTTGTGGCATTCCAGTTATATGTGCCCAGCACCAGAGCAGTGCCTAGCATCTCATGTGTGACTGCAAGGCACTTGTGTGGAAGTAGGAACTCTGCTTGAACCTGGTCAGCTGATTTTCCACTTTACCTGCTTCTTACAGATTCACGTGACAGTCCTAAAAGGGTTCATATGTTCTCATTATGTCTAATTCCTAACACATATCAGGACCCTGTAGATCTCTTGTCTCCTCTGCCCTCTGTGAAAGGACTTTCTGCTGCAGCTTCACAGGAAGTGAATGGACGAAGGGACTTAAAGGTCTACGGTAGGAAGACGAGAGGCGAACATGAGGGAACATCTCGGGTTCGGGAGAGCTTTTTTGTGTTTTGAGGTGCTCTTCCAGTGTGCAAAGGTTTCTTGGTGGGAAGGGCACAGTGAAGAGCTTTCTCTTTAATACAGTGTGTGTTTTTATCTCCGCAGACTTCTTGCAGACTTAGTTTAAAGATCTTAGCTCAATACCATTAGTGTATCTCTGCTGAAGGCCCTTTATAAAATTGATTAGAAAGTGGGCTTTTGCATGTGTGTGTGTGGGCTCTAATCTGATTTTAGTCCGAGATTGTATCTTTAGTTCAGTGCATCGTGGCAACTAACTCACGAACTTCACCGAGAGTCAGAGCCCCTAATTTGGTTTGAGAATACATTAGCAAAACGAGCTCAGAAGGCTCCTTTTCTGGTAGAGCAGGAGGGGGTATCTTGAGGGGGGCCTTGAGGAAGATGGGAAGAATTGGCTTGACAGAGAAGAATTGTGGATTTAAACAAGATCCTGGGCATGATATTCCTGCAGTGGGTCCCAGGAAAAAACGGAAGGAAAGAGAGAAGATTGATTGATTGCTGGCCTTGCATAAGCTATGAACAACAAAGTGAAGCTCAAAGCAGGCTTAACCCCTTATCCTCATGCAAAGTGAGAGAACTTGATGTGCTCTTTATCCAAAACCATTTCTCCTCTTCCCATTCTTTCATCCTGCTCTGTGGGCTAGTGCTCAAAGCAGACACTAACTATGCAGAAGTAGTAGTATGCTTTTGCTCTGGTAGATGATCTGCACTATCAAAACTTTCCAGGACTGATTCAACTTGAAGTAAAAATTAAACCACGTGTCTCTTTCTTTCCTCCTTATTTCATGAAATAGAAAAGAAAATGTCAGAAAGAAATAAATAGACCAGCACAGCTGATCTTTGCAGTAGGAAAGTGGTGTTTTGCTCCAGGTGATATGTAAAAACCAACCCTGGGGATTGCTAGACTTAGCGGAGTAGATATGTACATCCACTGATGGCTTTATAGCTAACCTTGACTCTTCAGATGCCATATTCCTATATGATATGAACTGGGGGTTGTGTAGCATTCTGTATGATCCATCAGTTGGAGGGGAGCAGGCAGGGAAAGAAACTCTCCAGATTCTCCTCGGCCCCTTTTAATTTAAGAAATTGTTAAAGTAAATGGGAGAGTAACTCAGGTGCTGTTGGGTGCTATAGCAATACTCAAGATATGAGTAAATATTTAATTTGAAAATGTAATTAGTAAGCTGTTAAACATAAAATGTTTGCTGTGTTAATTCAGTTTTATGGCTAAGCACACACAGGTGTCAGAAAACTCCAAGTTCTACCTTCTTCAGTAGCAGTATTTTATTCTACTTGCAGCTGGGTAGTATTTCTTTTTGCCAGGAACAATGTTCTAGGACTTGCTGCCTAATTTTTTTTTACTGGTACAATTCCATTTATTGCAAGGGAGCTTTACTGAGTTATACCCCAGTTATATCCAGCCATTAATACCATGTCTGACTTACATTTTCAAATGGAGGCTCTGAAATTGTGTTTGCAAAGTATTTACAAGATGTCCATTTGATTGCATGGGCAAGGCATTCATGGACACAAATGACTAACATAACTGCAACTCTGTGTTTGTGAGTGAAGTTGACTGAGCCATTGGTTTTGCAGTAAAAGTGTATATCTTTTAGTTATGATTCAGTATTTGTGTTCGAGAATATGACTCTCTCTTGTGTAATGGCAGAATAACACCAAATCTCCTCACTTGAATATATTACAAAATGTTCAGTATAGTCGTCCTTTATTATACATGTTTCCATTGCATTGCTTGAGTATAGAATCAGCCATGACCACAGCTGCACAGAGGACACAACATATTCATAGAAGATTTGAGGCCCTTCCTCTCAAGCAATGAATTTTGGAAGAGAGAGCTGACTGTGCTTTCAGAGAGGAATCACAAAACCAGATACCTTAGAAATGGAAGACTCTGGCAGTAGGTCTTGCTGCTGTCATTTGAATATACATCTGGATTGATTCAATGCCTAAACTCAGCTGTTGAGCCACCTTCTAGTAATTATTTTAGTTAGCCTTCATACTCTGCAGATAGTATACCATAGGCTTAGTTGAGGTTCCTTTTTCTACCTTCTCTGATGAACTGCCGAGGTCAGCAATTTTATTTCAATAGCTTGCTCTGATGAACTTTATTTCTGTACCAGCCTTCCCATCCAGACAACACTGCAGTGCAGAGAAATAATCCAATTTTACTTGATTATTAATAGTTACTCTCAGCTGCTATTTTTTCACTTGATTGATTAGAATAAACTCTGTTCTGATGGAATACACCAGAATCCATAACTCCCCTTCCATTTTGCTGCTACTTTAGCTCAAGCTTTTCTGGGCACAATGTGAAGCAGGGAATTGTAATGCAAAGTGGCATTTTAAAATGTGCCTTCTTGTTGTTTTTTAACTGGGTGTGACCAAAATTTATTTATCTGGATTGGTGGAAGAAAACAGGCCCTTAATAATGGCTCTGTTTTGCAAGCCAGTATTTTTGCTAAACAGATATTTTTCCACTGTTCAGTATTGAAGCTGGATGAAATAACTCGTTTTTGTTTTAGTCTTCCAAACTGATCATAGACTATAGGTTTGCAGGAAATGTGCTTCATAATTACAACCTTGTCCCTTGTCTGACTGGTTGTGTATCCCTCCACTAGAGTTTCAGGCCATGAGTCTCTTTGGAGGGATCTCAGCTTGTAGTTGAGTGAAGTTTTTGCTGTGCAAATTTGACAGTTTCCTTTTTTTATTTGGAAGGAGCATATTACAAGGCACTCTCTCAATACCTCAGGGCCTGAAACCCTATCCAGAAGTTCCACAGGGACAGAAGAACTTTAAAGTGCTTGCAGATTTGTTAAAAACTAAAACACCTCCACTAAATTATGCACAAAAAATAGGAAAATGAACATTGATGTTCATGTTTGCACCAGCTTAGTGCGTAGTCAGGAACAACCTTTACTAGCACTGCAATCCAGTCACTGTAGCTTCCTTGCTGATCCAACCTATTTTGTACCATTTGCTGTGAATGCCAAGTGGTGAGCAGCACTGCAGCCAGTACCTCAGGAAATCGGAATAGGCAGCTCACGTGTAGCTGAGAAGAGCAGTGGTTTTCCTACAGAGTAGCCGCTGTTTAACCCTGTGGACTGAAATTCCCTCTGGCAAGGTGGTCGGTGAAACATGGGAGATGGTTAAGATACTTGTAACTGTTTTGATTTGCATCTTGGGTTCCTTAAATTCATCCTGTTTTGAGATCAATGCTATTTCCAGGTTGGGGAAAGGGGAAGTGGGAAGATTCCTTGGACATGGACAGAACTTGTCTCCTCTTTGCAAGTAGGAAAGTTGTCAGAGGCATTTAGAGTTTTGATTTATCTGCTTAGGATGAAGCCAAGGGAATAATTAAATCCCAGTTGGAGAGATGTTTTTAGGGAGCCTGCTATTGCTGAATTTCCTCTCTTGGAGAGAAGTGCACAGAGTAGACAAGCCTGTAACAGGTGGCAGCATATGACTTCCAAGGGATGCTCAAGCCAGTGAATATCACCCAGAGATGGAGATGTATGAATGGATGCACTGTATCCTAAAATTTGCAATGTTTGGGTAGGGTCATCAATCTGTCCAGTGTGACTGGCAGGAGAAGAGTGTTTATTAGTGTAGGTGGGAATTTCTGGTTTACCTTGCTTTCCTTCCAAGGAACATTTGAAATAAAAGTGTGTTTGAAGGAGGAGTAGTTAAATACTAGAAGACAAGTCTCCAGAAATCCAGTGAAGGGCAGCTATTGCTGCAGTATTCAACATTCAGGTGACTTTTCAGATCCTAAGGTCCAGTTCCTGTTCAGATCCATAGAAATCACAATTTAATTTCAATAGGACTTGGATTGAGGCTTAAATGAAGAGCCAGGATACTGTCCCAACTACTAATTCATTTCCCCTGTAGCTACAAAATGCTGGGTAGGGTTCAGGTGGCAGGTAAGGTATTTACACTCAATTCCAACATTTTTTTCCTCAGCAGTCTGTAAAACGAAGCATTCTTTTGTGGCTCACAGATGTGCTAAGGAGTAGCACTCCTTGCCATGAGTGAATGAGAAAGAAGTTTCATTCAGGCTCTCATCAAAGTGGATAGAATGTTCAGGTCAATTTTTGTCAACTGATAGGGAAGCAGGGTTTCAGAGCTTCTGATCACATGCCAGCAGTGATTTCACTGTGATGCAGGAGGAATAGGGTAAAGCTTAAATGGCACCAGATGGAAAAGTAGAGCTGCATTTCTCCAGCAGCACTCAGCTTTCAAATCAGAGGAATTGATTTTTGGCTGCAGGATGCTCCTTGACACATCATTAATCCCTCAGTAATACAGGATGACCATTTTGTATGAGTTGATGGTGCAGATTCAGTGGTACTCTTGAATTTCCAGAACTTTTATGTAGAATTCCACCTTTTCAGATTATTTAGATGTAGTTTGTTTGCCAGTCCCCACCTCTCTATGCCGCTTAGCTAAAGGGGATAGTATGAAGTGTCAAAACATTAGAACATAGGTGCATTAGAACATAGGTATTTCTGAATGCAGATAAATAAGGAAAAGAGACCTGCTTAGTGAAGCACAAGCAGAGGACTGTCTGGAAGATACAGGGAGGGGAGCTTCATGGAAATTAGAATCTTGGTTTGCAGCATATTTGTTGTTTGAAAATGTTATTTTATCCCAAATCTGACAGAGACCTGAAATTTTAAGCAAACTAGAAATTCCAATAAAATTTATTTTGAAGAAAGTTCAAATATTTTTGTTTCATTATGTTCCTGAAACAGTGCATGATTGGTCAGTCAAACACATGAGGCACCACATGACAGGCTAAGCAAAGTTCTAGGAACAAAGCAAAATTAAACATCTCATTTTCATTAGAGTTGTTCTGGAAATTCTGCAGTTCAAAATATTGCCAAAATAAACTTAATTCTATATGAAACAGAATAGCATTTTAAACAGAAATGAATTTTTGATTAAAGACTTGTAGTGAAGTATAATTGCAAAGGAGAATGGGAAAATGAGTTGTATGGAGGTGTGTGAAATATCATGTAGGGAGACGGAGATAGGATTAGGAAGTATTAGAGATTAGGTTATTGTGTAGACTTTGTCACAGGGGACTGGGTTTAAAGTACAGTCAGATATAGGAGGAGGTCAGAATTGGTCTATGTTATAGAAACAGATTTGTGAAGCCAGTGTTTTATTCCTCTGGCTACGTTTAACGCAGGAAAACACTAGCTACTAACATCACCTACACAGGCAAGTCTCAGAGCTGTGATGCTGAAGAAGGAGGTTCAAATTCTGCTGATAATCTGGAGCAGAGACCAGCATGTGAGCATAGGGTTTATCTGTCCGTGCTTACCACACTCATCTCCACGCTCCATTCTTTCAACCATAGTTGCTGGTAGATTGTCAAGATGTTCTTGAGAGGTAGGTCCTTCAGGACCGCATCAGTTGGGAAAGCAATGTCCTGGAGAGCTGCTGCAGTCTATAAGAAGATTAGCGTTGAGGCTGGAAACTAGACTTTGAGATATTCTGGCTGCATTTTAGGGCCTCAGTACACTGTACTTCACTGCCCCATGTCGTAAGCACAGGGCAAGTGACTAGGAGTCATAATGTGTATGGGTTCTTTGGCTGTGTAGGGGCATGGTTGCCTAGTGGTGATCTAGGTGTAGAATGGTTTCCAGAAACTCTGCTCTCAAGAGTGAGCTCAGAGAATTGATGGGTATAGAGTTAGATCTGGGAGAGCAAGGTCTCCAGCACAAACTGATTAGAGAGAGATGGGTATGGGCTTAGTTTGCCAAGGGCAGAGGGGACTAGAAGGCTGGGCACACAGAGCAGATGAAGTGTGAGCATGTGGAGTTATAGATCCTGTCTTTATGCATCACATTGATCTCATTCAGTGTGTTATACTTAGCATTTCGTTTATATAATCTCAGGGTGTTATAGGGGTTTGTTTATTTTTAACTCCTGGATGACTGGCGGTTTCAGTGTGAATGCTGTCTGGTAATGAAATGGGAGAAATTTGTCCAGGCCTGGCAAAAGATCTTTGTCAAAGGAAATTGAGAGAAATGCACTTTCTTGACTATTTATATTACCTTGTCACCTGGGAGCTAATTGCAGACAGGCAAACTATAAACGGGGTGGTGAAAGCACTGGCCACCATTTGCATGCATTGCTAAATGGTTGTGTCACTTTGTGATACATAGACTCATAGAATCATAGAATCAGCTGGGTTGGAAGGGACCTCCGAGATCATCAAGTCCAACCCTTGATCCACTATCACTGTGGTTGCTAGACCATGGTGCTAAGTGTTACATTTCATTTCGGAGTTTAGATAGATTTAAAAAAAGGGGCCAAGGTACATTCTGCATCATGCAGGACGAGTCTAGTGCAAAACCAGCCACGTGGTGAAGTATGTTATATGACCATTGGGACTAGAAGCTGTCTTGTAACTGTATGGTCATGCCTGACCTCACTGCTGGTGGCCACTCACAGGCTTATCATTTGTGTTGTGTTTCCTTTTGCAGACAGGGTTTGAGTGAAACCAGTTTGGGGATTTGGCAGAGGATTCCCTGATGTAAACAGAGTGCTGAATTAATAGAGATCAACACCTGCCAAAGATCCCTCTCTCACCAATACCTCTGGATGGCCTTTTCTTGCTGTATCACCACCAGATTCTCCAAAATCAGTCACATTGCCCAGAAGAATGCAGCAAGGACTAAGGGTTTTCTCCCCAAGTTAACACATAGCATTCTGCATTCATCCCTAGGGGCTACTGTACACTGTTGGAGCTGGGCTCCAGAAATTGGTTTAGAAATGACCCTGTTTGCCCTGATGGGTTTGCAGTTCTCACTGCCAGCTTGTCATCAGACATTGATTTCTATTTCCCATTGCTCTGAACTCTTGCACAGCTCACACACAGTGAGCTCAGCTGTTGGCATTGTCCACTGGAGGGAAAGTCTTTAGCTTTCAAGACCTCCTGCTGTCAAAATATTTGGTAAAGCTGTGTCGTAAGTGAATTTGTGCTTCTGCCTATCTGCTTCTGCCTATCTGTACCCTTTGTCCATCCAGGTTGCTCACACTTCTCTTTGGCATGTGTCTGTTCCCCTTCAGCCCAGTACTGTCTGTCCATCTTCTTCTCTTTCTGTGCATCTAATGGAGGTTGGTAATCCCGTTAGGTGCTTGCAGCGGGCGCTGCCGAATTTGCTTGTGAACGCCTGTGCCAGGTCGAGTGTCATTGCCAGCAGCACTCTTGGCTGGATGAAGGTTGCATTAGCGAACAGTAATTGAAATGCAAAATAACATTTTGATCGAGCGAGCAGGCTGTTTATTTATCAGATCAATAGCCAAAATGCCCCATCTGGAGAAGTCAGCGTGATAACAAGTGATAGCATTCCAAGGGCAAAGGGAACAAGCACAGCAGGGAGGACATGCTGTCAGGGTGAGCTGGTTTGGGTTGGGTCACACCGGGCCGTCAGTTGCTGAAACTTGCTTCTTTTTGAGTCCCTTCTTTGAAGAGGGCAGCCCCTCTCCTAGTAGTGTCACAGAAGGTTTGTTCTGTCTAGACAGAGAACAAACTGTTCTTAAATATGAGATCAGACAGAGTGCAGACGTATGTAAAATCATGTGAGGTCTTCTTCCTCTCATGCTCTGTAGGTACAGGACTATGACAAGGTGCAGACTGCAGATGATGTGGCTCAGTTAGGCAGTGATTTTTTGATTGTTTGTTTTTGCTTCACTGCATTATGTTTGCTATAAAGGTCTGAACACTCACATGATGATCAGGAAATATGAAGTCATGGTTTGGCTTCTATAGCAAAGCTGCTGGAATGGTATCTAGGTGCATCCACGTGATGAGGAAAGGAGGGATCTGGAAGAATGGGTGTGAGAAAGGGATCTGAGTGTATTTGCACAATAAATTTATTGTATGTATGCATACCTGCTATACACAGATACCCTACAGAATAAAGCCTTGTAACACTTAAGCCTATCTCGGAAAGATGCTATATGAAGGTGTAAAAGCAGCTGCATAGCTTCTTTGTGGGTGCCTGACCGTCCATCTCTCTGCTTTGCTGTGTCTGCCTGGTAGCTTCTGCTTGGCCATTAGTGAGGATGCGAAAGACAATGAACAGGAAGTGAAACTGAGGTTGAAGAGCTTGCAAGCTTGTGTTTTTTTCTTTCATGTCTCAAAATACTAAGAGGGAAAAATGGAAACTTCATGGGATGAGGAAATAATATATTCACCATGACAGAAGGGAATATTTTTGTGAGGTTTTTGTAATCACATTTAGTTAAATTTTCCAGCAGTGCTGACAGTTTGTGAGAAAAATCGAGGTAATTAAAAAGTATTTTGCTTTAGAATTTGTTTGGGCTGAGTTGGGGGTTTTAGGGGTTTTGTTTGGGGATTTTTTTTGTTGTTGTTTGGGGGTTTTTTCAGTCTAGAGAAAGGAACATGCAAGGTTTGCAGAGTATTGGGGAAAATTATATGTTTGTTCTGTTATAGGGTTTTTTGTACAAAGAGCAGTTTGTTGGCCATGATCTACTCCTTGTCTCTTGGTTCAGACAAGTAAGAATGCAGGACGCTATGGGCCTTCAGGTAGGGCTGGGCTTGAGTGGACTGAAAGCTGCTTTGTCAGTCAAAGGATATGGGGACAGTCTGGAAGATGGATGAATGAAATGGATTTAGAATAAGTCATTAAGGTTAGAAGCTGGAATTTGGGTCAGATGCAGCTACCTACTTAATATATGCAGTGTGTGGTAAGAGATTTGCTAAATACCTACCAAGGTGGGAGTTTAAAGACTCAGCAAAACTGAACCCAGAGGTTATTCTAAAGAGATAGATAAAGATAATCCTGTATGTTATAGCAGTCTAAGGTGTGCAGAAGAAAAACAGTGTTTCCATGTGTCATCTGTTTTCCTTACACCTGTGGTATTCATTAGCTCAGGAGGAGCCTGGTCTACAGTTAACTGTCATGTACTCCCTTTCTTTGTTTTTTCAAGTGCTGTATCTCAGCCTCACTGTGTAGCACAAGTTTCTTGTCTGTCCTTGACCCCATGTAGTTCTCTTGTGCTTCAGTCCACACTGACAGCCCAACTCACTCCCACTTCCACACTTTTCCAGTGATTCTGGAACGTCTTTACTATGCCAGATCCAGTGTTTGCTGTGACACTGCTACCTTGCTTTGCTACTGTAGAAATGCTTTCTGGAGAAAGCACTAATTGCCCATTCTTATTTCCCATTCTGTAATTTATGTGGAACTAATTTCAGTCAGTTTTTCAGGATCTGTCAGATTTTCAGTAATGTTTCTAATGATGAGGCACTTAGTTATAGATTTCTCTGAGAGCTACAGGTGGAATCTAAGCAAAGCCCATCTATTCTGTCTGGATTTTCTTGGCAAGGGTGGGAGAAGGAGGCAGAGTCCCACTACAACTGTAAGTTTTGGAGCATAAGAAAGAGAAACCTTCCCAAAAAATATTAACACCTCAAAAACAGAGAATTTCTAAATGCATCCAGGTTGAAGAACACTCAGGTTCAGATTTTGTCTCAATAAACCTTGAGTCCTCCTTCAGTAACTAGTATTCCTAAAGAAATGTCAATTAATAAGTCTCTTTTCACATTTGTTTCTAGAATTATGTCCTTGATATGTAAGTATCTCCCATCCTAACTCCTTGCTCAAACACTTAGAAAAATTAGGCGGTACCTCTGGGTCTCTCTTTTTTTCATGCCACTGTTCACTAAGAATTGTAGGCAAGGTTGAAGAGAGGAATGCTTTCAATGAATAACTTGAAATGCAAGGAAGTGCAGGCTAAAGAATTCACAATGGTGGTAATTTTCCCTCAGAAATCTAAGAGATTAATGAATGAAAGAAAAGATCTGTGAGAGATGAGGTGTTGGATCAGGCTGGGATGCAAAAGTAAATGTGATATGAATGGCAGTGCTGGAGGTTTTCCTTTTCTTGCTCACTGGAAAAGGTGGAAGGAAAATTCTGTTGTACAGGTGTTTGAAATGTGCTTTACTGAGCCTCCTGTTGTGTGGGTCTCATTCACAAGTGTCTGAAGGACACTGAAGGTACTTAGAGAGAGATTATAAGTGCTCTAGATAGGTCAAGTATAAAGACAGACACTCAAGAAGAAATGAAGGTCTAGCTGAGCATTTCAACAGGGATTGAGTTGCAGCTTTGCTGTGAGCAGGAAAAAATTGCTGAACTGCTGTGAACAGTCCTCCACATGTAGAAATAGCGGGGGAAGAAGTGGAAATGTAGAACACAGAATGATAACATGGCAGGGGGAAGGAAAAATAATGAACACCAAGTCAACCCTGGTCCTTGTTGTGCTGTGATATCAACAGTAACTATAAGCAAGAAGCATTATCTCAAGTGCTAAAGCAATTCACTCTGGAGGGAGTGCCATTAAGTACACCAGAGGGCACGGTACCTTCAAAAGGCGATGTGTTAATAAGAGAGGGAATTGGTAATATATGTCACACCTCCAGATTAATTGTCACTTCATC
Source organism: Manacus vitellinus (assembly GCF_001715985.3). Taxonomy (NCBI): domain Eukaryota; kingdom Metazoa; phylum Chordata; class Aves; order Passeriformes; family Pipridae; genus Manacus; species Manacus vitellinus. The sequence continues at coordinate 20,477,973 of NW_021940750.1, forward strand.
TGTGTGGTACTTCTTACCATTTACTAACAAGACTGTTGTCCTAAGGGTGAAGAGAAATTACAGTAATGAGGAGAGGGATGAAGGCTAGTAGGAAATCTATAACGTCTTCTGCCCATGAGAGCCTTTTTTATTTATTAAGCAACCTCCAGACAGTTTGCTGCAGCAGCTTTTTTCAGCATGAGCTAACTTGGGCTAGAGAAGATCTACCAATATGTAACTGGGCTCTGGTTGTGCAATGGGTCAAAGGGATAAAATATCTGCTGGGCATTAGACAAGCAAGTACTATTTGTGTAAGAGCCAGAATATGAGCATTTGCTGTCTCCATCCCTTAACTTGCAGAAGAACCCACCTTGGGCCTCTGTCATCCTGCTGACCAAGGAATATCTTCTTTCAGTCTACATGGCAAAACTGGTCTCATCCAGTGACATGCTTCAGTAGATCTCATACAACCCAATTCTCTTCAGTAATACCAGGGGAACTGATCCCTGGAGATAGTTCTCTAGATAGGTTCTTGGCATGCTGGGACTTTGCTGGCTTCCTTACATATTTTCATTTTAGCTTCTTCAGGTTCCCGACTCAAAACTTCTTCCCCTGACCCACCATCAAATTATGAAGCAAAGGAAAAAAATCTCTATCTCCCTTCAGGTCAAGGGTGTAAGGCAGGCCAATTGTGATTCACTTTTACAAAATAAGCCAGGTCCAGATGCCCAGCAAAGCGAAAACCAACAGAAAATGGTTGTAATTGGAATTAGAATGCTGTAGCTCTTTTAGAATAAAATGGACCTTGTCAGAACCTGGCAGACGAGGGTTGTGAACTACAACTTGGTATTCATGCTATGGAGTACAAGTCACACGGTGCTTTTCACTTCAAATTAGAGAGCAAGCTCTTCAGCCTTTTTGTAAGCTATGGTTTATGTTTCTTCCAAAGACAAGTATATAGTATTTGGGTGGGCATATTGTGGACAAATGCCTTGAAAACTGGCTGTCTGGGGCTTGCTACACTGTACAGAGTTGGAGCATAGCCCATGCAAGCCAAAGGGAAGTATGACAGAACTCTTAGAAATAAGATCTGCAATCCAGAGAAATATTTAGATTGATCTGAGGTTCTGACTCTTTTGTCCTTTATAGCAATGCAAAATACTGTGATTTAAACAAAAAACCTAAAGTCTATCACTGGTAACTTGGTGATTTATGTTTATAATCATGTCCATCATGCTTGTACTACTCCACCTCTTGCCCACCCTCAGAGAGAAATTAAGTTTGTCCTGGGAACATGATATGTTTCTGTGTGATAGAATAAGCCCAGAAAAGACTCCTGGACTGTGGCTGATATGACTGAGTTACCCACAGTTAGCCACTGTACAGGAGTAAAGTGGCACATTAGCAGATCCCACTGTTGTATGGAGAAGAGCTGTCACTATAGATGAAGTCTCTGGATGGTGTGTCTCTCATTTGAAGTCCATATAGAGTAGAAGAGCAAGAGAAACCAGTGTGGGTGCTGACCCTTTGCCTCCCTAGCATGTTAGTGGGTGTTCTCACAGCAGAGAGGCAGAGGTGGGAGCACGTGTGTGAGCTGTCCATGGGTAAGAGTAGGTTGACCAACAGGTGTGGGCGTCTCAGCTCCATGACATTAACTCTTTGCACACGTGACCTAAAATTACACTGGCTGTTATTGCAGCTGTCACATCTAGCCTGCCACTTGGAAAACATTATTTGTTTCTGTGTCCTGTATCTAAAAAAAACCACCTGTCAAAATTTGGCTTTTTACTGGAGTTGGAGACAGTGTTTGAGAAGCTGATCTACATTGTTTGTCAGCCCGCTGTGGGTTGCAAAGCTCTCTCACGTGGCCCACAAAAGACACAAAGTCTGTGTTGCCAATGATGTGCACATCTCATTTAAACATGCAGCGCAGATTTATGTCATCTGAGCTAACAAATACCGATAGGAAAAATAGGCCTGTACCAGAGAAGAGGGTGAATGTTTTATCCCTGTTATCGGTGTTTCTGCAAGCTAAAGCTTCTTTGGTCTTTCACGACTGGTTTAAAAATGTCTGTGCAAACCAGTGGGCTTTTGTCACAAGCTGGTGCCTGAAGTGAGCAACTTTATACTAGCAGACTTCTCAGTAAAACTAGAGTCTAATGTGAGGACTTCAGGACTAAAGTGCAGTTCCACAAGCACAGCTGTATGGCACCTGGAAGTTACAAGCTGTACAAGCATCTTGCCTGCGGGGGTTTCCTGTTTTATGGTTCTTTAGAAAATCAAGATTTCATTCTGTCTGGAATCCACATCCAGTGTGAAAACCATCCAACAAAAGAGCCCATTTCTGACCTTCTACATTTCTCCTTGTGCCCAGAATAGAGAAGATTTTGCCTGAGGAGGACCTGAGTGTTTTCTCTCTCTCTCCTCCCCTTCCATCAGTTGATACTAGTTTTACAGCTGTATTTCAGCTTTCATTGTAATGATACTTTCAGTCTTACTCTTGGAATGACATACTGGCTTGATGACTTTGTGACTTTTTCAGGCAAGACTGGTGAAGGGAATGGACTACATGGCAGAACTTCTGGATGTTCAGATGCCCATTCCTTACCCTCCTCCAGGAAATTGGAGTATAGAACTGAGCTATCCTTGCATTTCCTATTAAAGATGAGAATTCAGCCACTAAGGAAGCTCAGCAGCATTGTCACTAAACTTTTTTTTGGATCCAGTCAGGAATATGGAGAGCTGCAATAGAGAAGGTACAGGGTCATTGACTTAGGTTTACATGAGCACTCAGATGCTCAAATGGTATTAAGTTACTGAATTGTGGATACTTTTAGCTGATAGAAAATTCTTCTGGTGGGGAGAAGTTACCTTCTGTTACAAAGCTGGATATTGTTCTGCCTGTCTTGCTAAGCAAGTGTGAGTGGTGGGCCTTGTTTTTTCTTGAAACAGGTGAAGGCTTGTAGATAAGGACTACTGAATTATTGTAATTTCCATATCCAGAAGTGGGGTTAAAGAGGTGAATGCAGTTACAAATTACTATTTCTGGAAAAAATAACCTCAAAAGATGTGCAGTAAAATAGCCTTATCTGCACCAATTCCAAACTTGTAATCCTTGAAGTTTAAAAGAAAAAAATTGGGGCCAATATTTACTGCCTTAATTTTATAACACTAGTCTTTTGTCCCTTTCAGGTCCTGTCCATCTAGCAATCTTTCGTTCTCTTAGAGAGCATTAAACTCATAAACCATTAATGGCTAAATACATTGCAGAGAAACAGCAAAAGATGAAAGGCTGGAGAAGAATTGGGGAAACTGGTAACATTAACCCAATATCACTTCCCAAGGGAGAGAACACTAATGGATAAAAACCTAAAGCACAATCTCAACTTGGTCTAAACTTTTGTATTTACATCCAGAATCACTGAGATCAGACCGTGCTTGTCTGAGGGCAGTCGTAAGCACATAAAGGCTAACAGCATTGTTAGTGATAAATAGCAGTGGGTTTATGAAACAGGAATACAGCAGACAATAACCTTTCTTGATACAATTAGATAATTAGCGAGCAAAAGGAATGGAATGAATAGACTGACTCTAGACCATGCATGAGCTTTTGACACAAAGCTGTGCAAAATCTTATTAGGGAAATTAGATCAAATTGGGTTTGATACAAATCCTGTGAAATGAATCATGGATTAAATGACAGAGTGTAAACAGAAGGGTTAGAGATATTCTTTATCCTTCTGCAAAGGTGGTGTTCAAAAGGGCAATGTTTTGACTGTAAATATTCGTTAGTGGAGGAAAATGTAAAGCAATCAGCCTCAAATTTACAATTAACTTAACTGAAAGGTACTAGAAAAAAGATCAGAGTGAAAAAATAAGAGCTAGCCAGAAAAATTGAATGTTATGAACAGGCTTTGGTAAAACAAGTGGCAATTAGCACTGTGTAGTTTAAAGATGATACTGGATCTACTTTAGAACAAGGAGAATCTCCAAATTTCATGTTGCGCAGAGCACAGTGGCAAAAGCAGCTTATGTTCAGAGAGGTCCCGGTGAGACAGTAGCTATCAAATGATGTGAGCTGATGTGCAACCTGATGTCTGGCAAAGCTACTGCTCAGTTGGTCCATATGTCTGCCCGGCTGTGTGCTTTCCAGAGTGACTCTCCCCTGTAGTGCTGTGGCATTGTGCTGTGCAATTCGGGGCACCTTGCTGCAAGAGAGACCCAGGCAAGTTGGAACAAATCCAGAGAAGGACCACAAAGATGCTAAAGGGATTAGAAGGAATGACCTATGATGAGGAAAGGTGAAAAGAACGAAATGTTTAGAACCTTTAAGCCTGTTACATGGGCACAGAAATAGTAACGGAGTTTCCTGTGCCAGCACAGAGGAGAGTTGGATCAAGTCTCTCTCCTTTTACATTCCTATTAAGGTAACTAGAGCCGAGCAAAATGACTGTTCATCACTTTGAACTCTTTGCAAGAAACATTTAGCTGTTCTTCTTGAAGTTCAAGATGTATCTCATTGCCAGGGGACACTCTGACTCTGTTTAAAAATCAGCATGGGATCTCCATGAGACTTGCAGAAAGTCAGAGGCCAGAAAAGAAAAACACAAGAGAAAATGGCTGAAGTCTAACCAGCACTCCCTATGTATTGCTGCCTCCTGGAAGGGAACAGGAGGGTCCTCAGCTGGAAGGATCTAGGGGGATTGTTACTATCCGTGATTCACTATCAAACAGTCACTGTTTACATGCCTTGGGAAGGAAGGCTCCTTAATTGAGGTTGTGAGCTGAGAAGCCTGATATACCTTCTTTTTTTTTTTCCCCTCCACTGGAGGGAAATATCTCAGTAAGTCCTCTTGAGGTCATCTATGAAAGTTAGGCTATTTAAGAAACAGAAGCTGGGATTTGGATTCTGCTGATGGAATCTGCCAGTACAGCTCATCTCTTTGTCATGCCTTTTTTGTAGTGTTGTCCTTACGATTCCAGCTCCTTTTACTGTGGAGTTCCTCAGTGCCGAACACTGTTTTATGGTCATTTTGCCTTCCATTTTGACCCTAATCTCATGTTGCTGTATCCTGTGATCTTCATATCTTTACCAAAACTGCACTTCTCAGGTAGGGAGAGGCCTCAGAACAAGGCCAGCACAGCAGCTTTCAGCTTTGCTATGAGATGCTAAGATCTGCTCTCAGTTAGCAAAGCTTCATCTTTGCCCACAGAGTCAGCTGGCATTACACTAGAAGTTCTGCAGTCTGTCTAGGAACCCTGTGGGATTAGAGATGAATGCACCTGTGGCAATTATTCCTGTAACTGCTCCATGACCTCTAGTTCGGTGTGGCCCTCTAGGCAAAAGCATGGGCGTTTATCAACTCATCACACTGTCTCTGAGACGGACCAAACTCTGGATTCCTCTCAGGTAACACCAGGCAAAGCAGCCAAGGAACATGAGATGCCTGCCCATACTCTCAAGGTCAACAGTCTTGCCAAATAACAAACTTGGCTGATCGATCCCAGAGATAGGAGATGAGGTCAAACACTGAGGATGAAACAGAGAAGGGAGAATACTTGGGTCAAGTGAGATCATAAGGATGCGACTGTGAATTTGCTGCATATCAAACATCTATATTCCTATCAACAGACACAGATATGATGTATATATGTGTGCACTCCAGCCTTGCTAATACACAGAATATTTTGTCCTGTCCCCTGATGGCTTTGACCTCTTGGCAGAAGGAGTTGCCACAAATACCAGGTAAATAGGCTGAAACTGAAATAGAAATAGAAATAGAAATTACCCACATGACCATGGTATGGTAACTTTAAACCAACAGAGCTTCCAAAAAGAAAAGTGAAGCATCCCTAGTCATTCAAAATTCTTTGGCCATGTCATCAGAAAAATGCATGTGTTTAGTTTTTCTTAAAGCCTTTGACAAATTATCTTGCTGAAGGGAAAATTTAACCTCTCAGGTTAGTACTATTATCAATTAAAAGTGTCAGAGACAGAAAGAAAGGGTAGACATACCCTATCCAGAGAAGAAAGAGAAGTCAATTTTCAGCATGATAAAGGTTAACACGAATCACCCACAAAGATCAGTGTTGTGGTGTTTGATCCATATGTTAATGATCTGGGAAGTGGGTGAACAATGAGACTGCAGATGACATCAAACTATCACGAAAGACTGAAGAACCCCAGAGGATCTTAATAAAGCTGGGTGTGTGGACTGCACAGCATAGTGGTAGAAGAGATACGCTGTTGACTATTGCAAAACATTGCACACCAGAAGGCAGTAATTTGATTTTTTGTACATCCTAATGGATTCTAAATTAACTGCAGCAACTCAGGAAAGGATCTGAGGATTGCAGTAAGTAACTTTCTGATATTCTCTGCTGGAGAAATGGTAACAATTTAGATTTTAATTTAAAGAGGGGAAAAAGCAAACAGTGTAAGGAGTTATACACTAGATAGGCTGAAAATAACATTGAAAATATTGTAACATCACTACGTAATTGATGGCGTGCCTTTGTCTTGACTGTTGTCCAGACCTTCAGCTGGAGAAGTGATGGAGCAGTGCCAGTGTCATGCTGCTGAGGAGCTGGCTCATTGAACTCTGTTCTGGACTGAACAGAAATAGCCAGACTAGAGGAAGTTCAGAGATGGATGATGAGGCAGATAAGAGATCTGCAAAAACTTCTGCATGAAGAGCAATTATATAGATAATGAAGAGCTGAATGAGGAGAACATGGCAAAACTACATTTCCTGAGGAGAGCCAGGACATGTTCAGGGAGTCTGAAAGGCTGCAAATACACTATAGGCAAATAAGTGGAATTTTAAAGTGGAATTAAAAATTAAAAATTTTAACTGGAATTTAAAAATGGAATTTTTTGCTTGTTCGTACACTGCACAAGTAATCTCTGGAACTCATTGCTTTAGATATCATAAAAATTAGCAGTGTTCTAAAAACAAAAGATTGAACATTTATATAAGGAATAAGACTATCTGTGAACTAAAACAATTTGGTAAAGATTCCATAGGCTTTAGAGCATAATAATCTTTTTAAGAAGTGGGAATTTGCGTGTCTATGCAAAAGCCCAATACTAGTAAATAGAAGAAAGATTAAGATTTAAGATTGAGCCAGAAGAAATTTTTGATCAGATTATTTTCCTTTAGTTTCTAAGCTTCTCTTTTAGTGATAATAGTGCTGCAGAGTGGAGGGTGGAGTGAGGGGGAGAGGAGGAATTCAAATTGAAAATTAATCAAAGACTTCTGTATTACAGATAAAAAAAATGAAAATCCAGTCTGAGCAGGTCCTCTGCAGGGTCTGTTCCTGAACTTTTTGATTAAAGCCAGGGCAGCATATTTTGAACATCTTTTTCACCTGGTCTGCCACAGGCAAGCTCATTTCTTTCTGCTGTTTCAGGGGTAGATTGTGCTCTGGGTAGATTGTGCCTGATCAGCACTGATGCCCCTTCCCAGCAGTACAGCCTGTGAACAGCCTGATAATATGATCTACATGAATATCCTTGTCTTTATTCTAATATGAGTTTGTGGGGAGCAGGCGGGCGATTGTACTGATATTCCTGAAGAAGAACCGGGTGGGGTTGAACTGTCTGAGCCAACTGGAGTTGAACTGAGGTGGGAAAAAGAGGGCTCTCTTTTGACTAACCTGGAGCTGGGTTTTGCCAGGAGGTCGCTGAGTGCCTTTGCTCTCTCCCCGCAGGCTGCTCGGCAGAATGGCCACGGAGGAGCGGCACCTCTCCTCCAGCTGTGGGTCCTTCATCAAGACCGAGCCCTCCAGCCCGTCTTCTGGCATCGACGCCATCAGCCACCACAGCCCGAGTGGCTCCTCCGATGCTAGCGGTGGCTATGGCATCGCCATGGGTGGCCACCCCAATGGCCTAGACTCACCCCCCATGTTCAATGGCACGGGGATTGGTGGTGGGTCCTGCCGTAAGCGTTACGACGACTGTGCCAGCGCCATCATGGAGGACTCACCCACCAAGTGCGAGTACATGCTCAATGCAATCCCCAAGCGGCTGTGCCTGGTGTGTGGGGACATTGCTTCTGGGTACCACTACGGCGTGGCTTCCTGTGAGGCATGCAAAGCCTTCTTCAAGAGGACTATTCAAGGTACGGTGGGAAGGAATGGAAACCGCAGCATTCACTCCATAGAAGTAGAGGGCCACAGCCCCAGACATTGCTGAGACTGCAATGTCACATAAAAGGGGGAAGGGAAGAGTGCATGTAATGTACCTGAGTCTCCATCCTTTTGTATGCTTCCTCTCTCCTCCTAATCAGCTCTGGTCCTCCCAAATGAACATGGACATGAAGTTAGGCTATGTGGTGGTAGGAACTTTTGCCAAGTTCCTAGCCTGGCTGGCTTTCACTAAGATGCATCTTCTTTGAAGATAAAAAAACTAGTCACTGAAGAAGACAAAGATACCCTGTTTGTGTCAGTCTTACGAAGGATGAGAAATTCCTCAGGTGATTTTGAAAACCTCAGTGCATGCATGAATAGATGAATTGCAGTGCATTGCTCCTGCATGTACAATTCACATATGAAGGGTATGGCTGCCTGCCTGCCTGCCTGCCAAAGGTGTGGTTGCAGATGTGCACACACACAGCTACAATATAGCCAAAAGCAGGAGTGCATCCAGGTAACGTCCAACACCCATGGATGCTTGGGCATACTTGCTTACATGTGCCCCATGTCAGCAAACATGGCTAGACATAAAGATACTCCTTTTATTTCCTACTTTCTCTAACTGGAAAAAGGACAGGATCATTTGTCTTCCAGTGGAAAGTGGAAAACTAAGATGGGCTGACTGGAGACAAGGTGTCCTGTGAGCAAGCAGCTGTGTGTGTACTTGGCTGTTGGCTGGGGTTAATCCACCACACCAGTACTGCCTTGTCTCCTGTGAAATGAAAGAAATGCACATGTGGAGAGAGCACTCATTTTGTTAATTGAATGGGTCTGATTGCACTCTGTTTCTGGGGATGTTCAACTCTGCAGTGGACAGAGCAGTCTAGGATGCAGTTCATTCCAGGTCTCTGCAAAAGTCACTATTTCTAGCTTGGTTTCTTAGATTTTAGATGACTCTCCTTCCTGTTATCCAGCTCTGGAAATAATCACTCTTCCCCACTGACACTTTCTTCTTTATTATGCCATGTGGAAATCATTGCCATCTTTAGGGCATTGACCAGTTCTCTGGCAGGGCTTTGTGTGATTTGTCATTGCTTAATCTCTGTGATTGAATGTGAATTTTTACTTGCACTTCTGACTGTCAGCATTGACTCCATCCCTCCTCCAGCTCTTGAGCCATTCCTAGTGTTTCTTTTAGGCATAATCAGGTGCTAAAGGAGGGACAAGGTAGCACTCTGAAGCAAAGTCCTAGGGGCTCCTAATACAGAAAGAAACAAGATAAGTAACTCCTCCTAGGAGCAATACTGGAGCACCTCTGTGGCAGAGCAGAAGAGACCGGGAGAAAGAGGAGAAGACCTAGGAACTTTTGAAGAGTTTTTAGAGAGAATCAAAAGAAAATGATGCAGGGTAACAGTACCTAGAGCCTGTGTCAGCCTGAGTGATGTGTCAGCTGACTTAATCCCAAGAGGGGAGAGCGCTTCCTTCCAGCCTTTTCTCCCCAGCACAGCCATATTCTTTCTCCCTGTGGTTCCCTAATTGATTGCCTGTTAACATGTAACAGATGGGGGAAAGAAATAAGTGGAAATCTCTCTCGCTCTGTCATCAGATTGCTCTGGCGACTGAGGTACCAAAATGCTTTTATTCCAAAGAGTGTGAGAGTCAAGTGTGCTGTGCCTGAGGGTGAGCAATTTCAACTATGAAACTGAAGGCTGAACCCACGGGAGTCGGCAGCAAATAGGGCTGCAGAGTTTGGTTGAGTCAAGAAAGTGCACCAGTCCTGGGGCTCTGCTGCAGTGCATGCGATATCCAAGCATAGCCCTGGGTGTGCAGGGAAAAGGATTTAAGGATCATGTAAAAGAGAAGGCGAGTGGCAAGAGCATTTACCAAAGGTATTTATCCTGCATCTTTATTATATTCAGTAGCTGTGTTAAGCATCTAACAGCCCAAGTGAAAACATCTTCATTCAGTCTGCCAAACATTGCAGAAAGCATGCAGATGTGTATGTTATACCACTGCATTCCCTGCTAATATCAAAAGACTTGCCATGATTTGGTATCTGGGAGTGGCATTGACTCAATGGTTAGAGCACAGAGATGGAGCGAGGACTCCAGGATTCCCCAGATGCAGTAGGTAAATTCATCATCAGGCTCTTGTGGTCTCAGACCAGCCACTTCACTTCTCTGTGCTTGAGTATTGACAGATGAAAATCTAATGAATACTATGACAGTACTTATTCTGCTGGCCCTATGTTAGGTATGCATGCTGCCATAAAATGAGTCTAAATCTGTCCTGAATTATTACACTATCTAGATACCCCTGATCATGAAAGAGAAGCTTCACATGAATTTGCCCTGCCAACTAGCCCTGCTCCCCTGCTACAAATGACCCCAGTCTGCCTATGGGGTTCTTTTAGTTGCATGAACTTATGTAAAACCTGCCTATCTTAGGGCAGGAGCATCTTGCAATAGCCTCTTCACTCCCTCTGCTGCTGTAGCAGAGCAGCGGGAAGAGCGGCATTCAAGCTGCAGACCTTACTTGAGCATGACAGCTCTGCAACTCACTTTCCCACTTAGCCAGATGAGGCCAGCCCGTCCTGGACAACACGAGGGCTGTTGTTTTTCAAATGACGGGGAGAAGATAGGCTAAACGGTAGCAGGGACGCGGCTGGTTATCTCTGAGGTCACTAATATTGCTATGTGAGAATTTTCTGTCAGTAGGATTTTTCCAAAGAAAAGTGGAATTTTTACCAAGTCAGATTTCCCCAAGAAAAATTTTAATGGTAGGCAAAAGAAAAGAAGGCAGGAAAATCCAAACCATTGATTCAGTTCAAGATGAATTGGAGTGTTTGGTTTTGCTGAACAAAGACAGGATCACACAACACATCCTAACCTGTCCCACAGATTATGGGGAGGTGTCACACCTATGACCTCTCACCTGTTGTGTTACATGGCCCAAAAGAAAGATCAAGGTTTGGAAACCTGTGTGTCATTTCCACTTTGCAGCACTGGAAATGCTTGAGATGGAAAAGTGAAAACCTGACACAAGATGACAGAACATGCCACTGGGCTGCAGGCCTGTTCTCTCTGAACATTTTATTTTGAACCTAAGGTCTGGACTTCCCATGCTTTGAGGCAGAGCCAGAAGTTCTGAACCGACCCGACACATTTTCGGTCAGCTAGGCTGCCTGACAAAATTTAAATCATGTTTCTCTATCATTGCATTGCTTTGTGAGATTATATTCTACTGGCAATCTACATTGACCTCCATGGCGCAAGTGTCCTCACATGTGTCATGGATGTCACCTGACTGTGAATATTGTGGAATGTGCAATCTAGTGCAGATAGGAGAGAATCTGAATTTCAAACGTGTTGAAGTGTGCTGCTATTGATGCTCAAGAGAGGTCTGATTTGAAACCAAAAATTTCATATTAGCTGAATGTAATGGAACAGGTATGTTACACGAAAGGTATTGTGTTTTGGATGTTTCTAAATTAAAACTTTTTGAATTTCTGTTCCGTGGAAATCCTAAACAATACTTTCATCCAAATTTAGGACAAAGGCAAATGCTGGCTTTCTTACGTGGTACAAATTCTTAATCTAACTCTATTCCTTCTCTGAATAGTTTACTCAGTAGATAGAGCATTATGTATCAATCAGATATAAATTTTTGTTCATCAGTCATTACAACTAGTAGGTACTTTTGTCTCTTTTGAATATTAACTGATTGCAGTGCTGTGTAACCATATGAGTCCTTTATTATTCAACATATTCATGACTATGACTACCCTTCATCTGTTTTTCATCTTCAAATGGTGAAAATTAAGGCTATTTCTAAAATGACCCATTAATATAATATAAAAGCTTAGGGCTCAGCAAAATAAATCTGAATTAAGATTTCTCTTTCTGATCTTTGTGAATCATCTCCTTGTGTGTGTGGAACTCACACCCATAAGGTGATACAACAGGACTTGCGAGGAGTGATATTGGAAGAACTGGTTACTGGAGAGTCAGAGAGAAGAGACACATTTACCATCATCTTCTGGATAGGCAAGTGGTGTATCAGGCGAAGTTCCTGCATCTATGGATTTCCTGTTGAGTCTTTCAAGCTTCAAACCCAGTGAGTGTAGCAACAGAACTGCCTTGTTGGTATGCCTTTACATCAATAAGGGGCTTAAAATGTGGATAATGCAGTTCAGAAGACTTCTAGGGATTTATAACAGGCTTGTAATAAAAGCCATAGTCTTCTAGGGCTTCCTGGTTGTTGTTGCGGTGCTTAGAGTGGCTTAAGGGAAGGGAGCAGCAGTTGAGAAAGTTTTTCATGAGCAGAAGAGCATTACCATCTACATGCACAAAGGAAGTTTTAAGTCCCTACAGTAGCAGCCATAGAAGCCAAGCACTGTTCTGTCCTTCTCAGAAATGTGCCTGCTACTTTTCAGCTTTCCAAAAGCTTCTGAAGCTTAACCAGGGAAAGTGCAGTATTTCATGATCTAGCACCTGACTGCTGCTTACTATTCACAGATCTGTGCTTGGATTTAAAAAACCACCTCCAGTGCAACCTCAGGTCTATTAGTCTTGTGTTTTCTCTTGGCCTCAGTGCACAGAGAACTCTGTGCAGAAGGACCTTTTCTGTGCAACTTCTGTAAAGTATTTCTGTATCTGAAACCCTATAGACAAACTTGCTGCTGGTAGGGAGCCCCAGGGCCCATGTCCTGCTTCCCTGTGCAAGCAGGAGGCTGATTTGAGTTGTACTAAATGTCCAAGTCCTCTTTTGTGGAGCAGGAGCCAGGTGTGCCACCCTGAGGAGGCGAACAGTGCTGTTGTTACACCTCTGCGTATGCCCTTTTCCTCTCATAGTGTCAAGTGCTCACATTTCTGGGTTTTTTACTGTTATCAGCACATGAAGTAAAATTTTGGTTAATCCAAGCGCTAGGGCTTATCTCACCTGCTTTTTCAAACTCTCATTTTCCTGCAAGTGATAAACACTTGTGGGGAGCTTTGTTTTTGTTGGAGTATTTTTTTGTTTGGGGGGGTTGTTTTTTTTTTTGTTTTGTGGGGTTTGAGGGGTTTTTTTGTGTTGATATTTTTCCTTTCCAAAAATAAGAGCCTCTGTTGATGTTTGTATATACTCAGGCACCTAGATCAGGGACATGTCCCTTGAAGCATAGGACAACCCTGCTGAAAATCAGGTTGCTTATTCAAGTTCCTAAATGAAGTTTTACAGGTTCAATATTTGAGTTCCTTTCTTTGAAAACTGGAGCTTAAAAATAACCTCTCTTACCTCATGCAGATCATTGGAGAGATTTTCCTCTGACTTTTACAAAGTACCTCTCCTCACATCAGGACTTGGGCTATGATGCCTCATTTAGATGGGCTAATTTAAGTGAACAGCAATAAAGAAGAAACCAGAAAAAGAGAGATGGGTTTTCTTCAGCAATCAGACGCTGAAAATTATTTAGCTTTAAAGACTTTCTTGATTATTTCTATCTAGTCTTTTCTGAGTTTCCTTGTGGAAAGGCTTTCTAAAAGGTTAGAATCAGGAAGCAGGGAGTAGCTTGTGCCTTCAGTGCTGTACTAATTCCAAACTCAACTCTCCGGAGGAGCCCTATCCACAATTTAAGAAGGAGCTGGGTAGGACTTCGTTGTGCTCCCCAGGGTCAGGGAGGCATTCTCCTCTTCCCAGTCCCTCCCATTCCAGAGAATTAGGGTGAATATAGGATCTCTTGAATGATCCAGATCTGGTGTACAATTTTCAGGTGCTTCTATTATGTGTGCACTGGAAATGATATTCTAAATTGTTTAACAGTCAAAGGTCTAATTTTGCAGAAGATAGGGTAATTTTGCAGTTCTCCAGCATAAAAAACATGATCTATCACTTTAACAGTCCTCCACTCTTTCTTAGTATCTCTCATCTAAAGGCTTTAAAGTACAGTTAAACCTTAATGAATAAAGACTCGAAATCTTCCCAGAAGGTAGGTTTGGTGTTCGTATCATTTTGCAGATGAGCAAACTAGGACACAGAGAGGAAGTGATTTGCCCTCCAAGGGGACATGTGAAGAAATCCAAACTGTGATCCTGTCATTCATCACTTGATTTTTTTAAAGCCATTTTTAGGTAAATCTTGTGCTGTGGTATTGGTGAGGTTCTACCTTTTTTTTTCAGATCAATGTAAATATTATCTAGGTAAAGGAAATCTCTCTAATAAGCAACAGCTCAAAGCAAGGCCTTGCCTATCAGATTATGTGTTTTTTTCTGACCTTTCCTTCTGGGTCACGTAATCTACTGTTCATTACACACAGAGACTTGACTCAAATTCTGCTGTTGCATAGAGAGTTGCAAGTGCACCCTTGTATGCTGACACTCTTCTGCAGGACTTTGCAGCACCCCCAGCTGCGGCAGTGAAGGGGAATCTCTCTCTGAGCCCCCTGCGCTGGCAGCTGGGCTGCTGGTGTGACCGCCAGCCACTGGGAGGTTGTTGGAATTTCGATGAGTTAATCTCATCACTTTATCACAGGGCACTTACAGAAATTACAGGGAGCTGTGAGCAGCTCACTGTGCTGGCAGCCAGCCCCAGGACCCATAAAAGAAATTGAGACACAAAAAAAAAAAAAGTCAGAGAACTTTGTTAAACTTTTGGAGATGATAGTTTTTTGTGATTGAGTTCTGCTTGGGTAATGCTGATTGTGCCTCCCCTGGTCATGTCGCTGCTTCCTGCGATAATGGCAGGTATTGCCCCCAGCTGTGGCTCTCAGTCCATGCAGCACACAGCATGTTTTTGGGCCTGGCATAAAATGCCATTTGCTTTGGCAGCATTGTCTTGTGTGAAGAGGGTACAGTGAGCCTCACCTCTAGCATTTGCACCTATAGAGAGGACTGTAAGACACAGCTGCTGGTGCTTTCTTCCCTCAGACTGGGCACAGTGTGTGGAAGAGACAGATGAGCCTGTGTTAAATGTGAAGGCAAACAAGCATGCTGAATTGGGATGTCCCACTGGTGCTGAATGTATTTTTTCATATGTGCTAACCAGCAGACTACGGGGCTGCTGCACTACCTGGTGACCACTGCTTTGCTGTCCAGGAAGGGGTGCTTGCCCAGTGCTCACTCTCCTCTGGCTCTGCTCCTTTAACAGTCATGATCTCAGTACAGAAATGCCTTTGAGAACTGCTGTGTGCATCCGGCATGTGTATGGTAACTATTACCTGCACATACTCTGACACTGTCACATTTAGTTGTGGTATATTTTTTGTAGACCCTTTTCAGTACTTTGCTTGTCAAGGGGACCAGGGCCTGGAGGCATGGGGAAGTTGGGGGATCTTCTTGATGCTGTGGAGGGACCTTGAGCATTCAGATGAGGGCTGTCACTGCCTCCAGCTGCTATAAGGGCTCAGTGCCCTTGGTGTAGTGTCTCTGTGTAAGGGGTCAAATTTTTGGCCTTTGGACCACAAAACATAAAATCTTGTGTCTCTCTAGAACTCTCATCCTGGGTTTGGTGAGAAAGGTTAACACTGAAACAAAGGCAAAACTTTAACAAAGTGAGACTCTGTTTGAGTTTTTTCCCAGGTTTGTTCCTGCTGCGTTCCTTCCTGCGTGGGGCACAGCAAGTATCTGATCATGAGATCGTGGCCACCATACTCATGGGTCTGTAATGTGCTGAAACTCCGTGTTTAGAGCAGGAGTTTATTTATTACCTTGAGATCAAGCTTGAATCTCAATTTCCAGCTCTCTGAGAACGTTGATACGTGGCTGGCTATTGAAATTCAGGTGCTGCAAAATGACGAAATACAGCCTGAAGGGAAGCAACTTGTGCAGCACACTGTGCTCCTGCAGACAAACTGTATTTTGGGGGTAGATGAGCAGTGGTGAAGAATGGGGTGGCTGGGGTGGAGCTTAGGGTCAAGTTGCAAGTCTTGTGACAAAACAAGAAGCAAGAGGTAGAATGTTTGTAACTAACAGGCCAATCACCTTTAGGCTTTAGGGGCTGTGTGCTCCTGGAGTTTCACCCAGAATGGGCCAAGAATACTGAAATAAACAGTGCTTTCTTTCTAATGAATCTGTGCTCTGCTTTTCCACTCAGATTTTCAAGGGGCTTTCCAACAGCTTAGTTAGCCCCAAGGTCTAATCACCACACCCAAAGATTGATATATATCAGATTGCTGATCTTTATTTATAGAGAGGGAAGGGTCTTGCACTAGAATATAAAAATCCATTGCAGAAGTAGGAACAAAAATCAAGTCCTGTCCCAGTGTTAAAAAACTGTAAACTCTGCTTCTAATCTGATGTTTTACAAAGTCCATACTGTTATTGTCTCAGCTCTTACCTACATTCCTCCCTACACCTCAGTTTCTTTCCTTTGATCATCAGACCAACTTTTCCATTCTCCTGAATTGACTGTAGAGCTTAGATACCCTTTTCAGTGCTGCGTGATTTACCAGTATCTAGTCCATCCCTGCAGCAAACATTGAATAGCCCTCTTCAGAAACATCATCTCAAAATGAATGGCAGGATGGAGACAGCTGTTTTTGTTTGTTGTCTTCTAGTACTAAATAATTGTTACCTTCCACTGTCATCCAGCATAATTCCACTTACATCCTCATATCAGACCCTTGCTCCATGTTTCAGTTACATTCTTGGCTTCCAGTACAATACGATTTGACTAGAAATAAATTTGGGATGTTTCTTTCCCTGTTTTATCTTGGAGACAGTGTTGCAACATGATCATAAACGAAAAGGAAATGAGAAGCGATAATGGTCTGTGCAAAGGGATGAGAGGCAGGTGCACAAGAACTAATAAAGTAAAACTGTAAAGATTTGCACAGGTAACCTATGTTCATTTTACAGGACGTCTTATCTCTTTCTCAATCTAGACCTACTGCTTCCCTGCTACCTGTAGTATGCCTGCTGGCAGGAGGAAGCAAAGGAGAAAATGCTGGTTCCCCAAGCAAGGCAAGAAAGGACAGATGACATCTGTCCCACAGACGTGGAGCAAGACTGGCAGCAAAGGAAATGCTGCTAATGTCTGAACTGCTCCCATGCTCAGCCCTGGACTTCAGGGAACAGGCCAGATTATAAAGGGTGCAGCACAGGGGACAATGACATACCTAGAGGACACGTGCCTGAAAGTCCAGCATTGCAATCAGCCCCTTGGATAGGTCAGCTGGCTGTAGTCTCAGAGGATGTGTCTGTGCAAATTAGCGAGCAAACGTACAAAATACACAGACTGATGGTGTTGGGAATATCTGGGCACTACAGCCAGTCCCTGGATCAGTGGGGAAAACGTGATTCCTGGGTGACCATCTCTGTGTTTGATTTCAGGGAATATTGAATACAGCTGCCCGGCTACCAATGAATGTGAGATCACGAAACGGAGGCGCAAATCCTGTCAGGCCTGTCGCTTCATGAAATGCCTCAAAGTGGGGATGCTAAAAGAAGGTAAGAGTCAGAATGAGAATTTTTCTCTGTCCTAACGGTACCTGGGACTCCAGGCCTTGCAGGATCTCCGAGGCTAACTGCATGCTTGCCTGCTCTGGCTTTCTGAAGGAATCTTTTTACAGGCTTTGTAACAGAGTCAGGATGGGCAGTGACTAAGAGGGCAGTCAAGAGAGGAGAGTGGTTCTAGTCAGCACCCTTGTGCTAGGATATTATTTCTATTACTTGCAAATTTGACAAAATAACTAGAAACTGGCTGTGCCAGACTGTTTCCTTTCCCAAACTAACCCTGCGCTGGAGGGTGTTGCTCTTCTTTCCCTCAGGTCATTTTTCATTTTTGAGGAGGAGAAGCTCTTTCATGATCATGACTGGGTTGGCTGGATATCATAAGGGAAGGACAGAGTTAATGCACAGCTGTGGCATGCTGTGCAATGAAGGTCTGCCCATATTACCACTCAAGAGACTTTCTGAAGATGGGTGGTAGCACAAGTTTGTCTGGGAGCTGTGGATTGCTGCCCTGCATGCTCAACCTATGTTGTACTCAGTCTGTTGATGTGTTCAGAGGTCTCTGAGTAGTATTCAGCTTCTCTCTTGTTCTGTTTTTCCTCCTCCTCAATCCTTGTCCATTCAAGGTGAACCATAGGGAATTCAGTGGCAATTAAACACATTCTTATAGATTGACTTTAAAACTTTGTTTCCCTTGGGGTCCCTCTGGGAAAGTCAATGAGGGGGGGAGGGGGAGGGAAGGAGAAGCATTGCATGTAACCTCCTGCATTGCTGTACCTGGCAGAGAATGGTCCCCTCAGCTTAACTACAAGGAACAGCAGCTGGCTGTGGACTGCAGAAGTCCTGTATGCTGGAGCCAAGACACTAGCACACAACTCTCTCCCAGGTCATAACATCATAGCAGCTGGTGATGAATTGTATGATGTCACTCGAGTGTGTATTCCTTCTCAGTAGGGCTCTCTCATTTCTTGAGGGGCAGGTTAATGGCAGCCAATGTTGTAAAGAATGTAGATTAGGTGTTAAACCAGTTTTGTTCTTTGATGGATGTGTGGTTTCTGTCGTTAAAAATCTTCCTACTAGAGCACACCAGTTACCAAGGGGCAGAGATGCAGACTTATGTAGTCTGGCCCACCCTGACCTAGATGTAGAGGTGGTAGACTCAGAGGATCTTGATCTACTGCTGGGAAGGAGGCACCTGCTTTGTAGTTAGAGAGGGACCACTGAAAACCTGCTTCTCCTCATGTGATAGTTCAGGGAGGGTAGGGGATAGTTCCCCTTTCCCATGTGCCAATGCACACTAGTGACACTGGCTTTAGTGGGAGCACAGGTTTATAATGCACTGTAGCCTATTCATATGAATCCCATAAAACAACCTTAAAGGCCTGTAGTGGCTCCAGTCACTGGAGCAGCAGAGCAGCAGCATGGGTCCAGGCTTGCTGGCTGCCTATATCTATGCTGCCCTGCATCCAAGCAGTTGAGTCTCTCAGAGCTGGCAGCTGTTGAAGCGGAGTCACAGGAGCTGGTGCTGGCATGCTGACTGTGTGGCCAAGGTGTCTTCTGCTTCCAATTTTGGAAGTTCAACACTCTTCAGAGCAGGGTCCTGTGAAGGTTTTGTGTCTTAGCTTTCAAGCTGTGGGAAAACAGTTAACTCCTTCCAGACCAGAGTTAGTCTGGAAAGCAGCATAGATTCACTCACACTATGCTGTGCATGAACTCCTGAACTCTATGGGATAGTACTCATGGCAAACTGAAATTTGACTCCAAGGCTGCTTTTATTAGTGTATTTAGTTATTCATATCGGGATTGATCCGGCATCATTAAAGTCTCTGGGGAAGGGTGGTTTGCTATTGATGTTAGTGTATCTGTGATCCTGCCCATAATGTTTAGTGCTGTGGAATATACAGCATAAAGATTTATTGATACCAATGGGATACAAGAGCTCATGATAATATCAAGAGGAGACTACACTAGCAATTTGCAAATAGGACTCCTCTGCCCTAACACAGAGTGGTCAAGTGATGTTGGTCAGGCATTTTTTTTCTCTTTCTTTTGCTCAGTATTCCAAGCTGAGAAATAAGGGTCCTACTGCTTTGCTTTGCAAAAGGGTTATGAGGACCAATTAGTTAACTTTATGTGAAGCCTGGTGGAAGCACATGGTATTAATATACAGAATTCAATCAATACACATCTTTAAAAGCCAAATCCAAGAAGGAAGAAAAATGGTTTTATATTCTTTGGTCTCCACAGAGCCAGGAGTTTCTAGAAAGAACAAATCCACAATTGTTTGATTTGCTCAAAATGCAGAATTGACAAGGGATTTTGGATTAGAAAGGGTTCATTAGTCTTTTCCATCGCTGATCGGTCATCTTATTAGCTCATCCATTCCTTTTCTGGTGCCAAGTGTTCCCAGCTGTACAGTTCTAATACTTTAACTGTTTTTAAAAGTCCCCAATGTCTTGGTTTCCCCAGAGAGCCTATTCTACAGTCTCCAAGCATTCATTAGGACAAGATATATCTTGATATTTGAGCAATGTTTTTTTTTTCCTTTCAGTAGTTCCCCTTCCAACTTTCCCTTGGTGTATCTCTTCATCCCTGGATTCATCCATGGCAGAAGGTTGCTAAGCCATGTTTTTCCTCCTGCTTGATTATCACAAGTTTGGAGGAAAACAGTTGTTTGTTTAAAGGCAAGATCTAGAAACCAGTTCTTCTCTTGACATGTTTCTCCTTGATGTCCTTGGCAGAGGGTTTGTAACTTAGTGGGGATGTTTCTGGGTCAAGGAACTGTTCTTTTGTTCAAGAAGAAAAGTGTGATATTCCATTAGTAACTAATTAAGGGCTTCCTGATTTCTTCTCATTTCCCTGGTTATTCTCACCATACCTGATGTACATATCATTTCCTGCCTGATGGGTATGTGGCATGAACCTGTTCTTCAAGCAGAAGGCACCAGTACTCAAAGATGGCAAAAACAAGTAGCCATGACTTCAAGTTCTGCCTAATACTTGAAGAGCTCAGCTTGATGCTGCAGGAGGGACTTAGGTTCTCCCCTTGGAGCCTGCATATAAGGTCACCAGACATCTCTCCTCCCTGCATGGGCTGCAGCTAGGCAAACAGCTGTGAATGTAGCCCTTTAAGATCTGGGGAGACTTCCCCTAACATAGAAGTGCAGGTTATTCAGGCAATGCTGAGTGAATGAGGATCAGGGCAGGAAGAGAGCCAATGGACCAATCAATAGGTGTCTCAGATATCCAGGCCACTTTCTTTGAGAGAGCTCCGATCAATGTATTGCAACAAGGGAACTGCACGGACACCAGAGCTTTGCTGTCTCAGGTTCTCCTGTCGTGACGCTGCAGGGCAGGCAAGACTCACTGGGAAAAGTGGCAAGCAGAACACTCTGCCCACGGAGCCCAACTGGCTCAGATGTCTCAAGTGTCAGCCTGTCTGGATGCCTGTCTCTCACTTTCCTCTTCCATCTGGAATGTGCCCCCAGAGAGCATTAATTAGCCCTCACTAGCAGGCTCATATAGGAAGCTGCTGAATCTGGAGTCTAGAATTCCAGCAGATTCCAGTCCCAGTGCCCCTGTGGAGAGGCATTGTCCCCAGAAAACCTGTGCTCTGCTGCTCTTGGCCTTGCTGAAGCACCAGCAGACAGTGGGAAATGGGCATCTTCACAGCTTTGTCCAGTAGAAGGGCCCACCCCTCTGCTCTGCAAAGCTCAGGGAAACCTGAGCAACCTGTGATAATGCTCACTGCAAATGGAGAAGATGATACCTACATTCATGTCTGGCCAGTGGGGATAGCCAGTAAAAGAAAGCATGCCCTCCAACTTGCAAGGGAGAGGCATTTTCCAGAGCTGGGCATCCTTGGTTTTGTCCACTGCATTGCCTCTTTGCCCCCATCACTGTCTGTCTTGTGACTACAATGACCAAATATAGCTCTTTAACTGTGGGTGCTACAGCGTAGATCTAGATCTCTCTGGCCTTCCGGAATGATGGATAGAGAAATTTCTGCAGTTTGGCAGGTCTCTTTTAAAAACTCAATATACCTTGTCAGTTTACCTTGTCAGTTTTAGAGAGAATATACCCTTGCCATTCACGCTCTAGCCACCCATGGCCTTTCTGTTCTACAGCAATTTGTTTGTCTTCAAGACACAGATGTAATTTCAGATGACACATGGCTTGTGTATGTGGGTTCAGAGGTTTTATTTTGGATGTTGGCTGGTTAAACATGACCTTGCAGCTTTGCCCTCCACACCTCTGCTGCCTCTCTGAAGTCGCAATCCTGTGTGTCACCTTGTAGAGTGGCATTGTGACAAGGCCAGTGATGTCAGTCTTTCTCTATGTGTCAGTGTGGTGGGTTGACCTTCACTGGCCACCAGGTGCCCACCAAGTTGCTCTCTCACTCTCCTTCCTCAGCAGGACAGAGACAAAAAATATGCTGAGAATGCTTGTGGGTTGAGATAATGACAGGGAGATCATTCAGCAATTATTGTAATGGGCAAAACTCGACTTAGGGAAAATTAATTTAATTTATTGCCAGTTAATAAGAGAGTAGGATGTTGAGAAATAAAAACAAAAACAAAACCACTTTCCTCCTACTTTTGCTTCTTCTGAGGCTCAACTCACTCATGACACCTACCTCCTGTGCCCCAAGCAGCACAGATGAACAGGGACTGGGAATTTGTGGTCAGTGTATCACACTTCATCTGTGCTGCTCTTTCCTCCTCACACTGTTCTCCCACTGCAGTGTGAAGTCCCTCTCACATGATACAGTTTTTCATGAACTTCTCCGAAGTGAGTACTTCCCATAGACTGCAGTTCTTCACAAACTGCTCTAACATGGGTTCTTTCCTCTGGCTACAGTCCTTCGGGAACAAACTGCTCCAGTGTGGGTTCCCCACAGGCCACAGTTCCTGCTATAAAACCTACTTCTGCATGGACTCCTCTCATTGGCTGCAGCTCCTACCAGGAGCCTGCTCTGCCACAGACTTTCCACAAGCTGTAACTTCCTTCAGGGCATGTCCACTTGCTCCACTGTGGGGTCTTCCATGGGCTGCAGGGTGGATATCTACACTACGGTGGTCCTCCATGGGCTGCAGGAGGAAAACTTGCTTCACCATGATCTTCACCATGGAGTGCAGTGTAATCTCTGCTCCGGCACCTGAAGCACCTCCTTTCCCTCCTTCTTCTCTGACCTTTGTATCTGTAGGGCTGTTTCTCCCATATTTTCTCACCCCTCTCAGCTGCTGTACTGCATGGTTTTACCCTTTCTTGAATATGTTGTCACAGAGACACCACCTGCATTGCTGATGGGCTGGGCTTTGACCAGTGGTGGGTCTGTTGTGGACTGTATTGTTTCTAAAGCTGTGTTGCTCCCTGTTTTGTGCTGGCACATCTGCAGAGAACCAAATGGAGCATAAACAGTTCAGAAAAAGAAACAAAGCTGAGTCACTAATTGCTTTCATGAAGTGCACGCACATGAAATCATGTGTTACATCACACAGTGACAAACGATTCAGCAAAGAAAATAACTGTCTAAAAAAAATCTTGTCCAGGCATTGAGATGTCATCCAGTATTCCACCAACCTTTGAGTCTTCTTTTCCTTCTTAATAAAAGTAATGTTTATTATGTTGCTGAAGAACTGTTGTCTTCTGCTCCCTGCCAGTGCTAAAATTTGTCTTTTCAGAGTCCTACTCATGGCTGAGTCCTAAGAGTGGCTTTCTGAGATATGTGAGTGGCTTCTGCCCAGTTTCTTGCAGACATCACTGGTTGGCTTCCAAGAAAGAGGGTAAAGACTGAAGGGGTCTTGGGGATTTGTCCTGCGATAGACAGGTATTACCTTATTTCAGAAAACAGAAGATAGGAGTCCCCCAGATCTACATGCATTTGATATGCTAAAAGCAGGAGTGGGAATTCCCAGGACAGGAAACGTGCCCTGAATGAGGTGTTTTGTCCCAGTCTGAATGTCTTTGAAGGCCTGGCCTCTTGGCTCTCAGGAGTCACCCAGCAGCTGTTTCTTGTGCAGTGGGAGTGAAGTCTACAAATGCAAGGAAGGAGGGTAAAGGAAGATAGTCTTGATCTGGATGCAGAAAAAGGAGGCTTTTTAACAGCAAGACAGAGATTAGGCAATCATCCAGTAAAGACATATGATTTCTCTTACCTAGGTGACTCTCTTTCTTCCCAGAGCTGTATCTGTTGTGGTGTTAGTAATTCCAAGTACAATTATTCCTTTCCAAGGCTTTGTTCCTTTGCTCCTAATGCATTTCCATAAGAAATGCTAGAGAACATATTAAAATTTAACAGGGATCCCAAATTCTTTGTTACAGATCTCCCAAGCTCTTGGAATCCTATCTGTCTAATATTATTTCTGATGTAATGATTGCTGCAACGTGTGGATACTGACACTGCATGGCCAGGTAGTGAAACACGAAGGATAAGTCAGCATAAGAGAGCCCAAAGGTCATTCAGCTTATCTTCCTCTTTCCCTCCTGTCCCTGATGTCTTTGGGAATACCCTGCTTCACAGGAACTTGCAATAACCTGGTAACCCTTGTGTTGCCCAAGTGCCTGCATCTCTGTGAATGTTGGAGGTGGTCCCCACTTCAGAGATGGTGAGACTGTAATCTCCAGATTTCAGAAGCAGCTATCTCTTAAATCCATGATTCTCCTATTAAAGACCCTGGCTGATTAGGAAACCCTGTAGCCAGTGGAACTTTGCTGGTATTTAGTCCCAACTCTTCTGTTTCTCTTACCAGCTGCTAATATCATAATTTCTTCCCAGGGAATCAAATCTGTCATCCTGGACAGACATGGCTCTATGAGGAGGTGAATTTGGTGCAGACATCTAGTATCTGAACAAGGGTTTTCAAACACTGGCCGTCTCAAACTAGTTCCACTTAGTAACTTTGTCTTCATCCTCTACTGAAATCCAGATAACTGAATCAACAGCAGAGCTCCTTTTCAGCAATGGAACCAGACGGAGGGTGTTTAATTTCTGTTTTCAAGTGAAAAAATCTCTCAATGGAGCAAAGTGTTTCAAGCAACCTCTCCCTCCTGTCCTCATCCCTGCTTCCAGGCCATGTGTTCTCAAAAAGACATTTGATTTCAGTGAAAGCTCAGCTGACCTCCCTGCGATATGCTTGGGTTCTTGCTTTGTGCTTCCTGGGAAGGATGAGGTCTCCTCCGGGGACCCTGGGTAATTGGGTTAGTGGCCAGCTCATGTCAGGAAATTAAAAGGTAGCCCTGATCGGGTTGCTGCTGTGTGCAATTTAATGCCTTTGTATTTATAGAGCATTCTGCCTCCAGCTGCTGCCAGAAATACCCCTATTGGAAGTATCCTAATGAAAAATTGTTTTTCTTTCTCTAAAATATCCTTATGTTTAAAAACAGACAGGCAACCCCCTGTCCTTTGAAACAGGATCTCCAGGAGCAGTGAGTGGCATCTTGATGTCTGTACCATCCACACCTAAGACATGAATTGAGTATTTGCAGTGTGGTTGGAGCTAGGCTGGTTAATGGTGTGGCACAGAGCACGTGCTGCCTTTGGTAAGGAGATGGTAATTCTCCAAAGAGGAGTCTTCCAGTGGATGGGCTGTCCACAAAGGGCACAAAGAGCATAAGGGCACTTGGTATCTGTTTTCTGGACATAAGAATCTCACATCGAGGACTATCCCTACAACTTCTCCCACACTCAGTGGATTATGAATCTGTTTAGTTTGGTTTCTCCAATTCATTTTGAATTATTTATCTGCCTAGGTTCTTACCACACCTAATTAAATCTCCATTCTATCAAACATGAATTCCAGGTTCCATCGATATACATCTCTGTGGGTTCAGAAAGACATCACCTCTGTACAGGTTTATGATAAAAACTTCATGCATTCTGCTACCAAAAACAGTGCTTAGTGCACTTGTGTACAGAAAAGAAGAAGCAGATAAAAACTGCAACAACCATGCAGGGATGTTTTGACCCCAACCATTGTGCTACAAGCTTTTAGGCAGTTCTGACAACACATCAGGTAAGATTCTTTGAGGTGTGCAAGAATGGGATGGGACTGAATATATGTCCCACAGCTCTACAGTAACTTAAGGCATGTGCATCAACATTTTCACAGTCTCTGCTGACCTATGTACACCAGTCACTCAGCTCTCCCGAGATTCTCAATCCCTTCCCCTTGCTCACCTTTGGAGACTGTGACAGCCCTTGGCCTGCAGGGTATCCTGAGAGGGTCTTTACTCAAATTGCCTGGCACAGCTGTTCCAATTTAAGAATGAATGGACAATAATTCTTACCGTTGGAAAAGCCAGTGCTGAGGTGAGAACTTCAGGAGAAGCTTCAAGGCTGCAAGGCTCAATCAGAGTTGCTCTAAGAGGATGGCCAAAGCAGCAGCATGCTGTGTTGGTGGGTCTAACTCCCTCGCCTCTGTGGACCTCTGTCACAAGCAGGCCTCTCTCCATGCAGTGCTGGGAGCCTCTCTGTTGTGTCACATATCTAAAAATTGTTGGGTTTGAGCCATGCTTTTCTACCTGTTCCAAAATATGCTCCACCTAAATAGACTGAGACAGAAAACTGGACTGAGAAAGCATTGTTTTGACCCCTCAGGCGTTCTCTTGGTAGTGAATGGAGAGAAGTATCTGTCACCACTCCTCCTCAGGTAAGTGGCTGGCCAGTGAGATGAATGTGGAGGTGCCTTCTTCTCTCCGTTGCGTGTCAAGGGAGCCCAGATGCACAGAAGGAAGCTGTCAAAGCCTAACATAAAGGGAGTTAAATCACAACCAAGGGCTGAAGATTCCTCTAGGCAGCAAACACCTCTTAGGGGCTTTATATCTGAGTGCTACCTCTTGGAAAGCCAGTGTAGCTGGGGCTTTGTCATCCTTTAGATCTTCTTGTGAAAGGCAACCTCGGTCTTTTCCTGGCAGGCATGTTCCTGTATCTGTCCTTTTGTGCAATGCCCCTCAGCCTGCTGCTGTGCAGGCATTGTGGCCATGGTGGCATAACCAATAGAGCTGCTGTCCTGTTTCAGACTGTTTAGAGGGCTAAGAGGGGAGGCAATGAAAGGAGAACATTTGCATGGACCATGGACACAGGGTGAATGTGTGGGTGTGGGGCTTACTACAGAGGACAAGGTACTGAGATATTCTTTATTCCCATTTGCCCTTGAAGACCTTGTTAATTCCAGAGTTTCCAAGGTGACTGCAGGAGCAAGGTGAGAGGGGCTCAGCATGGGAAGGAAGATGTACATTTGAGAGGCAGCAATGGCTAATGCTGCAGAGACAGCTCTGCAGAGCTGGCTCTCATGCAGCTGGCACTGGTGGAGGAGGAGGACTGGTTTTCAAGCTGTGTCAGTTACACCAGACTCTGTATGCTTTGGACCAACCACTTGGGACATGCTGCTTGTGTTTCTGTGTGTGAGGAGCTGACACCTTGTGTTACTGGTCCAAGGCATGTGAGAGCCTCTGGTGCCAGGTATCATCAGGCATCTAAGGTCTAACCTGTCTCTGTGAGTCCGGGGACTCTTCAGCCAGACAGACAGCAAAGAAACTTTATTACCTAACATAATCCTGAAAACATCAAAGGTGGAAGAGGCTGCAGCATCCTGCTTGAACTGATCTAATCTCTCTGTAGGGCCTTGCAACATAGGAGGTGAATTTTCATCTCCACTGCCCCCTTCCCCAGACTAGTTTCCTACCCTCTCTTTCCAAGTGTAATTTCTAGGCTTGTTGACCTGCACCATGCTAGTCACTGTGTTCTTCTGGCTGTGCTGATCTGTAAGCCTCAAGTGCAAATGAGTTGGATAATTGAATCAGTCACCTACCAGAAGATTGTCATGAGGCTGACCTCTTTTTGCAGCAGTGTAAAAGCCTAATAGGGGTCTTCTCCCCTTCCCAAGCTGGAATCTGAGTAACAAAAGAGAGCCTAGTCAGGTTACAGCCTCTCCATTCCTCTTAGGAAGAGATGCCTTTTCCTATAGTCTGTTTCTTCCCTATCTTGGCAAGTCTGACTTTTATGGTCATCACTGCTCTCTTTCCTTGATAGACTTCCTCCTGGTTCACTCATCCAAAAGCCACATCCTACTGTCTCTCCTGAAGTTCAGAGCAGAAAGGAAGAGGGAAATTCTGGGGGAAACACCTTGGGCACAACCCTTCTCACTTCCTTTCTTCTCTGGTCTTAGCCTGTACCTTCTAGCTTCTTTGGTCAGTGCCAATCCATGAACTTCAGGCTGCAGCTCTTGGGCACAGGTGAATGTGTTAGCTACAGAGCACCACCCCAGCTCAGACCCTGGGAGAGCAAGCAGGCTGTATTGGTGTGGAAACTGCAGCTCAATGATTAGGTGGACAGTGGGCACAGGACCTGGCTGATCTGTCAGGGAAGCTAAGCAAAAGCAGCCCTTTCGCCATTGCTTCAGGGCCAGCACTTGCCCTGTGTTCCCTTTGGTTGTGTCCTTCTTGAGCTAGACTCATACTGTGCCATGCAAACCCTGTAGCTTGGCTCCTCTGTTAGCTCTTTGGCAAGGTAGATCTTTCTGTTCCTGTCAATTCATGGGCATGTGATAGGACTGGATGGAAGGTAAGGTGAGGCTAGTAATTTGATGCGACAGCTGATATTGGTCCTAGACTGTATTTCCCGCTGGCCAGGGCTTAGCTTCACGGAGCTTTTAAGAGTATTTTTAGTTCCCAGAAAATAAAAGAGAAACTAAACCTGACTCTATGTGCTGTCACCTCTGCATACTCGGCTATTTTTACTTCCGACAGTCTCGGCCTGAGTCCAGCTTTTAAAAAAAGCTGGAATTATTTTACTTCCATTAAGAAAAAAACCCTAAAGCCTGATGTTATCAAGTCAGTAAGGGGACATCTGATCCCAAAGTTGTCAGGCAGACGTCTCTCCAAGGGGCATGTCAGAGAAATGCAGGGAGCTGGAACAGATCAGCAGATCAGCTCTTTCACTGCAGAGGCTTGGTGCTGGCACAGACCTCTCTGCAAGCACTTGGAACACGAGTGGCACCCACAGGACAGTTAGAAAACTGACATCCCTGCCCTAGGCAGGATGCTGAATCGAGAAGTCCTGCGCAAGTCCTGGCTCTGCACTTCTCCCTGTTAGGTCAGAGCGGCTCTGGCAGGCAGGGAAGCTGAGAGTGAGCTGCCGTTGAGCTGGGACTCAATCCCTATGGCATTCACCACAGTCAGCCCCATATGTAGGTCAGATGGGGTGCCAGGACTCTTACGCAGAGTCCCTCCAAAGGTAACAAAATTCAATGAACAGCAGCGTTTTCTTACAATACATGGGAGTGGAAGGACCTGCCAGTAAGATAAGTTATCAATGGGTGGTGCTTTCCAAACTTTGCCCTCTACTGTTGCATCTCACCTTCTTGCTGATAATGTCAAAAAGGGGGGTCCAGGAGTGCCTGTGGTGGTGACAGTTTTGTAGGGTGAGTCACTTGTCTCCTTTGAACAGGCCACTTGTGATCTCTGTGACAACAGGGTTTGTGCAGGAGCTGGAAGGCAACGACTTTCTTTTGCTTCTGTCTTGTGAGGCTGCAGCACCAAATTGTATCGAAAGGTCTTCAGTATGGATCAGCTGCATCTCAAAAGTGACTGCTGCACCTTGCAGTTAATGTTCAGGTGGCTGCATGTAATGTTCAGGTGTGAAACCTGCCCTTGTGATTCCAGTGTATGTATCACTCAGCCTTGCTCCAGCCCTGTCTCTTTCATCTCCCTTCTCCTTACACTCTCCCACTTCCATTCATATCCCAGTTTACATCCCCGTCCATTTCTTCTCTGCTCAGTGCTTTGCTTCATGCTGCTTCTCTGATCTAACCCATCACACCTCACCACTCCATTTTAATGTCCTTTAGTGTCCCTCGCAGAGCTGCATCATAATCAGCCTACCTATCTTAAAATCAACCACAGAGAAAATCAAAGTAGAGCGGCAGACATTAAGTACCTAAGTACCACAGGTTCTGATTTTGGGCCATGCCCTTTCCTTCCATCTAGATATGACCCATTAGGCCATCAGATCTTTGGGAAAGGGATTTTACTATGATGGTTATGTCTAGAGTGTCACAGTCAGGGACTCGAGGGATTAAATGCTTTTGTTTACTGTAGCACCTGCAGGCCACTGCACTCAGCAGCTGGTGCAGGGATGTGCTACCATGGGGGTCAGTCTGTTCACCAGCTCTGTGGCTGGAGTGATGATGACAGGGTAGAACAGTGTCTCTGTGAGTGCTGATTGAAAATGTTTGCCTCAAGGAGTGTCGCACAGGAAAGGGGAACAAGAGGAGGACAAACAGTTGTTCAAAATTAACAAGCTGAAGTCCTTGGGCAAACAGACCTCTATCTGCTCAGTGAGGGAAGGAGGGATGGAGGGTAAATCTCTCTGCATCTTTCTTATCTTTCTTTAATACACTTAAGTCCTTTGTGTCCTTATAATCTGATTGAGGGTCCCTAGTACTGCTGCAACCTGTGCAGCCATCCCTCTGCCAAGCACTGGAGGCATGCTTCTCCTTGGGAGGAAGAAACAAGCTCCTTCCCCCGTTTCGTCCCTACTCCTCCCAGTTCCCCCTCCCTTTTGCTTATCAAACTGCACAGTGAAAGCATCCTGGAAGGCAGTGTGTTGGTTTCTGCTGGGCTGAGAATGGAACCTCCCTGCACGGATGACATCCTGACCACTGATGTTAAGGAATGCATCCTTTGTCTGGGAGGGTCCTGGGAAGCTCTGATTCAGTCCTGAAGTCTTGCAGCCTGTTCTGGATTCCTCTGTAATCTTTCAACAGTGTATTCCTGATCCTTTTCATTTTCATATCTGGTTGCTTGGTTTACTGGTAGCTCCTGAAATTTATGTCTCGCCCATCTTTCCTGGCTTAGAGGTAGATGTCACACATTCAGCAGAGCATGGAATAGAGGTCTTCTTTCTTAGGAAAACAGGGCACATTTACGGAGGGAAAGAAATCATGGATGGAAATGAAAATTTCCTACTTCATCCAGGACTTTATCAGTGTCGTTCCTCAGGGATCTCCCTAGATAACCTCGGTTTTGGGATTCCCTGGCTGTCCTTCCTGAAATTGGTCTCTGGAGCATGTTGGGGCACCCAGGAAGGAGTCTTGCCCACAGCCTACCTGCTGCTGGGAATGGAGGTAAAAGAAGAAATAGGCATCATTTTCAGAAACAATACCACGTAATGGAGGAGAAAGGTGGACTTATGCTTAGGGATGTCAGTGAATTCTTCATACAGAGTCAGAAATAGAAAATGGGACAGGGGAAGGAAATTACTCAGTGTGACCTGAGCTCACTTGTATCAGCTTCATGTCTTCCTTTCCATCCTCAATATCCGTGGTCCTCCCACAGCAGCCACCTGCAACGGTAGTTCCCTTGCTCTGCAGAGCTCCACACCTGCTCATTCCTGTTTCTCCTGCTCAGTGGGAGATGTTGCTGCCAGACTGTATCACTTAGTATTGTTGGCCTGGTGTTCTTGCTGCTTAGGGGGCAGTTGGTACTGTCTGTCAATCAAATCAGTTTGGGTGCTGTAGCCATAAAGCGTATTGGGATCTAGATGTTGTTGCAAGTAGCAGTTTCAAGTGGTACAGGTGTGGCTGGTGCGAGCTTTACAGTAAAAGCTTTCTCCTTTCCATGGCATAGTAAGTAAACATGGCATTGAAACGTGGAGTGACAGACATCTGCCTCCTTCTAGGGTAGAATATTCACCAGAAGACTGCAGGCTTTTTCAGGTGTACAAGTTGTTCAAAAAGCATCACTTCAAACCTGATGCGGAGTGTTTGTTTTTAGTTGTTTGTGTTTATGTATGGTATGATTGCAAAATATTAATAGCTCAATGTTATTAGTAAGTGTCTCACATACTTGGTTCCTGTGATCAGAGTAGATAAACTACTGTGTGTTTCTAAGGAAGTACTCGTATAGTGTAAATTCAAAATTTTTTATTCTATTCGAATGCTTCTACATTTGTCTTGAAAGATTTTTTTTCCGCAAAAGCCACTTTTCCCAGAAGACTAAGTTATCCCAATTTCACAACAACTGATTACCAGAGACCATATGGCTGGTCAGAAATAACTGATAACTGGACAAATATCTATGGGTTTTTTTCACAGTTTCTTTTTAACACTGTATTTTGTACTAATAGCACAATTTAGTTGCTGTTCCTGGTCTATTGATGCTGCTATGGTTTTTTGCAAGGTGACAGTTACTGGTACTTCCTAGTCACTGGGGACTATTTTCAATGTGCAATTTCCAGTTTGATTCACTGTATTTTGAAAGAGCTGCAACAAATTCTTCAGTGTCTCCCTGCTTCATCTTTATCATGGCTTTATTGTAGTAGAAGTTGTTTCTGTTTATTTGGATTCTACTCTTATTACAGGTGCCTTTCTTGATCAAGGCTGAAACATTTTTGTTGAATTCATAGTTCATTATCTGTTCGCTATAGGTCACTTTTTTCAAATATAAATAGTGTGAGGTCACAGAACATTTAACTTTTCATTTTTAAGAACAATCTAAAAGCTTAGTTTTATAACTGCGGGTTTGATTGACATTTAAAGTCTTTCTTTTTAAAGGCAAGATCATCTAGAGGGCATTGAGTTCTGAAGCTTTTCATTTGCCCATTAGACTGATGGTGATTCAAGAGTTTGAATGGGTTAATTTCTGTCTTCATTAATGTTTTGAATAAAAGTAAAGCTCACAGCAGCATGCTTAGAGCTGGAGGCACTCTAGTTGGTATTAAGATTGCTGAGTTCAGCTGAGATCTCAAGTGTTTGAGAGAGGGAAGCTCCCTGGAGTATGGGGAACATCTTACTTAGCAAATTTAAGCATCTGAACGTCAAGGTTCCCTAAGGCACTAAGGAATCATGAGGATTTTTTTTGTTTTACCTGCAGGTGTTCGTCTGGATCGAGTCCGTGGAGGCCGACAGAAATACAAGAGGAGACTGGATTCTGAGAGCAGCACTTACCTGAGCTTACAGATCCCTCCCCCGGCTAAAAAGCCATGTATGTATTAGCCTTGAATTGTTGCCCTCTGAGCAGCCACTGTATTTTTTTTCATTGATCTCCCAAAATGTACAGAATAGCAGTTGTCACTTCAAATTCCTGTGTCAGTCAACAGCACTAGGATTTTTTTCTTATGATCATAGTGTAGAGGTAGATTAGGTGGGCCTAAGGTACAGCTCAGGTACTGTTATTCATTGTACCTAGGGTTAAATACAAGACCTTTCCTAGGAGATTATGTAAATCCATTTAGTGATAGTCTGATCTTTTCCTTTACCCAAGCTATGTTAACAAAACTAGTCCGATGCTGATTTCTCTTTTTAATACTACCCATAGTTCTTTAAACTTTTCCACATCCTACCAACTCCTTTGTGTCTCCTTCTCCCCTTGTTGGACCCTGTTGAGACAATTGCTGACAACATTACAGCAGCTTCCTGCTTTTGTCATCCCTGTGCAGAGCTGGTTTGGCACAGGCAGATCACTACAGCTTGTGTAGCTGCAGTGTAGTCTTCTCCTGTTGTCACCAAAACCATTACTGAGGTCCTATGGGTTCTGTAGTCATGTCTTATCCCAGGAGGGTCCACCTTTTATCATGAGAAATATAACAACAACTTTTCCTTTGAAATATGCAGTGACTAAGATCGTCTCCCACTTGCTGGTGGCTGAGCCAGAGAAGATTTATGCCATGCCTGATCCAACCATGCCAGAGAGTGACATCAAAGCCCTGACAACCCTCTGTGACCTGGCAGACAGGGAACTGGTGGTGATCATTGGCTGGGCAAAGCACATCCCAGGTAAACGGAATTACAAGGGTGTACCATGAACATCAAAGGGAGCTATTATTTATCTCTGCACTTATCGGTTTTGTCTTCAACTAGGATTTTTTCATGTAGTGATGCATGGAAAGTTCTGTCACAGAAAACTGCTTGTGGTGGGCTCTCATTGGTAACAAACTCCAATGCAGCCTATGATGTAGGTGCATAAATCGATGACTCTGTATGTATGTGCCCTGGGTTTATGCAGAAGGCTTTGATATGATACAGTGAAGTTCTCTGTTGTATTTGGCATTGAGTGGCCCAGTGAAAGCACTTGGGAAACAGCCTCTGGGATGGTACAGTGGACTTTTGTGATCTTGTATTGCATCAACATGACCTAGGTCTGTTGTGTTTATAGATGAATAAGTGTTATGGCAGTGCCTGGACTTTACTGCTAATAAAAAGGCAGGTACACACCGTGTCTGTAGTGGATGTTACAGAGTCACAGAATATTCTGAGTTGGAAGGGACCCACAGTGATCATCAAGTCCAGCTCATAAGTGAATAACCCATACAGGGATCAAACCCATAACCTTGGCATTACTAGCACCAGACTCTAACCAACTTTGCTAATTTCAGGATCATTCTTGCCCAGACTCAGGAAAGCTTTTGTCATAATGGATTCATCACAGAACAAGTCCCATTGTGATAGACAACATGCTATTGTCAGTGAATCTCCAGGCTTCTATGTTGACAAATAATGAGGACAACTTATTGGCAGTGTGACTGGCCTTGGAAGGCTCATTGACTATATTCAATGTGTGTCTGTGTGATTGAGTGGCATAACAAGTGTCTCACACCTGCAGGTAGGGTGGACCCAGGCTGAAGGAGCATACATAGCCATCAAGGAAGTTCTGAGGGCAAAGATTTGGACTGGGAAGGGGAAATGCCCCCTCTCTTTCTAGTCTCTCTCCAATCACTCCAAAAACAGATAGGCTGGATCTGTGTGTAGAGAAGGCTCGCCAGGGAAGTCAGAGGATATCCTTGGGGTTTACATGGCTGCTTTCCAAAGATTGCTTCAGACATTCACTATGAACAGTGCACTACAGCTATAAACAGCTTACTTCAGCTATCTGCTTGCCTTCTGTCCCTCTTCCTTGTGTCAGGAGAATATCCAAGGCTCTACTACGGGATCACAGGATTTATTGCATATTGTCTCTGTCTTCCACTGCATGGATCTGTGTTCTCTTTCTTTGTTTCTTGGCTTTAAGTTCTTTGGTGTTTGGCGAGGCATCTTAACAAGAGTGATCAGAGTTTAGTTCTCCCATGTATTTTGCTTCTTTCTGTAGCTCCTCTTTTGGCTTTTTGGTAGCTGCTTCTCTTTTTCCAGAGGGAGTATTTCTCAAGTGATTCAAGAGTTAGTGGTTTTCTGAGCTATATGGAATATGGATTGTTAGGAGGTGGGACTGTGAAGCCTGGAGAAACTTTTTCAGGACAGTGTTTCTGAGTAGAGGTTAATCTTGGTGGTGCCCTTCTTACGAGAGATCTGCAGTATCTGCAGGGATTACACCCATCACTAGTGCTGGAATCCATCTGGGGCTGATTCATCACAAGTGGAGTTACAGTGGTGATTAGGGAACTCAGCCTGGATTGCTCTACTAACCCAATACTTGGGGTGTTAACAGGAGTGGCTTTAAGGCAATGCAATTAGCTGCTACGGCTTTCCAGTGAGGTGCCATTGTACATTTGTCTAACCTTGGCTATTTCTGTTCGCAGAGAGGGCCCTGCTGTAGTTCCCCAGTTGTGGCAGTGAGATGAGCATGGGATGCTCAGCTCTGAGTTCCTACTGAGTTTTCCAGCCTGGTGATATTATCTCAGAACAGGAGTATAGTAGAGATTGCTCCCACACTGTGAAAGGGGTTCTTCTCCTTTCTGAAAGCAGGACATACCTGCTATCATCTCAGATTTCTCTGTGTATTTTTCTCTCCTGCAACCCAGTAACAGCCACAGCCTGGCACAGTTCAGACCAGCAGCAGTACTGTACAACAGGACTGTGTGCACGTGAGAGAGCTCAGGGATTGTTAAACAAGAGAGCAGTACTGAGAAAAAAACATAATAAAAGACAGTTCATAAAAATGAAACAAAATAATCTGTAGTTCTGGAACAAGTATGAAACATACTGAGTTAGGCAGCAAGGGGGCAGAGCAGGGCAGGGCCAGGAGACTGCCACATGTCTAAATTAACCATGCCCTGTAGTTCTGCCTTCCAAGGATTTTGAACAAAAAGTGACATTGCTTCCTGTGTGCAGGAAATCTTGGTCAGAGAAGGATGGAAAAAGGAGAAAAAGTTACATATTCCTGCCTTGTATTCACACTGGAATTAATAAAGAATGGTGTGATGTTAAAGTCATACCAACCCTTTAGGATCCCAAGTATCAACACAAACCTCTGCCCTACAGTCTTAGCAAACAAAATCACTAAAGCTTAAACACACTCTCCTATGATAATAATAATAAAGCATGATTTAATGGTATTTAGAAAATGTTATTAGCTCAATAGCCTTATTAGCTATTAGCTCAAAAGCCACACTTAGCCAATGTGGAGTTGTGCCGTTCTGTACGAGGCCCCCTCCCCACTAGTCACTCTCCCCCCATGTTAATTGTCTTTGAAAAACATCCCCTTTTCTCTTGCTTTGATGCAGGGTGACAAGACTTCTCTTGAGGGGTGACAATGAAGGCTCTCCCAGGGTAGCTGTTGTACTGTTCTCACTAGGAAGACGATAGTACTAGCACAGAATGAAATATGGCAAGTGGAGTGACAGCAGCTGTGTCTGGAGTGGCCTCAGATCCTATAATTACATCTCCTTTTATTACCTCTGCTAATGGCCCTCCAGGATGACAGAAATGATAATAAATTAACAGATTATGAACTTCACTTGCCACAAATTATGTGACTTTTTTTTTTTTTAATTTGGGAGCTCCCACTGCCAAACCACTGAAATAAAAAAGGAAATCACACACACAAAAAAAAAATAAAAAACCTGAATGTCACATCAGCTACTGCAAATAAAGCAGCTTTTCTCAAGCTGCACCTGGAAAGGAGGGAAACATTCATGCAGCTCTGTGCTAGAGCCAGGGGCTTCTCTTTTGGGAGCCTAGGGATGGCAGTGGTGCATTAAGCAGCACCTTTCAGGATCAGACTTGAGAAAAGCAGCAAAAAACAGATCACCAAGGGTATTTGCTGGATGCTGGGCCATCAGCAGCTCAGGAATGCAAAAGGGTTGGATTCTCACAATTCATGGGTGCTTAAGACAACCAGGCAGTTAAATTTCACAACTAGAGACTCCCTGGTGTTATAATCCTATAATAGCAAGCCTATGATTTTGGCCAAGTAAAAGCAGCATTTACTTTTTCTGATCTCAACTTTGATAACACGAGAGAGTTATATGATCATCTCTTTACTGCAGTAATTCAGGCATAGTCCTTTAGCCCTTGCATTCCACATGTGTAAATACTGGAGGCAAAGGGTCCTGATTCTGTCAAACGTCTCAAGTCCAGGCTTGACACCACAGCACTCTCTCTTCACACCCTCTGCTGGAGCTGAAGTCCTTGGCTACCTGGGAATGCTTCTGGCCAGGGGCTTTCCCGGGTGGGTGGGGCAATTGCAGCTGGCTCTCCTGTTCTTCTTGGCACAGGTCATGATCTCTCCTGTTCTCACCTATCATAAGAGCCTCTGGAAAAGGGCGATAAACCGGGATGCTGAATGTACAGGTTACTGCTAGGGTTAAGTAATTTTTTCTACTTTATTGTGTAGCAGAAAAGTATGAGCCATGCCTGTCCTGGATCCTCTTGCTCTACTACATGGCAGTTTCTCAATCTTTAACAAATTTTGTTGGCAGGCTGCAGTGAGATGATGGTGTAGCCCCTTTTGTAATCCAGACAGGGAATGAAGATGCAGAAAGGCCACATGACTGACCCAGAAAATGGACTTAAAGCAGCAGCCTAAATGCTGGACTGATCTCCATGGTCAGAGCTAGGAGAGGGGTGACCAAAGGAGGGAATTCAGGTTCTAAAGACTGCAGCAGTGGCTGTGCACAGACAGCATCATTACCTCTGTCTCAGGGCTAATCTCATCAGTTCCCTGTCTAGCAGGCAGAACTGGGGAGACATGATCCCAAGCCTTTGAGCTGCATCACCCTACACTTGGACTGAGTCAGGAGGGCTGCATTCCAGAGCAGCACAATTCTGAGTGCAGGGCATAAGGGGCAGAAGGGTGAGGCAAAGGACGAGGCACACACCTCCCAGCCTGAGCAAGAGGTAGGATTAACCAGGATTTAGGGCTACATGGAGTACAGGAATCAGTCTCACAGTCATGGAGCTGGATTTGCAGCTCTTCTCCCTAGTAGCCTGGACTCCTCTTTAGCTGTTCCCTCTGACACTCCTCCCCAGTGGTTTATTGATTCTTCCCTCCCACCCACTGCTCCCCTCAGACCTTGCACTCACAGCACGTGACAGCTGATTGGTATCTGTTAATTAATGTGGCCTGGGGCCTCTTTTCTATTCAGTGGCCTGATAAGGGAAATTGGATGTCCAAGGGCTGCCAGGCCATTATCACCCTTTGCTTCCCCTGGCAACACAAACACAAAACATGGCATAGAGATAAATAAATACCACTAACCCACCCTTCTGCCTTCCTATCCCCAGCTGAGATAGTGCAGATAGAAAAAGAGATCCCACAGTCAGTCAATATAGCAATCATCAGGTCTTTTGTTAATTGCCAACTTGATAACAAGAGAAATCAAATGATTATCATGGTGACTGGCTACGTAGGCCCTGATGTGGGGCCAAGAACTGTGAGCAGAGGGGTCTGTGGGATAAAGGAGTCCAGCTGACCCTTGAATGCAGCCAGTGGGCTGGGAGGCTTCTGCACAGAGGCTCGTGAGGTCTCTTGGTGATCCCTGAGGCTTAATATGCATCTGGGGAGAAAACTGACAGGGGAGATGGGTGGAGCATCGCTCTCCTAGCTGGGAGGTACCTAGGTGTCCCATTCTCTCTCAGCCCTAGGAACCTTTAGAAGGAAGAAGCTGTCAAAAAAGTCAGTTTCTGCCTGTTTGTGATGGGCAAATCTGCCTAGAGGGGACCAACACATGGTGCATGACATTTTTGTTTGTAATGGCTGTTATAGTGCCCACCTCCCAGGATCTTTCATCGTTTGGCCTTCAAGGGTAGCTAGTATGGAGGGCATAACAGACACAGTTTTCCTTCCCATGCACTTTTTTTTTTCCCCCTTGAGGTGGAGAGTGCCTCTATGTTTTGTCCTCTCTGCTTTCTCAAGTAGACTCTGGGGATGTCAGGGTCTATCTCCAGATGGTGATTGCTCTTTCCGTATTTGACGAGAATATTTGGTTCATTCCTGGGTGCTGGTTCTACTGCTACCAGGTTTGGCTGTGATTTAGGTACTTGTAAGGCTCCATAAAGGTATTTTTGTCACTGGATAGGGTTGTTGGCAGAGCTGATAGTGTGGAGATCAGGATGTGATGAGGAATAGACGAGGATTCTGTTTACAAATATATTCAGCTTTTGAACACATTTCGGTGCTTTGTCGTGACTGGACCTTTTCTCATGTTGGCAAAGTCTGAGATTGTAGTTTACTTGCAATTCAGGCCTGCCATTCCCATCTATCACATCAGATCTTCTCTACTCTTTGGTCCCAGCTGCAGTACAAACCTACAAGAGGAACAGTGAGCAGGACAATATGGTACAGAACAGTTGCTGCTATAAAAAAAAGCAGTGATCATTGAAACAAGGTTATCATTAACTTTGGGCTGCCATAAATGCAATCAGAGCATCCAAACTCCTGTTTGAGACTGTGGGTGGGCATGGGAGCAAAGAGAAGGATAAGGTCCATGTGTGCTGATTGCTACAGAGATAGGGTCACTTCAGTGAGCTTTTTTTGTTTTTCTTGACAGCAGCAGGTCAGTAGGGAAGAGTGCTTGGTTTGAGTCTCGGGACACTAAGGACCTTAGGCTCCTAGAGGCTTTGCTGCTCACCCATTTGACCCTGCTTGTCTTTTGCCCTGTCAGGGTTCTCCAACCTCTCCCTCGGGGACCAGATGAGCCTTCTTCAGAGTGCCTGGATGGAAATTCTCATCCTGGGCATTGTGTACCGCTCCCTGCCATATGAGGACAAGCTGGTCTATGCTGAGGACTACATAATGGATGAAGAGCACTCTCGTCTGACAGGGCTGCTGGAGCTCTACCTGGCCATTCTTCAACTGGTGCGCCGCTATAAGAAGCTCAAGGTGGAAAAGGAGGAGTTTGTCACACTCAAAGCTCTGGCCCTTGCCAACTCAGGTACAGCCCTGGCCCAGCCAGCCTTGTAATCAGGGAGTTAAGGCTCATGCTGTTATTTGGGAAGAAACTAGAGCCTACCGCCTGAGACTGCTCTGCTTGTGTCATGCAACATTCTCAAAGCTCCTTTCTGTCCACAGAGCAGGACTTAAGTTTGAAAGCAGGGAGAAATGAGGCTTACTGCTGCTGCAGCCCCAACTGTGCTCTGGCCCTGTAGTAGAGAGTGGAACCAGACAGGGATGGGTTAGCTGCTGGTTTCTAGAAGTAAAAAAAGCCCTTCTTCATTAGCAAACCAACTCCAGTGCCATAAGTTCCGAAAAGGGAATGTGGACCACACCTGCATCCACCTCAGTAGTGTTGGTCAGGTACAGCAAACAGGGAAACCCTGGTCCCAATTTCAAATGCCACCAAAAGCTGTGGGGTTGAAGCTGCCTGGTCCTGTCCTGGAGATGTTCGGTGACCACAGACACTGAATTCCCCTTTAACTGGGAGACAGTGTGGATCTGGATTACAGCCCTCAATTGATCAGGCTGCAGTGTACAAAAGCTGGACAGACACGTATGTGCTCAAGAGTCCCATACTGCTAAAGCTACTGTGTGACGAGGGCTCCCTCTACATCCCCTGAGTCTCATTGTCTCGCACCATATCTCCTTGGCGAACTGCATCATGCAGGTCACAAAATTCACCCTTGCAGCCCAGCCTTGAAACCAGTATCTGTTTGGCTAAAGCTGTTTTACAGAAAGACACCCTGTGTGAAGCTGGAGAGAATAAAAGAGGGTGAATCTACATCTTCCATAGTAGCTGACTCTAATAATTAATTGTTCTCTCAGGTGTTTGTTTTTTTTTAAAAGGCAGCATATCTTTAATGTCTGTTTGCCTGAGTTCAGCCTCCAGAGATGAGTCTTTGTTGAGCTGTGTCCTATGACTCCAGGTCTTTTTATACCTAACAGCTTGCCACGATAAAGTTCCTGTTCCTTAGTTGCATTCCTTGGCTATGGATATATTACTTCAAGTGTAAGGTCAAGGATGCTGTGAGGCTGCCCTACCCCACCATTTTACACCATTCTGTTCATCTTTGCCATCCATACAATTCATAGCAGTAGCAAGGTAAAAGAAAAAAGAAAAGAAATAAATTTCTTACAGCTCATTGATAAAAATGTTGAGTAGCATCTGGGTTTTTTACTGATCCCCTGGATTTTCACTAGAAAACTCCTCCTGCAGGGTTGATTCACCACTGACAGCTACTTTGAGATCTGTCATCTAGCCAGTTACTAATCAATTGAAAGTGTTCTTTATTGATATTGTATAGTGCTAATTTTTTAATGAGAATGTCCTGTGGTCCTAAGCCAAGGGCCTTATAAAGCCCCAAGTCTATTATATCTGTGCAGTTAACTTTATCAACCAAACTTGTAATCTCATCAGAGAATGAAATCAAGTTTATTTGACAAGACCTCTCTTCCAAAGTATCATGTTGACTGGCAGTAGAATCACAGAATCATTTAGGTTGGAAAAGACCTTTAAGATCACCAAGTTCAACTGTTAACCCACCAAAAAAACATGTCCCTAAGTGCCACATCTGCACACCTTTCATAAATGTCATCAGTCTTAACTGAATGTCACCTTTATTTTTCCTTTATTTTTGCCATGGTTCACATCAGGCTAGCATAGAAATTATCAGATAAAACCCAGGAAAATATGTGCGTTATTAGAAATTTTTCAGTCATCTTGAATTTCTTAAAAATACCAGGACTTTTAATCATTCATCTGCCCTAGATGGCCCTCAGCTAGCAATTTTAGAACTGTTAAAACCAAGATATCCAGCTCTCCTATTTCTGTGAAGTTTGCCCTAATAGTTCTAATATGTTGTTACATAAACAACAGACTAAGAAATCATCATCATATAACACAAGTAATGCTTCTCTTTTCTAAACAAGACAGAAATACTCACTGAGGACTTCTGTCTTTGCTGCACTGCTGTTAATAGTTTAATCATCTCCAGGTGAAAAGATACGGCCTACAAATGATCATTTTTCTTCTATTTCTTAAATATTTATAAAACTTCTTTATTGTCCTTAGCCCTTCCAGCCATGGCTTTTCCTCCTATGTCCTTCACTTCCCTTATCGATTTTCTACACTTCATAACTTCTGATTCATATAAATTGCTATCTAGCTCCCTTTTTCAATTTCTCATATATTGCTTTTTTAGCTCTAATTGCTGCCTTCACTTTGCCACTGAACCAGGATGGGCAGATGGCCAAGGCTGGCGTCTCTCGACTGTGGAACGGTGGCTTTTGGTGATGTAATCAACTTGTTAAAGAACCTGTCTACCAGGAAGGTCATGGGATTAAACAGGAAGAAGGGCTCCTCAGAGAGGCTGAATTGCTAAGGTAGTGGTTGTGACAGAATAAGTGCCCCACATTTATCTGGCCCATGCTATGAGCAGAGACACTGCAGGATCTGAGCCTTGGTGCTGTCAAGTTCTTCACAGTGCAACAGAAGCACTCTCTGTTGTTGCTCACTGTGTTTTCAGGACTAAGCCCAGAGTAAGCCTTATGAGACAGTATGTATCAGGAATGGAGAAACGCTGAACAAAGTCAGAGCAGAACAACTAACACTCATCAGATGCTTTGGGTTCTGATTCCAGTGGTGTGGAGTAAACAAACCAAGGTAAAGGTCAGGAAGTACAGGCCAAAGCATGTTCTCAGCTGGATGGAAAAATCCCCTCTGACTTCACTGGTTTCTCCTACTGCAGCTAGAAGTGCAGCTATGTAGGAGCATAATCCACAAAAATATTGCTTTGTTATTTTTATTGAAAGATAGGAAAGTAAAGCATGAGATTTTGGTTTTCATGTAATTAAAACTTGTCGCAACACATGCATAAGGAAGCTAGAATAGGGCAAGTGTATTTTTCTACTGTAACTTAACATTCAACCTTCACATTCTTTTAATACCAGTTCTTTTTCGTTGTGTATTTTTGACATGAATAAACGTCTGCAAGTATGTGTCTGCATGCAAACAGCTGATTGCTAAAACGGTAGGAAAGCAGTCTGGACCAGGCTTCAGCTCCCTTGAGTCAGAAATAGGGTTTAAAGATGAGCACTTAGATTAGCACCTGTGCTGTCTAAACCTGC
The DNA here is from genome assembly GCF_001715985.3 of Manacus vitellinus. Classification (NCBI taxonomy): domain Eukaryota; kingdom Metazoa; phylum Chordata; class Aves; order Passeriformes; family Pipridae; genus Manacus; species Manacus vitellinus. Next base: position 20,520,731 of record NW_021940750.1, read on the forward strand.
TTTCTGCCTTCCCTCCTATATAGATAAATTCTTGAATTTTCCTTATCCCTGCTGGGTATAATTGCTCATGCAACCCAGGTTCAAGGGACTTTCCTCTCTTCCATGTGGCCCTGTGTATATTGACCCTTTGTTTCTAGGAATACAAACAAATGAAAACAGAAGTGGGAGCTCAATTGCTCTTCACCAGAGAAGAAGCTGACAATGAGCTGATCTGAGTATGCAGTGTGACACACCAAGGACACACCTGCCGGGACTGGTAAAGATAATTCAAGGGAACTTTGTCTTTAGTAAGTGCATTTTAGAGAGCTGAGTGATGAATTCTTAATGCCCAGAGCAGCAGGCAAGTCCCAACAACATGATCACCCATTTTTTAACAGAGTAGAAGTGCTAAGACTTAAGTCGTTACCCTTCAGAGCCAGCAGTCTTTTTTAAAGCATTCCTAGGTCCTCTTTCCTTAGGATAAAAATCGATCAACCTATGTATTGAAGAGCTCTCCAGCTTAACACACAGCACATATTCATTTTAGGACATGCAAGATTGTCCAAACTTTATTTCCTCTTTTTTTTTCCCCAATGCATTTTAATGCTGAGATGGGGTGAACAAGATCCAGATCTGGCAAGGGGATGTGTAGCAAATTCTGTACCAATGGGTCCTGTGAGGTTCCTGCTCCTGCCAGAAAATGCATGAGTCAGTTGAGGAGGCAGTGGGCTTTGTCCATTCTCACAACTGCCCTGTACCCCATGCCAGTGGTGCTGGAGAAGGGTTCCCGGCATGAAGCCTGGCTTCTAGGCCAGCTGACCCTCGGGGACACGGTCAGGCAGCCTGCCCCCATCTCAGTGCTCTGACAGCTGTAAAAATTCATAGCTATTGATTTCGTAATTAACAGTTTATCAATGCCATCGATACCGGTTCACTGATGGATTGCAAGGAAATTAATCCTGCAATGTTGTTTTATTTTTTGCAGTCAGCTACCAATTTTGAGCTTTCAGCAGAGAGAGGTGGTGGTGGGGCAGGCTTTGATCTTTATTTCCCAAGTTCCTCTTGCTATATACACGTAGTTATTTAATGCTGTTGTCTTGTCAATATCAGTACCCAAAACCAGAGCACCCACTTTGACCTGCAGCATGGCTCATTGCCTGGTACTTCTAGCACCCGCTGGGATCTGCAAACTCTTGACAGGCTGTGTTTACTTCTCCCCCTTGTGCCTCTAGCCAGAAGGACATTGAAGAGAAAGGCTGGAGGATGTTTCCCTCCAAGTTTCAACTTTTGATACTTCCAGTCTCCAAAATGACCTCTGCGAATGAGTGGGAAACAGATCCTACTCACTTCTCCTGGATTGTGCATGGAAATTTTTCAAATGTGCTGCCTGGCTGGGAGATGTTGCCAGACTGACTTGGCAACATCCTTCTCCCTCCCTACTTTTCAGAATTGACCTCTGTGTCTAGCTCAGGTCACTGTGGCGACCTACCAGCCCTTCTCTGAGCTCCTTTGCCTGGTCTTTTGGGTACAAAGTGTAAATGTAGCAAGAACAATTCTTTCTCAGTAGGCTTCTTGAGAATACAAGCCTTTAATATCCTCTAATTAGTGAATTCCTTCTAAACAGCTTCTTAAACAGCTTTCTTGCTAGACATAATATTTTCCCAACTGTTGTAATACTTTATAAATCATGCATCATAAATATTTTTAAATTAAATGTATCTCATGAAATTCACAGTGTCTAATTTGTGACTGTGTTCTCCATAGAGATGACACATGTTTCTACAGAGTTTTTGGCAGTTCAGATGGCTTTCCTCCCCTTCACTGCTGTCACACTGGGGAACCCATGTCCTCACATTTGTGTTTGTGAGTAGGCTGAGCCAGAGCACTGCCACACTGCAAAGCCCAGGCTGTGGTGGCAGGCAGTGCAACTACAGGTGTGCATGTGTGCTTGCCAAAGTGTCCCTTTGCTGTGGCTTCTGGATTCATTGCCCTGTGGCAAGAATCTTTATCAATGGGTTCAGTATCGATTAAAAGTCTCTGAATAATGAAGACATGGCAACAGTGTCTCCAGCTCTGTCAGGGTTTTAAGAAAGAAGCAAGAGGAAAAAAGAGCAAACCTTCAGTGATGCTGTGCCTGGTTAGTTTTTCTAATCAAACCTCTCTGCTCTTTGGTGCTGCTCTCTGGCATTATGACTTACCCACAAGTTTAGCAGCCTGTTCCACACAATTTCCTAGCTCGACCCTGGACTCAGTCATTACCAGCTTCACAGACACACCAAGGAACTGTCTAGCCTTGCAAACCCTGCTAGCCCCTCTGACAGCTTTTAGGAATCTAACTGGCAGCCTAAGGGAAGAGGAGATGTGGGTTTCCTTTATTTAAGCAGGAAGCTCCCTGAGCAGCTGCTGGCAGTCTCTGAAAACAGGGGCATATGTACAAAGGTGGGTCTGGCAACACCCCTGGGCACGCTGGTTGTGACCTACTGGGGCTTTTCTGTCTTGCTGACACCCTGAGCAGCTGCAAGGCAATTAGGCAGTTTAGACAGATGAAGCGCTATAGCAGTGTTAATTATTCTTAATGAGATTGCTCCCAAGCGGCAGCACAGCAGCTGCTGCCCCTTGCAGGGTGACTCTCACCATAAGGAGCATGGAGGGCAAGTAAATGTGCAAATCACAAAGGCTCCTGGCCGACCCCTGCACAGCCTTGTGGTGGCTGGCAAAATGGGCAGCACACAGGGCACATGTGTCACCTACCCCTGGCAACCTTACTGTCTCTGCACTGCTAGGGCCAACACACTGGGCTGCTGCCAAACTTCATAGCAGCAGCACCAACACCTGCCAGCAAGGTGTTTTTTTCCCCTTAAGAAACAAACCAAACCAGCAACAACACTCCCACCCCCACTCCCGGGGAGGTGGGGGCATGGGGGAATGACAAAACCAAAACAACCAACAACTACAGAAAAGAAGGAAAGAAAATATCCTTAACTTCAGAACCATAAAGGATTTCCTTCCTCATGTCTGACTTGTCTGTTTGCTGTCTTTTCTCCCTTCCCCCAGACTCCATGCACATAGAGGACATGGATGCAGTGCAGAAACTCCAGGACCTTCTCCACGAAGCCCTGCAAGACTACGAGCTGAGTCAGCGCAATGAGGAGCCCCGGCGAGCAGGCAAGCTGCTCCTGACCTTGCCCCTCCTGCGGCAGACGGCTGCCAAAGCTGTGCAGCACTTCTACAGCATTAAACTGCAGGGCAAGGTTCCCATGCATAAACTCTTCCTAGAAATGCTAGAGGCAAAGGTCTGACAGCCCCAGTGCCAGCCGACAGTGGCCGGGGAACAAACTAGAAACAAAGATGCAGACAACGGAGTAATCCAAACAGCAGCAGCAGCCACCGCCGGCTTTTATCTCCAATCATTTATTATGGAAGAATTATTTAATGTCTATCTGTCGGCGTGACTGCAGAATCTTGTGTACAGAAGGGGGGAAACTTTTAATCAGTCACCTGTTTCTCTTTTTTTCGTTGTTTTCTCTGTGGGAAATACCTGAATATGCTCTTGCACTTGTTGAGGCGGTCATCGGGGCTTAGCCCCTCTGATCAGCGATGCTCTCAGCGCTGTCCAGGCTGCCTGCTCCCCAGCTCCCTCTGCCAGTGCTGGAGGGGGAGTGGGGACAAAAGCAGGAAGAGAGGAAGAACAGTCAATATAAACTTTATCTGCTGGTGTTATGAGGGGTCAGTTAGAAAGGGAAGCAGCCGTGGTCCTTCTTTTTGTCACCTTTCTGCCTCTAACCATAGAGCAGATGCTCCTTTGGAGAAGAGCACTGCTGGACCTCTCCTGAACAAAAAGGTTGCCTCCCAGGCTCCTCTAACACTTGTACATACAGGCCCCACTTCTTACCGGGAAAGATGCTCCTAACTGTGTAAGATATTCTGCGACCTTGTACAGTGTGTCATTACGCCTGGCTAGTCCATCCCATGTACAATCCCTGCAGGCCCCTGAAGAGGTAGGATGTATGTCCCTGAGAAAATGCAAGTCTTTCCCAAATGGTGAGAGAAAAGAGCCTGATATGCTGGGTTGACTTGATAATCTCTGCATCCTCTCCTATGTGGTGCTAACTACAATTCTTCCACACTTTTCACCCTGTAGTGTATCAAACCTGCCTCTTCAGCTCAGCTGAGTACCATTCCCCACTTGTTCCTTGTGGCAGAGAACACAAGGTTTGTCTGCATGGTTACTGCCCAAGTATCAATACACCCCAAACCAGATCTTTCCTAGACTTCACTAAATGATAGCTCTTTGCCTCCACAGAGACTTAGGCTTAACGCCAAATTCTAGTTAGGAATCAAGGGCACTGCTTTTCAGAGGAGGCAGCTCCAGAGCCTGAGAGATTACTTTTTTGTGACAGCCTAGGGAAATAAATTAGACGGTGGCATAAGACTCCCGATACTCCAACTACTGTCTTCCCCTGCCTCATCCCATTATCCTCAACAGTAGGAAAAGAGCAAACATATATTATACCTGAGGCTGTAAGAGGCTCTCTTCCTGATCAAAAAGCAAATAGCTGACCTTGGGTTGGTAGAAGAAGAACTGGAGTAATGTTTATTTACTCCTCTTACATACCCAGGTTTCTGCTATCTCCAAGGCCTGGTTTATCAGCTCTGCTGCCTAAGCCATACCTGCTGCATTCTCAGTAGCCAGAGGGAAATGTAGGTGACTGACAAAACTGACTGCTGGCATTCTTTGAGACTTTATTTTCTAGGTCACTTCGTTTTAAGCTAGCCTGAGCTGACACAACCTGAGTGTCCTGTCTCTTTTGTGGTCAGCAGCAAGGCAGTAGAGGTGAGGAAAAGCCTCTGATCTACATTTGAGACACCACTGACTCTATTACCTCTGTTCTCCTCAAGCTTCCATCCCTTCCTGGCTTCCCCAGGAGACAGGTGGTATGGCAGAGGAGTAACTTGCCCCCAGCAGGAAGTCTTCCAAACCAGGGTTGCAGTGTGTGATCAGAGAGACACTGGGTGCTTGTTTTCTACTGGAGCAGAATGTGTCACAGCAGGGCTGTCAGTGCTGCAGAACCCTGCCCGGCAGACTGAGCTATGGATGCTGACTGATGGTGACCTCTCAGCTCTTGTAGCCAGCCCTCACCTTGTACTTCAGTTAGTTCAGTTCATCTCCTTTGAGTTCTTCCTATGCTACACAGTTGTAGCTACTTCACTCATTTTGTACTTCGTTGATAAAGGAATTCAGTCTTACTTCAGGCATATTAGTAAACCAACAGAGACCTAAAGGGCAGAAGGCACATGGGAACTGGAGCTCCAACAGCAGTAGCAATTACACAGTGGTCTTGTGCTTTGAGCAGATACTCATGCTTCTCTCCCCAGCTCCCTCCCAGAGGCAGCTGGTGAGAAAATGAGAGGCTTTTGGTTGCACTCATGATCCCTGTACCCATCTGTGACCGAGGGACCAAAGTAAAATGCATGCCACTGCTACAGAGCCAGCTTGCCATGTGCTGCACTCTGGTAACTCTTCCTGGCTGTGGCCACTCCTGAAGGAGTGCTTTTGCAGGTGTGTTATGTTGCTTTATTGCCTGTAAGTTTGACTCACTTGACCACTGTTGCAGTCTTGCCGAGTATGACCCAGCTCAGCTACAGCACATTGTGTCCCAACTTGCTGTACAAAGGTAGCTGTCCCAAAATGGGCTGAAAAGATCCTAAGAAGCAATTCTTACTCTGTCAGGCCCTGCTGGAAAGGTCACTTACACAAAAAAAAAAAAAAAAAAAAAAAAAAAACAACCAAAAAGACCCCACCAAAAACACCCACCCAAAAAAAACCCCAAAAGGCTCTTCTATCTTTGTTGTATTTGGACTCAGGCTGCTTTCCAGAACAGAGAGCCAGAACTATTTACAAAACACAATTATGGAAAGCTGCCGAGTTAACTTCTAGCTCACAGAAACCGCTGGCTATTTAGAGTAGGGCTATGGTATGGAGGAAACTCCTGCCTTGACAGAGCAATATAAAGATACCAAGTGCATTTTTTTCCAGGAACTTCTTTCTCCATTAAAGCTGCATAACCTTGGAGCCCATCTGAATATCCTCCATTGCTTGAAGATAATATGCAGGGAAATGTTTGAATTGCTTCTGAAATACGATGGGAACTGAACCAGACAGTACTTAGCATATATTAATCTCTTTAAACAAGGAATGCAAGCTCTCCCCAGGAACTGGGACAGAAACACCTGTCTAGATTTAACCCTTAAAAGGCTTGTACCATCCTAAATTGGGAACCAGGTCAGGTCTCTTGGGCCCTTCAGGCAAGTGCAGGAATCACATACACCTGTTCCCAGTTACTCTGATCTGCTGTGCATCACTGGTATTATCACACGGCCGCTGAGGATGGTAACATCTTAGTGTAGTCGTCTCAGTCCGCTTTGAAGGAGGAAATTAATCTTCAGCAACTGCTTAGGTCTTTGAATGCTCACAGTCTCTTATGAAAAGGTCTGGAGATGTGGAAGGTGAGGCATGAACTAGGAAATGGGGTTTGGGTCAATGCTCTTATGCTGCTCACTTGTAATATAAGAGTCACAGAGTCAGGTCCATACACCTTTCCTTCTTCACGGATCAAAAAATGATGGAGCTTGAGCTGTTGGGACACAAACGGGCTCTATGACTTAAAGAAAAGCAAAGCAGTAGAGGTAAGTGTATCAGTGACAGTTAATAATATGAAGCGCACACCAGCAACTACAGTAAAAGCAGCTCCAGCCCCTGATTTGCATATGTGGATAACAGAAACCAGGTACCTGTCAGCTACTACAAAAGGCAGTTCTTCCCAAGTGACCAGCTCTTCTGTTTTAGGCACATTCTTCTCTGGGAACACCAGTGTCTGGCCTGTAATGCAAAACAAATTTCATGGGGATCAATTAAAATAAAAGGTAAATTACCACACGGAATTTTGGTTTCTGAGGAAACTTGGGCATTACACCTCGCAGCAAAACTGTGAAGCTACAAGAAATGCCCCCATAACAATCAGGACCTTGCAGTATTGCTTATGCTAAGGGGGCATTGTTTTCATAAGCTCTGTCATCTTTTTTTTAAAACTATTATAAGTATATAAAATAAAACATGCTGCACCAGAAACATGTAAGCAGCTATTAGAGGGGAAAGTCATTAAGAAAGACCCTAGAATGTAACTTGTTGAGCTTATATTACCAATCAGAGCTAAGAAAAAAGAGCTTCCACTTTGTATCCACAAGCTATAGTCAATCATATGGCCAAAGGTCACTCTGTTGTTCTTGTGGCTGGGTTATGTGGAGAAGTCGGAGAGAGACAGAGGCTGTGAGAATGATGCAGGGAGTCATAGACGGTGAAATAAACAGTATCTACTTAACTATTATCTGCTCCTAAAAAAAATAAAATAAATAAAATAAAATAAAATTAAAAAAAAAAAAAGAAAAACCTGTTAAATAAATTGTATTCCTGTGGTACAGGTCATTTCAATCAAAACAAGAAATAAAACACAGAAATGTAAAAACTAACCCAGACAGAGTAATGTTTATTGTGTTTAGGAGGTGCTCTGTTCTGTCCCTTGGGATGCACATAGCCTCATAGAAGGGGCTGGTGTGGGGGAAGGTGTGATCTGTGCATGCTGCAGAAGGGTAGGAGAGCACCAGTCCTCTCACTTAGAAATGCTCATTTGGTGTTTTCCCATATAAAAAACACTTCTCAGCAAGCTTCTGAGTTTTTGTGAGATGAGCTTTGCTGAGGACTTGTTAAGACAGGCACTGCTGTCAGTCTCTTTCATGGACCAGTCTCTTCCACTCATCTATTTTCTTCCCACATTCTACACTTCATGGGTACAAGGAATAATCAGGAGCTAGCAAGGAAAAAGTCTTGAAGTTGTTCCAGTGAAAAACAAAACCTCTCATTATAAAACAGACCACTGGCTTAAATCCAGCAATGACATCATGAATACTGCAAGTGTAACAGCAGCTGCACAGTGCTGAAGTCATGGCATTTACATTGATCGAGTGGTCAAGTGGTGCAAGAGGGAAAGCCCATAGCTGCTTGAGAAAGCAGAAGGAAATGTGCTGTGGGAGTTGGGGCAGAGATGTGAGAAACAAGGACCCAGGGTTTTATTCCACGTCTGATTCTATTGAATACAGACAGCATCACACTCTGTTTAAGCACCTCCATCTCCACATGCCTCAGCCAATGCTGCTAAGGTCCTTCTGGGCAATGGCACTCACTGGGATGATGCATCTAAACGAGGCAATCAAAAGGCCTCTTGGCCTGCCCTCAGAAGAAGGGGGTAGCTGAATTATTAGTGGCCGGTAAGAAAGTCCATGGTCTAGAAATGAGCTTGAATGAAAAAAAAACAAGATGATCACAAAGCTGGAGAGGGAGGTGAAGCACAATAAGAACTTACACTTACAAGAGCTACCCCTAGCCCAGTCACCAGCACTCTGACTGTAACAGGCACAGTCTTTGAACCAATAAAATCCCCTTCCAAGTTCACATAGGCAGCTCGCAGCCCACCTACATTGTGTGCATAGGTCCTCTGAATGTTGTATCTACTCACAGAAGGTTTGGATTTGGCCACCACAGTAGGACTTTAAAGTGGACTGTACTTCAGGTTAAATATAGCACAGGGATGCTATATGTGTATATATATATATATATATTATATATATATATATATATATGATATAGTTGATCTGTGACTTCGCAAAAGGCAGTAGTTTTGGGGTTCTGAAAAGTGTATGTGGCAGTGGAGTTGATGGTGTTAAGAGATTAGTAAAGGTAGCCAGAGGACCACAGAGAGCCTAGGCCCCACTCTTCACACACACCATTCAAGGATTGTGAGTTCCTTGGTCCCTTATTTCTAAAGTGGAAGCTGCCTTCCTGGGAGTTCTCCTTTGTCTAGGTGTTTTGAGGTTTTCCTTATTTTGCTTACTTGTGTTCACTGGAATTAAAAAAAAAAGGGTGAGAGAATTGTCTTCATGGTAACTACACAGAACATTGGGAGAAGCAGAGGCCAACCTGATATTTCCTCTTACAGAAGAGCTTCACAGGAAATACTAGGAAAATACTCTATTTTCTCTGATCAGCTGGAGAGGAAAGAAGGTTTCTTTACTAATCAATGTAGAATTCTCTAAACACATTTTTCTTCCCCAAGTTTAAGCTCTTCAACAGGTCTTGGGCGAGGCTAGAAAAGTCAGCTCTGAGAGTAGCAGCATCCAAATACGAAGTAGGAGTGAAGTCACAGGAAAGATCTGAACTGGTCAGAGGCTCAAAGCATTTTTTGCAAGAAAAACTGAGAAGACAACAGCTACCACTGACTCATCACAGATTTGCTAGAGGCTTCAGTGCTTCACAGATCCCTTCATAAATGCAATGAATCACATGCCTACTGCAACCATCTCTTGGTAGCACATGCATCTGTGTTGTTTCAGATCACAGACCCATTTAGACCAGTGCCCCCTCTGCTAACATGGCCAGCAGCAGATGATCAGAGGAGAATGTAAAAACATGGCAAGGAGGTATAATTAAGTCTCCCAGCAATTTAAGGATCAAAGACTACCTGAGCTAGATATGTATGTGGTCTTTGCATTTAACACCCCTCAATGATTTTTCTTACATTAATTTCTCCAGTTCTGTTTTCAAACACAAGCATTCATCCTTCACAGAACCCTGCAGCAGTGAGTTCCATGGATCAGTATCTCCTTTGCCTACTCTGAGTATACCATCAGCTCATCCTATTTCATGCTCCTACAGCTTGTATTAGAAGACAAACAGTCCCCTGCTCACTTTTCCTTACCATGCACAGTCTTTCACGTTGCTTGATTTCACCCACCTTCATTAATTGCATTTCCAGCATTGTTAATTCTTTTCCACCACAACACTGAAAGCAGTCAATGCTAGAAGTAATTTTCTATTACCATTTACATTATTAAACTTAAACACATTAACCAAACTTTTGTTTATATTTTTTGTCAATGGTTAATGCTACTACAGATCAGTGATCTTCTGGGTCAGTTTTAGGAAGTATAGTTTCATCAGATATTTTTCAATCTAATGAACCCTTGTAACCAAGCCTGGGGTAATCACATATTAGTTTTTGTCATTGCATCATAAAAATTCATCAGTGTCCTAAGGGACTAATGCTCCCAGCATTAGCACAGGTGTCAGCTTTTCAGGGTGCTATCCCCAGTTCTTCCACTGCTTTGAGCATTTCTAGCTCAGACTCACTTTTTCTAGCTGCAGAAAATATAAATCCTTACCACTGCTTCTGCACATTTCTTCTTTCCATCACTGCTCTGTTTCTCATGATGAGGTTCCTGCTATGATCTAGCCCGTTTCCCTTGATAATCTTTGATATATTTTTGTTTCTTCACTAATGGATGATCTCTCTTTCTCCCAGCTCCCTCCTCCTGTCCTATTTCTGACACAATGACCATGTGGGTGAGGAGGCCACCAGTGAATATCCAGTCCCCTGTGGCAGCTGACCATACCAAGTTTCTCCAAACCCCTGGCAAGATAGACTGTTCCACCTCCTTTAAAAACAAGGCCCCTGTGGCTAGCAGCCAGCTCACTGTTCTGGATGCCTTTCACTTGGAAGGAGGGTTGCTCCAGCTAACTCCACTTTATTGTCCCCCATTGCTGAGGCTTTGCTAAGATGTCCTGGCTTTCCAGTCCTGCAAGGAATGAAATGCCACCCAAACGACACTCATCAAACCAAGGGGAGGGCTACAGGAGGGCATTTGTAAAATGACACTGTTGATGCCATTTGGGCCAGATTATCCTACTTATGTTTGCAAACAGGAACAAAGTACAGGCCTGAGACACAGTGCATAGTCAGACTACATCACAGCAGCTTCTGCAACAGCTCCAGTTAACTAGACAAACTATGCCAAATCAGAGAAATACCACACTCACCTCAGGCTCCACTGCACAACCCAAGAGAACCTCAAAATCCTGACGGCATACGCCGGCAAGGCCATGCAGCAGAGCAGCACACAACAACATGTGGTGTTGCCAGTGCTTTAATTAGAAAAGCTACATTCACATGATGCTGTGTTCACCTGGTAAATAGTTATTAACCCAAACTGAGTTACAGCAATTATAGAAACACCACCAAATTCACACTCGATGATCAAAGAAAATAAAAATATTTTACAGATAAATCATAAACACCTTCTAAATGTGTCTAGAAATGTAAACATGAGATAAACAATCAGTAAAAAAGAACAAAGCCTGCCTGGACATACATTGAGCTCTGTTTCTCTACTTGCTTGAATCAAGAGAACACCTTGCCTTTTCAAAAGAAAAAGAAAATATCTGGATTAACTTAGGACCTGTGTACTCTGTCATCTGTGAATGAGCAAGTGAACAGGCAAATAAAATGTTCTGTGTTTACCAAAACGATAAAGTTATTATCATAACTATAAAAATACTATGTAAAAATCTGATTGATATATAAGCAAATGTGACACCATTTTGCAGATCTTCCCCGAGCCTGTCAGCCTATGCTGGAGGCAGAGTAAAACTGTGAGAGGAGTAGAAACTTCCTACCCTGAAGGTATTCTGAACTCTGTAAGAGACTGCAGCTGGATAATGCCACTACCCAGCACACTGAGCCATAATAGCTCAGCACTTCCTTCTGCCACCCATTGCCTACTGCAAGCCTTTTGTGCAGGAGCCTCCTTTTCATTCCATGGCTGCTCACTGCACACAAAACAGGCCCCTGGCTCACTCTTCTTCCCTGGGGCATGGAGCGTGCAATTAAGTATATCCTAAAAGGTAGTTGAAACCCAGTATAAGTGATGCCTGGGACCTTTCAAATTGTGGGAGACTTAATAACTGCATAGGATGAATCAGCTTGGACTAGGACTTGAGAACTGTCTTGGGTTTTGCTTTTCATGTGGAACATGTCCACAAAACAGGGTATCCATGACTTGTTCCAGAGTTTGTGATTACCCTGTGTCCCAGAGCATATTGCTAAGTTGCTCCTGTCAATTCTCTGGACATTCTCACAGATAAAGATAGTATTGGCTACCTACAGCTGCCTGACTGCTGTGCATGTTATTTATTCCAATACAAAGAATAAATAACTTACCCCCAAGTTGTCAGTGAGATACCATGCTAAGCACAAATGCTGTCGCCTCCTTGTGCCAGGTTCTGGCCATATACTCTGCTGGTTATATTTATTCTCACACAAGTCATCACAGCAAATGCCCATTTCATTGTGTTTGGCTCTGCACTCTCCACAGCACAAGTTGTTCAGATAAGCATTTTCCTTTTCAAAGATCAAGAGTCAAAGAACAGAAACTGCAATAGAAACTGTCTGGGCTATGACTATGAATAGCTGCAATTCAGCTGTGATATGCCAAAGGAGAAGGACTAACCTGCACTTGGACAGTGCTTCATAAGGTGAGCAGAACTGACTAGATGTCCTTCACAAAAGTATCCTGGTGACTTCCCAGCCATGATGGAGAAATGAAATAATTTCTTCCATGCGCACTCATCACTTAATTAGTTGCCCAGCAAATCAGGAACACACAGTACCTCTAAAACAAATAGGAGAGAAAGAAAATGATATAATGATAACACAAAGGGAATATCGAGCAGCATTGCAACATCTCTATCTTTCAGACTTTGCTGAGGAATCCAACACCCTTTGCAGTTAGTTTTATGCTTCACAGTTACTGCTGCTAAACAGATTAAATAAATAATCTCTCCTCTGTTACTTCTCTCCTTTCACAGTCCTGTCTCCACTTTTTAATGGGTATGGGGAGATGTGGACACAATATTACTTCCCTGCCAGTCCACACCTTAGGTACCTTTATTTTTTTACTGTTGGATCATTTCTCATAATTAGGAAGGTTCCCACTCAGATATATTTAGAGCTTTCAAGGAAAAAAGAGTGAGAAAAGAGGGGTAAACTTAAAAAAAGTGATACAGTTTGTTCTTTACCTAGTTGGCATAGCTAGCTTTGCTGCTTGTTTCCCTTTCATCAGCCTGGCAGGAAACCACAGACAGGAAGATTTTTGCCCTACCCTCACCACCAACCCATGTGTCAGTGAGAGTGCAGGGAGCAAATAGGAGGCCAATGTGCTCCTGGAAAAAAAGAAGAGAAGCAAACTAAGGAAGACACTAATGTCAACTTGTTCCTCACCTCAGCCCTCAATATGACTGCTCTGTTCCTTCTTTTCCTAGGGTGAATCTTGAATGATTTCTCCTGGTTTGAAACAGATTCAGGAAAGGAAAGGGAAGAAAAGATACACAGCAAAAGGGAGAATGAGTCAATTCAGAGCTTCAAAATCAATAAAGCTTAAATACACTGCTACATACAGAAGGGGTGGAAAGCAGATATTATGTGGTTTTACTGCGTATTATTACTTCCAGATGAGACAGTAATATTAAGTGGCATGAGAAAAGTTTGTCTGAACAAGGCAGGCAAAGCCCTGCACTCTTCAAAGCCAACAAAAAAGCTGAAATATATTTTTCCCATTAGCAGGAGATTTCCCCATATCCTCATCACATTCTTTGTTGTTAGGGAATCATCATAGAATCATAGAATGGCCAGGGTTGGAAGGGACCTTAAAGATCACGTACTTGCAACTCATCTGCCAGGGACAGTGACGACTTCCACTAGACCAGGTTGCTCAGACCCCCATCCAAACTGGCCATGAACATTTCCAGGGATGGGGCATCCATAACTTTTCTGGGCTACCTGCTCCAGTGCCTCACCACCCTTGCAGAAAAGAATTTCTTTGTAATACCTAATCTTCCTAATATCTAATCATCTCTTTGAGAAGTAAAATTTAACCTATTGCCTCAAATCTATGTTTTGATAGCCAGGAGCAAAGAATTCAAAGCAGAAGGAATAAGAGATGTTAGATTCAGAGTACAGAAGTTCTGGGACTGCTTCCCAGCAGTAAAAATTGTGGCTGCTGAAATACAGCTCAACCTGTATAAACTTGTGTGAGACAGGGTCCCTCCAGCTCCCACATTCATGTGTCCCTAGTACTCTGTGGAGAAGAGAGAACTATAAGTGCCTTTGCAGCACACAAGAAAGTGAAGAAGCAGGCCTTAAAGGCAAGTATTTCTGCAAACATTGAAAGATAGTGCTTCTCTGTGCCAGATTGCACCAGAGAGAGATCCACTGGAGAGACCTCTCTCCTAAAATTACTCTGTTCAAGTAATGAAGATGAGACACCTTCTGAGACTGAAGTGTCAGGAGAGAAAATGCTGGAACAAACTGCTAAAGAACAAATAAATGACCAGCACAGTATATCGTGTACATCCAAGAGAACTGTAGGAGTTTGGAATGGAAGCTGAGCTGCTGAAGACATGAATTCTCTCATTAAAGTCAGCTGTTATACTGGAGTAATGAAGGGTAGCAAATGCTGTAAGTTGTTCTAAAAAAGGCATTTGGGATGATCTGGGAAGTCACAGACCACTGAGCTTTACTTTGAATCAGGTAAATTGGTTGAATTATCAAGTAAAATTAAAATCACAGGGAAGGACTGGCACAAAGAATTCATTTAGCTTTGCTCCAGTGTCCTTGCCCTCTTTCCACTGCTCCTCACTAATTTAAAATTTTTGTTGATTCTTCTGAAGTCTCCTGCTTATATCATTCCTCATTACTTTTTGTGCATTTGGCTATATCCTACAGAAAAAATGGCTTTTCATCTTCCCTCATTCCACCTAATTATGTTCTGGGAAAAACTGCATAAGCAAATATTTGTATTTATTCATGCAATAACTGTATTGCCATTGTGGGTACTACAGAGAAAGGTGGCAATAGCAGAAATCATACCTGATGTTCCAGTGATCCACCACTGATCTCTCACTTGTCCCAATCTTAACAGATAGGAACTGTATACTATATATATATATATATATGAGATATATTATATATATATACTATATATTAGGAGGCCAATTGCTTAAACTATTTCAAACTATGCTTTACCATGTGATGACCACCCAACATCATGAAAGAACATTTTAGCAAAGAGTTTTCTACAGGAACCCTTATATGATGCCTGATCCAGATGGAGCTTTAGGATGGAAGGAAAGGCCTGATGATTTCTTCAGTTTCCTTGGCAAGCTACACTGGAAAGAATGATCCAGCATGTGTCTTGGTTTTGTGCCTGAGTCAGGATTTGCTTTTATATTATAGTACAACACTTTTTTCTACACTACCAAGAACAAGTAGTGGAGAGGAAGCAGCAACCTATGAAAGATGCTGGCCAAGGTATGGCCAGGCTATTGAGGGCACAGCCAGGATGTGATGAACCAGGAGCAGAACGTGTGATAAATACAGATTATGCTCCACTCACAAAACTGGGAGCATGGGAGCTTGAAGCAGAAGACAGAAACCAGCATGGGCTCCTTCTGGGACAGCCAGGTAATGTGTCTAGGTTCCTAACTGTGGGGAAACATCAGAGGCTAAAGGCAGAGGGATAGCCAATTAGAAAACTCAGAAGCTCTGTTATATGTCCTGTGAAAACCTAGGCTGGAGGCACGGAGGCACCTAGCCTCAGCTGACATGCCCTAAAAGTGCACAGACAGACAGTATTACAGTTCCATATCTTCTATTTAGATCTTAGCCACATAAGTATTTGCAAACCTACCCTATCTTGAGTAATAATTATTGACTTAGATTAGTTTAAGATTACATAGAGCCTAATAACCACTCATTACTTTGGCAGGTTTGCTCCTGGTATTGTAATTACTGCAGAAAATCACATTTACTTAAGTACAAACAAAACAAGTTAAGAGTTTAAAGGGTTTTTATTGTTCAAGCAGTGCAGATAGGATATTACTTAATACTTCTTCATGCAGTCAGGTGTCTGGAAACACCACCCTGAAAAAGACACAAAAGGATCATGCTGATCCTGTACCACTTTAGCTATTTTGCATATTCATTTTCTAAATAGTTAATGTTACTAACACCTAATTCTGTAAGCACCAAATGTCACTGAGTGGTTACTTTAATGAACATGTTAGACTGTAATTCATATTAATTACCCATATCACTTGGTTCAAACTAACTTCAGTGTTTACTTGGACACTACCGTAGTTAAATTGCTATTATAATTTCACTCCACATTTTGTTAAGCATTCTGACTTAAAAACTTTCATAACTATCATAACTTTATTTTTATTTCTAGCTAATAAATGAGGGTCCCAGAATTTTTCTGAGTAGACATTAGCTTCCATTCATCCACATGATGGCAATGCAATTCACTTTCAAACTCCTAAGGTCTAAATTTCTCTGGATTTCTTCTGGATTTCTGGAAAATTAGAAAATTAGAATGCCCTCTTCAAGATCACTGCAATGCTTCCTTTTCACTGTAGTCCAAAGTCCAAGTGGATATTAGGATGTATAAAGCTTATGGCTTTTATGGCTTGGGACCTGGAGCGTCTCTGTTCTTGCCTCTGAGTCATCATGCACCTGATGCCTCACTAATCCCCAAGAGGTTTGATGTACCACAGCACTGAACAGCTATAATTACTTCTGGAAGCCAGCTGCCACTCAAGTGACAAAGAAGCCTGCAGAGTCATTCCCCCAGCCCACGTCGCTGAGCACTTGGACCATTTGAATACAATATTAAATAGAACAAGACATAGACAATACGGCTTTTTTGCAAAGCTGAGCTTGTCACATTTGCAAAATTAATACGGTGTGGCAGGAGATGAAAGGGCCACCTTCACCATGGAGCTCCCACATCTATTGAGCCAGACAGCGTGAGCCCAATAATGAAGTGCCTAGTTTTGCACAACCATGAAGTTTTCAGACAGTAAATAGGCAACCAGCAGTATATGGTAAGTCCTCTGAGATAAGCACAAAGATGAGGAAGTAATGATAGGAATGAGTGAAAACAGGTATTTCCTACTAAGCCTAAGCAAAACTTTTCTGGGTCTTGTTGGAGCACTGTGTCGACAGGCCTCTAAGTTTTGTTGAAGGTGTTAAGCCTTCACAGTGCAGCAGGACATGAGCATCTGCAAGGCAAAGAACACTGGCAGCCCCTAGGAGCCTTTCTTTCTGGGACCTTTAGACAGTGTTATGTAAGAGATTTTAATTTATTTACCCTCCTCAACAATCCCTACACCCCAAGGACAAAGGGAAGGACTGAATGCCTGCTTGA
Organism: Manacus vitellinus; assembly: GCF_001715985.3. Taxonomy (NCBI): domain Eukaryota; kingdom Metazoa; phylum Chordata; class Aves; order Passeriformes; family Pipridae; genus Manacus; species Manacus vitellinus. The sequence continues at coordinate 20,537,861 of NW_021940750.1, forward strand.
AGGAACCAGCAGCCTAGATTACAAGTTAAGTCCCTGTTGCTGTTTTAAAAGGGTTACTTTTTGGACAAATTTCCTTTTGTTTTGAAAGAAAGGAACCACTTAGGATATAAGGAAGATAAACAACTCCCACTTTGCAAAGCAAGCTGCAGTACCAGCAGTATCATCACAGATTTAATTTTTTTCCTTTTGCCCTTCTTCAAATAGAAGTTAAACTCACGCATTTCCTCCCTTGCACTCTGCTTCAGAGAAAGATGTGGCTCAGGACACTACCTCCACATCAGAACTTCACCTGGAAACATTCTGCTAATGAAATCCCCAGTACAAACTGTAACAAAGTGTGTCATCTTTTGCTTCTTTGGACAATTTACAAGGTGGATTTTTTAATATACATATGTACGGTTCTGTGTATACACACATTATATGTATCTAATACATACATATAATACATACCTATAATATGCATAATACATGTGGATAATACATACATATATTCAGTGCTCCATGGATGCCAGTCAGCTCATGTATTCCCAAGACAGAGATACACTGGTGAATGTGGGAGGAGCCTGCTCTGAGCCTGAAATCTGACCAGGAAAAGACTGTTCGAAGGAAACACAGGAGGTTTCAGACTATGTACCCTACACAAGCTTGATCTTGGTGAAGGCCCATCAACTCTGTGACACTGACCACACAGCCCAGAACTCTCCACAAGCAACTTCACAAGACAAGACACACAGTTGGCTTTAGTCTCATTTCTCCCAGGCAACTAGCAGTAGGACAAGAGGGCACGATCTTGAGCTCTGCTGGTGGAGGTTTAGGTTGGATATTAGGAAAAAAATTTTTACAGAGAGAGGGATCAGACATTGGAATGGGCTGCCCAGGGAGGTGGTGGATTCATCGTCCCTGGAGGTTTTTAAGATGAGACTGGATGTGGCATTTAGTGCCATGGCCTAGTAACCGCAGCACTGTTGTTGGATCAAGGGTTGGACTTGATGATCTCGGAGGTCTTTTCCATCCCAGTTGATTCTATGATTCAGTGATTCTATTCCTCCAAACATAAGGTGGAGTCAGTGACCTTCTCCTCACCCCACTTGAGTGTCCTTTCAAGAATGAGAGAGTCCATTTTAAGAAAGGGAATGTACATCCTACACTGGTACTGGGAATCCCACTGAATGACAGGGAGTAGTTCTACAGCAATTGCTTTGTTTAAAATGCAAAATGTGGATGTGTTTAGAGGTGGTATCAGCATCAATCACTGTATGCAAATACTGCCTGTGGAGAAGAGCTTCCCCTGTAAGTCACTCCTCACTGCCCTAATCGAGTTAGCACTAGTGACTGAGGGCATGTTGAATGTTGATGGGCTGTTGATAGTGCTGTCCCAGGAGAAGATTAATAAAAGGCAGCAGGAGTGCTTAGCCCCAAGCTGGGCACCAAGTCAGACAGGGGGACGAGGGGAAAGAACAAGGGTATCTTTCTGTCTAGAAGCTGTTGCCCATTACCACAGATATACAAAAAAGCAAAACTTTGCAGCCCTCTCCCACAGTTATTAGGAGGAAGGTCAGCACAGACCACATGCACTGACTTGAACAGGTGGCATTGCTGACTTGTGGTTTGTAGTCACAGAGGAATATGGATCCATAAATGAGAGGTAAAAACCCATGCAACTCCACTGCTATTAAGCTTAGATGTACCTAAAACAGGAGTCTGCATGCAGTCTAGGGAACCATAAACTGACACTGGAAACTAGAGTTGCAGATGATGAAGGATTTCTGTAACATGTCATGAAGGAGAAGCAAAACACATTGCATGTGGTCCCAACAGTCATTAGGGAGAAAATATTGCAACTCTTGTGCCAGCTCTGCAAGACAGGTGGTAGCAGCCCTTCAACACCCATAGCCAGTGCCTGGTGAGGTGACAGCACGAGTCCCAGCACTGGACTACCTGTGACTGCATGGGAATGGTTTTCAGGTGCTGGTGATCTCTATGCAAACCACAAAGGCAAGGCTCTGGTTGGAGGGACTAGTACCAACTACGAGTGAACTTCAGCCCTTGTCCCATTCTGGCAGATGAACTGTTAGTACTGAGTTATTTCAGCTTGTCTAGAGAAACTGACCTACCATTGATCTGCAGTTTAGAGGGCTATTTATGAATCATTTTGGGACATGGATACAAGATAGAAGATGGTAGGATGCTCTTTCAGTTCTGTGCTAGCCCCACATACTCCACAGCTCTGACACAGGCATGCTATAGCCCAAGCAGATTTGACAGACTCAGCTGAAGGGTAGGAATTTTGCACACTGCATCCCTTTCTTCATTTCTAGCATTTGAATGCTTATGTCCTTCCACAGACACTAGCTATATAAGATTTCCCAAGACTGAGGATCAGCTACCATCTCTATGGGATAAAATAAGGTTACTATCAGCTCTCCACTCCATGACTGGAGCTGCTCTTCCAAAGCCCAAGAGCTGAAACCCAGTCAAAGCATCACCATTGGTCACAACAGTAGTTTCAGGGGGCAGAAATAATACTCCCCTTTTCTAATACCCAGTGGACAGACAGTTTGTTTCTGGCATACAAGCAGTTTCCCTACCAGGGCAGGAGTGGAGTGGGAGCAGAAAACCTAACAAAGGGGGAGGACGGGTGAGCAGTAGGTTCTGGCTTTACAAGAGGATGATAAATGATAACACCATTAGGAACAAAACCAAACATCTTTCATGCTGTCAGAGCAGTGAAACCATCACAAAACAAGATAGAGGTAGAGAGCAGTGTGGTTGCTTTCCAGAGAAGCACACAACTATAAAGTTACTTCTGCTCTGAGTCAACAACCTGATTCATCTCCCCTTGGTTTCCACAGAAAAGGGCAGGGTAAAAAGGGGTAATCACTTCTCTCCAGTTAGCCAAGAGTTTCAGCTGCTCCACATTGCATTGAATTCAATAGACAGGGTCAGGCCAGCATTGGATGCTAGTGCAGACGACTTGTAAGAGGATGTGGATTGCACAGCACTATATGATCATGAACTTCTTCCCACACTGCCCTAGTAATTATGAAAGGGTACGATGGGACACTGTCATAAGACAGATAGGAAAGAGCAGTACAGATGAGTACCACAGTGTCCAATATCATTCAGAATGTTCCCCCAGATTCAAACTCCACAGAAAACTTTGCCTTCCTGCAGATAAGCATAAAAATTCCTTCCTGTGGCTCACTTCATCTTCACAGGAGGAGGTTATCCACATATTTAACTGTCCATGAACTAGGTAGGCATCCTCATGTCACTGCAGACAACAACTCTGTAAGGCCTGATCAAGCAGGAAGGCTCTGCACACCAGCTTGGACTTGTCTTCTTTTGGATCTGAGGCCTGCTGGCTACTTTCCCTCCTGCTATGAGGGGTGGCTATGGTCACAGACACTTAACAGAAGATATCTCCTCCAACAGAGACTCGAGGTTTTTAATTGCTTTTTTCATGCTGGGCTTGGCCCTTTTTTTCCCTTATACTCCAGCTGTCTTTTCTGCATCCTGCGTGGCTCCTGCTTTGGGGACATGCTTTCTCCTCAAGTCAAAATGGATGATTCAAGCCCTGTGCCTGACATGGAAAACCATGTGTTACTGCACTAACACCAACATTAGTTCCCAATAAGGTCACACACTGAAGAGCTTAGAAAGCTCCTGAACTGGAAAACAGGGAGAAAGAGAGGAACTCGAGAGTAAGGAATACTGATCCTACAGGATTATAAGGTGAACCACAGACAGTCTTAACTGTGATTGTAAATAAAACAACATCTGTGATGAGAGTCAAAGTCTAGGGTGAAACAGTTGTTTGGGAAAGTAAGTAAAATCATCCAGCTGAACTGAGCAAAATCTAGGATGTATAAAACCTGAAGCCAAAAGCCTATGACACAAACCATAAAGATGTCTTGTCTCTCGATAATGACCTTATGAAAGCATCTTCTATCAAAGCACCAGGAAATGGTGTTCCACCTCCTCCACAGGAAATGTAGTCAGTCTTGATCTAGTGTCCCCACTGCTATTCCCATGTCATTCCAGCCTAGACGGCTGTGTAATGCCCCACCATCTCTATTTCCAAGCAGTCAGATCCTCTAGTACCTGCCTATCTCTCAGTCCAATTCCGGATCTTTCTTATCACATAAAATAGGTTTTTAAAATGCATATTTAATTTCATGGAATTTATATGCCACTGAGGAGAAATTCATGCCCTCCCCCCAAATGAAAGAAGGAAGAAATAAAATCCTGTCCTTGACTTAACCTTTAACATGCAGTATCTCATCAAGGATGGAATTCATTCAGCAACGGTTCATTGTAACTTTACTTCTAAATCACAAGAGACCAATGTCTGACCCACAGGCCAATTATAGCCTCTGGAACTGTACAGCAGTATGGGATAGCCTGGTGACTCTTTTATCACTCAAATAGTTTATAGTGGTTGTTTCTAAAGGTCCCAGTGTACAATGTTCACCTCAGACCATATGAGTTCTGTGGAGCACCACATGGTTTGCTATGTAGTTTTCCTGGCTTGCATCTTTGTCTTGACATGGGGGACCTTTAATTTGTTGCACTGGACCCTATCACCAATGTTTTTACAAGAAAAGAAGTTGGTTAGAATTCCAGCTATCTGCAAGGTCCACAACTGCAAGGTCTCCATTAAGTGTTGTTCCCACCAGAGGTGCTGTGTACCCCACAGGAGCACACACAGGGTTAACATTCTTGAATTTCTTCCTGGAGACAAATGGTTTGTGTTGAGGAACTGCTGCTGGGAAGGAAGGAAAAAAAAAAAAAGACCCTTTTTTATTATTCCGAGGTGCATTTTAATTTGCACAAGCGACATTGTGTCTGTGATGGATTACACAAAGGGAAACATTACAGCCCAGCAAGCTTGGCAAGGAAAAAAATAGGGGAGGTATGGGGAGGATTAAAAACAACCTATTACAATGCAGAATTCTGATAAGAGATCCATGATGCCTTCAGAGCAGGAGCATGTAGAGCTCAGGATACCAAGGAAGTAAAGTGGCATGGTATAGGGTGAGGGAGTGGGAGTACAGAGTGGAAGAGATTCCTTGGTCATACAGTCCACTCTTTTCCTCCTATCAGTGTCATCACAGAAGCCCTTTCATAAAAGATCAGGTTCCATCTTAAAATTATTTTTTTTTCTTTATGTTGCAGAATCTCACTTCTCTTTCTGATGGTTAGAAACCTTTGTTTAATTTCCAGATTAATTTATTCTCAGCCAGTTTATACCCATTTGTTCCTGTGCCAACATTGTCCTTAAGCTTAAATAGCTCTCTCTTGCGGGTTTTGCGGTTTGATGTATTTATAGGCAGAAATCATATCCCCTCTTTTCTCATTTTGCCTGACTGAACTAGCAAAGTTCTTAATATCCTGCAAAACACATTCCTCATATGACTGGTCACCCTAGTACTTTTCTGTGCTCTGTTGCACTTTGTGCCCATCCCTCTGGGATGGTGGTGACTGGAATTGTATGTGTTATTTCAGGAGTGGTCATAACAGGCTCTCAGAACATTGCACAATAATTCCATTTCTCTACTGGAAGCATCTGTATGCTAAAAATGCCTCCTGGCTTTGGACCTTTCATCAGCACCATACTGACCATTTGGCCAAGGCCAATGGTCAAGACAAGATCGCTCCTGAGAAAACCTTCCTTTCAGCATAATACTTCGACTTTCAGCAGTACCTGTTGCTGTCCTCCCATTCAGCCACCCTTGTGATTCCTCCACTAATCACCTTGTGCCACCTTATCTAATGATTTTCTGAACTCGTGATAAACAAGCTCTAGCCAGTTATCTTATCAAAGCCAGCTATCTCATTGCTTTTTATCCCATCTTCATTTTTGCTCTTGTGCAGGTCTTTTTCCTTTAAGAGTACAAAACTACTGTATAAGCTGCAGAAAAAACCCTATTGCCTGCTAATGGTATATGGTTTATGGCTCAACATTAGGTAATTAAGTCCCCTTGTTGGGGCAAGCAATGGTGATGTGCTGTAGTCTCTTTACTACAATATTATACTTTCTTACACACTCTTTGGCGTCTCAGCAACATAAACAAACTCCTTGTACTTCTTCTTTTTTTTTTTAGCTAGCCTCTTCTTGTTTTGAACTAATATAAAAAAGCATTTCTCCAGAGATACTAGTGTCTTGAATTAAAGGAGATAGATTTCTAGCACTTAGAGATGAAGACATTTAATAACAATAACAATGCAGCTTGGTAGGTGGTCTGAGAAATGCCCTACCACAGCAGGAAAGACTCGAGAAAGTAAGCTGAATTAGGCAGACTGTTGGTAGTCTGAAACATCACATTTTTGTACTGTGAATCACGAGGAGTATTTGAAGTGACCACAATAAATATGTACTTGTTAATTTATAGGACATATCTTCTTGTAAAAATCCAAGCACATCTATAGAAAGAAATGAAAAACTCCCATCCAGAACATCCTCATTAATAAGCACATAATAAAAAGAGCCAGGCTACTCCAAAATTAACCTAAGTTCCAATTTAGAATAAGACTGATCACCTGGAAACACCAGCTACTTCCCTGAAAGCTACACGAGCTCAAAATTTTTCCTAACCAGAAGCTGAAAGTCTACTACCATAAACCCTGGAGGCTTTTCCTCCAGAAGAAATAGATGAACCCTGTAGAATCACTAAGGTCATATAGCCATAGCTGGGCTCTGGTGCACCATGTGAGTGGTTTCTGTTGAAAGCTGTTGGCCATTAGTGCATGCTGCAATGTAAACACATAGCTATTTGTCTCTCCTGTACTTCTATAAATGAAACGGTGGTTAAACCCATATGGTGTGAGTACTTGAAGCCTAATGACTCCAAAAGTGATGTGCTTGTTTTCATAAAGGTATCATTACTTGTCATGAGTAAACTCAATCAGGTCTCACAAAATCATGCTGTATTCTGATTTCTTGTGCCTTATCAATAAGAAATGCTCTACTGCTTCTATGTGTCTGGTCCTGACAAATACAACAGGCACAGTGCAACTGTTCTCCTGCCTCCCTCCATGTCTTTTCTGGAAAATTACGGATTGAATCCATTCTGTTGGTAAGGGAGGAACCGAAGTCTGCATCCTTTCCTGCTGCCTCAATCAAACTATAACGCAAAAGATCACAAATGCTTCTTTTTGATTCCAAAGTCAATAAGGTTAATTCTGCATAACTGCTAACAAAAGGTAACATATAACATATTCAAAGTCAGGTTTTGTAAATGTATTTTTCATTTTCCCCATTATCTGTGGCTCTGGCATCCCAGTACTCTATGTTAATGAAGACTTGAGTGTTAACAGAATAGAGTTAAACTCTGCTGCTCTAAGACTCTAGAAAGGTCAGTGTTAGATTTGTATTTCTCATATCCCAAAAGTAAGAAATCCCAAAGTCAACTTCCAGAAAAGGCTAAGTGAAAAATTTTCATGGTCTGTTCCTTCTGAAATCTGCTTTTCTCTCTGTGTCTCACTGTCCTTCTGGCTAAAGCTTTTGCAAGCAGACATCTTAGTGTATGCATGAAGAAACCATGTCTCTCTCCTCAGAACACACATAAACTCCACTTCTTCCTCTGAAAGAGTAAAATGGGCTTTTTTAAATAAATTCATTGCAGAAAATTAATAAATGTACAGTATTATTTGGAAAAATCAATGTCAGATAATTAGTAACCAGCAGGTAAGTGTTGCTGTAGGAGGAGAGTGAGTGCATTAGATGACTCATTCACACTGAATGCTTTAGTTCAAGTGTTAAGTCCTGTCCCTTTACACTGTTATTGTCACTGAAAAACTAACAGAACTGAAAAAGGTACTGATGACTTTTTCTAGGCAGGGATTCTGAAACAGAGACATTTCCCTCTATTCCAGTGCATCCCTAATCCTGCCAGCTCCTTTCTCTCCTAAGTGAGGCTTATGCAAGCCTAATTGGTTTCTTTGTTGTGACCAACATATGAGGGGATCAGACCAAGAGCTCCATGATAACCTTCCTCACTGAGATTTGTTTTCAAGACACAATGGATGTGGCAGGTACCATTAGCCTGAAGATCTCTCAATATGGGAAGGGCCCTTTCTCACAGTCATGGTATCGTAAACATTCAGTCATCCAAGGGAGGCCCACCATTCTTCTGTGGAACAAACAGGAAGTTTTCAGTCCCCTTCCTGGTGCACAAACGTGGACCCAGCTGGGGAGGGAGGGACAAACCTTCTCTTTAGATTCCCGAGCAAAATACTCTGGCTGGAGGGTGACAGTACTGAGAACAGGAAGCAGGGAAAATCATTGATGGTCATTGTTTCTGCCATAGTTGCTCTGCAGGTAAAGCCTCAGGCACATCCATGACCCCACATCAAATCTGGGTTTTAAAAAAAAATTTATTCCACCTCAAATTCATTGGTATTCTACCACTGAATCTCTCAGATATGCTCTTGCTCCCAGCTAGCAAAGTCAGTGCTGCTTGAACTAGGGAGTGGACAGCTGGTGTTACACAGAAGGCCAGTTGGTAGGTGATAAAGAGAATGCAATGCCCTTGCTTCTTATATATGGGGGCTGTGAGGAAGCTCCTAACAGGTCCAAAGGAAAGTGAAATGGGGTGGGAGGCAGTCCAGGCAAGCCCAGCAGTCTCCAACTGCAGTCTTAGACAGCTCTGCAAGGTTTCAGAATACTCAACACGACTGTCTCTCTGCTTGGACACAGAGCCTGCATGTCAGTGTTTTCCCAGAAAAACACAAGCTCCAGGAAGGAAATACTGACTTCTAGCAGCCAGATATTGACAGCAACAAAAAAGAATCCTTTTAAAAGTTCCTTCCCTGTCAAATTTCATACTGCCATGAAACAATGTAGCTGTCAGAGTATCTAATAAATATAAGTTTAAAAATGCTTGATTCAAGGCAAACTAAGGTCAGCACCTTTTTCTCTAGAATGAGACTTCTTTGAAGCAGTGGGTATTTCTAGGGAAACTCTGAACATTAAATCAGTCATGCAGAGTTTTTCAACAATGAGTAGAGCAAGGTAGTGGATCTGTCATGTCACTGTTCAGTATATGCCAGGTCCTTGGGAGGAGCCAGATGGAAGATTAATCTACTATTGAACTACCATTTTAAAATTATGTTCAAAAAATACAGGTAAAGCGCCAAGGATCTTCACCTAAAAGAGACAGTGTCACCAGCCTGCTGATGTGTCAGATGTTAAGCTAGTGTCCATATAGGTAAAGTGAATCTCAGTTATCCTGTAAGTCACGAAACAGTTATGAACTAATTCCATGTGTACTGGGTGACTTTGCCAAGATTCGGTCAAATATTTTACATTACTTAAAACAACAGTGTCAGGTTACAATTACTAAAGAAGTCTCAAGTCACACAAGACTTTAGATATTATATCCAAAACTTTTATGGGGCAAAGTCTACATGTCCATGGACTATTGTTCTTCTGAAAAGATAAGTTCAAAGATTTTCTCTCATTAACTCTTTAGGGACTTTCTGCTGCTCCCCAGCCTCTTAGAGAGCTGCACAAGCTCTCCTTTTGCTGCACATTTCAGGAAATCTGACATTCTGGAAACACTGTGCAGAAGTGCCATTTGTTTAGCATCCCCTTCTGATTCTATGCTGGCAACTTTCCTCCACAGTTGTATCAAAAGAGGATCACCACTGTCATCTTCTTGCCTATGCAGGCCATAGGGACTAGGATACTCCCAAGTCAGGAATAATTCAGTTTAGTTTAGTAGTTTCCATTGTGATGTCAGCCCAGTGCTAGACACCTCTGATGTACTAGGAAGAGCCTTGCCAGCAGGTCAAGGGAGGTGATCCTGCCCCTATAATTGGCCCTGGTGAAGCCACATCTGGAGTGCTGTGTCCAGTTCTGGGCTCCTCCATGTCCTCAGAGACATGGAACTCCTGGAGCAAGCCCAGCAGAGAGCTACAAAGATTATTAAGAGACAGAAGCATCTCTCTGATGAGGGAGATGCTCAGGTTCAGGGAGCTGGGCCTGTTCAGCCTTGAGAAGAGATGACTGTCTCTAACTATCTGAAGGGAGGGTGTCAAGAGGAAGGATCCAGGCTCTTCTCAGTGGTGTCAGGCAATAGGACAAGAGGCAATGAGCAGAAACTGATGCACAGAAGTTCCACCTGAACTTGAATGAGGAAGAAATTCTTTACTGTGTGGGTGAGCTCACTCTGAGATTGCCCAGAGAGGGTGTGGAGTCTCCCTCAATGGAGATATTCAAGAACTGTCTGGATGCAATTCTGTGCAATGTGCTCTATGATGACCCTGCCTGAGCCAGGAGGTTGGACCAGATGGCCCACAGTGGCCCCTTCCAACCTTACCCAGTCTGTGATTCTGTGATTCCGTGAATCTTCTCTCTTCAGCAAAGACAAATTTTTAAATAACAGTATCAATAACTTCTTTCTCCATTATGCTTTTAATGATAATAAAGTATTATGAATAAATACAGATAAACAGAACACACTTCACCCTGACAAGTCTGGACTTTGAGTCAGCAGCATTCCCTGCATATCAGAAGCATGGCTCTCTTTTAGGCTCTATTTTCATGTGCACAGTTAATAGCAGAATTAAGAATTACTTTGTACTGCTCTTAATGGAAAGATTTCCAATGTAGAGTGCACCTTTGCACACTTTTTGGAGGTACTTAAAAGTGCCCAACATAATATTGTCTTTTGAATCACATGAAGATGCTTGAGGATGAAGCCAGATTTCCACCATTTCCAAGTAACTCTCTTTTATGCATGGATTGCCCAGCCCAGAGTACAATGAGTTCAGAGTATCGTTGGTCTTTAGGGTGATGTGCAGCGGTATTATTGATTACCAAGCTGCATAGTGAGTGCCAGCAACCATTCTTTGCCTGACAGGATGGAGGGAGTATATATGAATCATGTGGGATAGGAATGACTTGAGTCATGCTCAGTTAGCTCCTCTATTTCTTTATTGAAAGATATCTGTGATGGTCCTTGGTCAGAAAACAGTACTTAGGGCATTAAAGAATGGGAATAAAGACAAAATGAGAATAGAGAGTGGAAATGAGAACACAGAGGATTTTCTCAACTCTTTCCCTGAAGAGAAAAAAGATAAACTGCCAGATACACATGAAATGATGTGCTCCTTTTGCCACCCTTGTTTTGCTGTAAAGGCCTTATGTCAAGAAGCCGCAGTATAATTAACTCCTGTTTTGTCTTACTATTTATGCATAAAGGCTGCTGCTCCTCAGATGGAGATGGCAATACCCACTGCAGAGCATGCCAGCTATTTCCTTGCTCCTGGGTTCTGGCACCAGCCAATTCCTTTGTGTGATTTATCACCTGGTAATCCATCTCCTCCATCCATTATCCTGCACAAAAATCGGCTCTGGACAGCCGCTCTCTCTGCAGCATAGCAGGCAGAGCTGTCACTTTGCCTACCCTGTTCTCAGCAGGGCAAGGGAATTTTCTCTTTCCATATTCAGTAAACCTCGAGGCAATTTGGTTGAATGTCTTACAGGTGGAAATAAAAACTGTGCACATTAAGCCAGACTGATGACCTGTGTAAACATTTCCCTTCAGTTGGGATGAGTCTTCCAACTTAGGAGTTGCCAGCATCTCTAGGATTCATGCAAGTTAGCTCTCCTGAACCTTTTTTACTTTCCACAAGCTATTTAAGTCTTAATTAATTAAGCATCTAAAAACTATTCCACTAAAATCAAATAGAACTATTCCTTCTATACTGAACTGATAAATGTGACATACAGTGATTTCAAATGCTCCAACTGCAGCTTATGCAAACATTCAGAAATAATTCATGTTGTGAAACAATATATATAAGAAAAACAATACATTATTGCATGCTAATTCTTTGATGTTTGAAACCTATTTCTAGGATTTTTATATATGCAATCCATATCCATCCAGCATCTAAGTAGTGCACCGGACTTATGGTACGCTAGACTACCATTCATAAGCAGCTTCAAAGGTTTTATATTAGAAAGTGTAACTATATCAATAAATTCAACACATGCTCCCAAAGTAGACATTTGCTGATTAGTACAAGCTTGGTTTAAGTCAGTTTCATGTATGGAATCATCAAAGCCAACAAAAATTTCTTGTGTGGGCCTTGTCTAAATTATCAGAGTTTCAGCACAGATCAGTTCCTCTGTATTTATATGACAGCTAGCTAGAAGTAATCCAGTGTAAATATTAGCAGTGGTGAAACATATGCAGAAAAATAACACAGCATAATATAAATTAAAATTCTCCTGCCTGCAGCTGTGAAGCTCAGAAAATATCTCTATTTTGCAAAAAAGCTCTGTGTACAATAAAGAAAAAGGGAAAAAAGGAAAAAAATGTGTTTTCCTTCAAAGACTCAACAAAAAGCAGCACATCCTTTCAAGAACAAGACTTTCACCTTTGATATAGCTGTATGGGATCTAGAATTTGTCATGTGCTTAGGGAGAAGGCTCATAAACCCAAAGAGAGTCCAGGTTTGGGAAAATAATTAATTTCTATTCCTCTCCTTCAGCTCAGTCAACCTCATGGGGGAGGTGCCAGAAAACATTCATGCCCTCCTTCTCTTCAAATTAAAAAAAAAAGTAGATGAGGAGGGAAAGGGGAAACAAAGATACAGAAAGAAACTTGGGAGGGGAGGAGTAGGGACAGGGAACTGAGAAGCAAGAAGAAAAAAGCATTTGTAAAATTAAAAGGCAGGGCCCCATCAGATTGTGTCGGGCAGGGGAAAGCGTGTCGTAGGCAGGAGTAATTGGTAATCGGAGCAGAAGTGAAGAAGGGGATGATTTATGGGAGCATGGAGACAGGGGTGGAATAATTTTTGGAGCAGAACGGGGAACTTACTGAACGCCTGAAACTCAGCTACTTATCCACTCGTTCTTGTGATAAATTAGCTCTTGTTTAAAGTAACCAGAGCTCCATTTTTCATTCTGATTACTACACTTGATATCTCTCTCTCTCCTTCTGTTTCTCTCTGACCACTGCCCCTTAGCAGTTTCTCTGAGCTGAGGCAATGGGTTTGTGGAAACTCTTCACCCCTCCATTACACTGTTTCCCCCCTCCCCCTTCCAATTACTATATGGTTAACCCTTTAAGTTGCTGTGTGTTTCTCCAAGCTGCTTAAACTGTTTCTGAGGGTTGACTTGGGAACATATGGAATATGATCCTCCCTTTATGCTATGGTAGGGGGAAGGTGGGGGTGTGGGGGTGCACAATGCTTGCTTGTGTACAGAAGGAGCACAGGGGTATGTCATGGTTTCCAGTGTATGTACTTGCCATGTTTGGAAGGCAGCACCATGTCTGGCCTAGAGCACATCATTAATAGGAACGATTTATTTTACGGTACCACTCAAAGCCACCACACCTCCCTCAGGGTCAAGGTCTAACTGTTCAGTTTACTACCTAAATCCATGTGAAGACTCAGGTGAGACACAACAGGCAAGACTGAAATAAGTGGTAGAAAGAAGGTGAAATACAGTGACTGATTCACTTTAAGAAAAAAATAATTTAAAAATATGCTTTTAATAAAGAAATTTTAAGACAAATAAATGCTAATAAATATCAAGTTTCTTACTGATCTCAGAACCAGTTATTTACCTAAAAGCATCAGGATACTGAAGTGGATCACAAGGAAAGATTTGAAGCATGAAGTGATTTTGCCAGTCAGCTTGGAATACAAAAGACAAAGTATAAAGGATACCACAGGAGACAGACCAGCTAGGTTTCTGCTATCTTCCCTTATGAGTAAGAAAGACATGAAGAGCAAATTGCTGAGAATACTGAGGAATAAAGAACAAAAACAGACAAGCTAAGAGTTGGGTCATTATTTCCATTAGTCTAGAACTAGGATATAAAAGGAAGAAAGGATTGTCACTACAATGAAAAGATGACAAAGTAATTTTTCCAAACACAAATAATCACAGAATCATAGAATCACAGAATCAGCTGGGTTGGAAGGGACCTCCAAGATCGTCAAGTCCAACCCTTGATCCACTACCACTGTGGTTACTAGACCATGGCACTAAGTGCCACATCCAGTCTCAACTTAAAAACCTCCAGGAACGGAGAATCCACCACCTCCCTGGGCAGCCCATTCCAATGCCTGATTACTCTCTCTGTAAAGAATTTTTTCCTAATATCCAACCTAAACATCCCCTGGCACAGCTAAAGACCATGCCTTCTTGTCTTTCTGATAGTTGCCTGGGAGAAGAGACCAACCCCCATCTGGCTACAACCTCCTTTCAGGGAATTGTAGAGAGTGATGAGGTCTCCCCTGAGCCTCCTGTTCTCCAGACTGAACAACCCCAGTTCCTTCAGCCTCTCCTCATAGGACTTGTGCTCAAGTCCCTTCACCAGCCTTGTTGCTCTTCTCTAGACCTGCTCCAGCACCTCAATATCCTTCCTGAACTGTACACAGTACTCCAGGTGTGGCCTCACCAGCACTGATGCGATGTTCACTTCAGTTGCTATTAATGCCAGGAGCTTGGCACAATTGAAAAAGTTATGGCAGGTGTAAGGACATATTTAGACCTTTATTGGTTGGTGTGGAGACCAACAGCTAAGCACCTGCACAAAAAGCCAGTTTCTATATATACAGTCTCAGAAGATGTGACCTTACAGTCTAGCTGTTCCTTAACTTCCCCCCTGACTGGAGTCATTACACCTTCTTAGCTGATTTTGTGTCAGTCACCAAACAATAAGGTATCATGTGAGCAAAGGGTACCTGATCTGGCACACCACAGCAGCACATGACCTCCCATATAAAGCAGCACAGTCATAAAGCCTTGTAGAAAAAGTAGGCTGCCTGCCTGGCTCCGGAAAAACTCCATCACATACAACAGGACACAACATTGGTTAAACCACACATTCAGTCCTAACTCTTGTGAAGGAGCCCTGTTCTGATGCATCTTGCTCTGTCTGATTTGCTGCTACCATCTGCCCTGTGACACCTCACATACTGACAGACTGAATACAGTCTCCTAGGTACAGGGCAGCTAAATCACACTGAGGTACATTCGAAATTGTGCTAATTCTAGTAAAGCTAATATAAACTTAACATGGATTTCTCTTATATTTCTATAGGCAGCAGGTAATATAACCATACATCATCATCTTTATGCCAGAAAAGATTAATATTATGGGTAGGTACTTTTCCAAATGAAAAGACGGATCTCGACAAAGATGCTTTCATACTACTGTCTCTCAATACAAGGCTTTTTCTTATGGGCTTTCAATGCTTATTCTATAAACATAATGATCTCCAAGTTCAAGCAGAGCGATCCCTTCTCCGCTGCCTCCTTATTCATACCACTACAGAACTGTGTGTTACATGAACAGCCTGGGAGCACTGAACTCCTGCTATTACCTATGTTAGTGTGAGAGGCATTCCTTGAATAAGTAATTACAGCTTGAGTTATGAGACATCTCGAAGAAAGTCTAGCTAAAATAAAAAACTAGGAAAAAAGCTATAAGCCTTGTCATTACCAAAACCAGCAGGTGGACACATTGCTTGAAAACAATGATGGAGTCTCTGCCTTGAGTCACAGACAGCATATGAGCCCAGACCCCCTGAACAGATATTTACAAGTTCACAGCCTGACGTGGTTCTCACAAAGCTCACCAGAAAGGTATCTTTGAAAGAGAAATGGGACCATCAAGTACTATATCATTAGTGTTTTGCCAGTGATGTCAACACAGCTACATTGCACAGGTAGGCACTGCAGACCAAGGCCTGGAATAAAAAGCAGCTGCAGGAGAGGCAACAGGCAAGGACAAGGTGTGCAATAAAAGGATGAAGATAATGAACGTGAATTTACTTTGAGGTGAGTATACTGCACATCCTCTAACCTTGGAATATCCCAGGGGATTTTGGAAAGGGGATGAGGGTGGTTCACAGTTGTTAATACATTTTTATTATATATCTTATTATATTAAGTAGAGGGCACACTGATCACTATGACCAGACAAGGACAGGGAGATTAGCCTTACTGCAGTGATGGGCAGTTTCTTACTTGGAGTCCAGAAAGCTAATCTACCCACCGTGTTTCAGACAGCACTTACTTTATCTGTACTTGGGAATCCAATTCCATCTCTCTTTCTCATACCTTTGATAGCAATCAATTTCCAGAGATTTCAAAAAGCAGTAGATTTTTGGAGATTTCAAAAAGCAATAGATATTTGGAGATTTCAAAAAGCCAAAGTGTATGAAGCAAATGAAGGCTCTGAAAGTTTTGCTTTTATGCACAGCAATTTTGATGCTTGAGCATCTAGCATAGTCTCACAGAGGAAGAGTTACACCTGAACATTCAAATCCATCTACTTAAAGTGTACTTAAACTTTCCCAGTTTGAGACAAATAAGTAGAAATCTGTATTTTCAAAGAGAGAATCCTCACAGCTGTGGAATAGGAAATGCAGCTTATTTAATTTTTTTTTTTTTTAAAGAATCTTTCAGAATTAAGCCTGAACCGAAACTGTCAGATTCACAGGAAAAGCCAAAAATCAGTAAAACAAAATGTCTGCTCCAGAAACTCCAGTATAAGGCACTAATCCAAGGGAACAGAATTGGTGGATTTCAAAGAATGGTAATGTTTTCCCTTACCCTGCTCAGTGGTGCTTCACTAGAGCACATTTTACACCAAAAGAATAGAGAGCACACCAGCAGCTTTTGCAAGTTTTGGAGTACTTCAAGTTGAAAAACATGAAGGAAGTATGTACAATTTTACTCTGGAGACACCAGTTTGTTGCAGAAACACCAGGTAGTAATCTTGTATCCCATACCACAGCTCATAAAAAGACAACTAGAAAAATAACCTTTTTCTTTTTTTTCCATTCCAGAAGTAATAATCTTATGCTTTCTTCAAGGAAGGGAATTCAATGGGTCCTAAATGAGTTATATGGTTCAATTCCAACCTCCATGAAATTTGGCACACCTGTAGTTTTAAACTGGCATCTAGAGTAGCTTGGGTTTTGAAAAACAAACCCACACTTATTTTTTCTGAAGGGCTCTTAAGTTGTAAAACCTTACTAGGCAGGTTGTACTATAGACCATATGGAGGGAATCCTGCTTTTGATAGACTCTGACATTTTTGCTTGATGATTATTTTCTAATTGACCACTGTCATGGTGGCTTATAGCCATGGCTCCTTTATTCTAGAACTATCTGGCCAACACAATGTTAAGATAGTTTATGGACCAACCAGAAGAAGCTGAGCAAAAAATGGTGTACTAATTACCTCTGGCATTCGATTGCCTTTTATGCCTTGTCTCCAGCCTACTCAACAAACTGCAGAATCAGAGTCAGAGGGTTGTTTGAACTTCAGCCTTCCTGATGAGACTGCTAACAGGAAAACTTCCCATTGCAACTCAGCCATTTTCTCTGCAAAATGAGTAAGACACTAGTGCACTGACTCATAGCACACAACCATGAGGTAGTACTGACTGGCTGTGTTGCTGCAAGGTGACCGCTGCAAACTGAAGGACTATTCAATCCACAGCCAATCAATTGAGCAACTTTTTTTGTTACACCTGATAAATACTGTAACCCAGAGGTTCACATATAGCAACTGTTTCCTTCAGTGACCAAGACTACAAGGATGCAAATATGACACAGTCCTTCATGTGTTGACAAACTCATCATGTTTAGCCTAGGAGACCTGATGAACAAGCAAGCATTATCTTTGCAGCCATCACCTTCCTGCTCCTGTACTGCAAAACCAGTTAGCCTTCAGGGAAACATCCAGCACTCCAGTGGAAAGGTGTAGATGAAATATTCAGGTGACATTAAGACATCTCTTCCTTACAAAGAAAAAATGTATTCATTTATGGGACAGAATCAAAATTGTGTGGCTTTGCTTTCCAGTCCTCTGAAGAGTTAGAGAAGCCCTTGTTACTCAGTGGACAATGAAAATTTCTCCCCATTTACTTCCAATGCCAAGTCAATGGAGGAAAACTTTTTTGTAAACTTTTTTGAACAAAACCTGAAGTTCTTAGATGTTCTTCCATTTCTGTTGGCCTTCTAGACCACACTGGAATTCATATAACCTATTGGATTTATTTGGGGGGTTGTAGAATACCACAGGTAGAACAGAGAGGAAAGTGGAGAAAGGAATCCTAAGATACAATGGATATATATTTATTTTTTTAAGAACTATCATTGCTCTCTTCTATGCCCCATCCCCTGGCAAAGGTGAACTGCATATCTTTAGTTAATAATTAACTTGTCATGAGCTCCATCAATATCCCATCATCTAAGTGACAGAGGGAAGGGAGGCAATGGGGGAGGTGATCAGCACGACATGCCAGCTCTGCCCGCAGCCTGCGATCTCGTCTCGGCCATAATAAATAGGATGAAATGCGCTCCTGATAAATGCCCATGTCATGGAGAGATTTTACCTTCACTCAGAAACAATGTAATATCTCAGCTATTACCCAAAATAATTTATCAATGTGTAATAGCTTTGTGCAGAGCTCAGATAGGAGGGGAGCAGCGCTGCCCGAGATGGATGGATCCTACCTTCTGCTTTTAATTTTTAATGCTTGTAGGCAGCTTCACATTAAAGGCCAGGTGTCATATATAGACTTAATGTAAGAATGGAGTTCATGAATTCTAATCAGGAAAGAATCTCCCTCTCTCTTCTCTTGCTTTAGTCACTTCTCCTTTTTTTATTTATCAATTTTCCTCTCTTTCTGTACTCCCATCTTCTTTATCTGTCTCTTTTAGTCCATTTCTTCCTCCCTGTTCTTCATATATATTTTACTCTCTGTCTCTGCAACATAACTATTTGGGTAGCTATTTGGTACTTTCAAAAACTGTACCATCACTTATGGACAAACTACTTCTGCCTTGGTCCTGGTGTCATCTTTTTCATTTAGAAGAACAAACTCAACACGGGTACCAGGTCAGCAAATTAGCATTTTATATCCAGGCAAAAAGAACCCCAGACAGCGGTGATCAAGAGTGTGAAAATCAGGATTGTGTCCATCAAAATTCATTGTGAATTATGTTACTGAAAAGATCCTGTCTGTAAAGGGCCAGTGGAGAAGGCACATTCCCATGTATCAGCCAAATCACATATCCTTGCAGAGAAACATGTTCCTTCAACTGGCAAGAATACAGCACTGGGATGTGTGGATCCAAAAACTACCACATCACAAGGTCTCATTTTCCCAATTTTTCTAGTCTCCTTATAGCCATGTCAGCCACACAAATATTCTCCTGTTCCCTTTCAACATTATGCATTTAAACCCAGCTGAGACCCATCTCATCTGGTGGCCTGCATGGGAAGAATCTATTCAAGGACCTCTGTAGCAGTATGTACAGAAGACAGGATAATGCCAAGAAGTGTCATTAAAACCACACCATTAGGACTCACATTAGAAATACCATTATTGTATCAATACGCTCCATCAAAGCATGACGTACTGTCTGGGTGAGACACACCTGAAAGCAACAGCAATGCATGACAGCACTCCTAGCTCTGTGCAAAGAATGGAGCTGCAGGAAGGAAGGGGGGAGCACCACTTACTGGCCAGAACATGCATCAGGGGACACGTTTAATACAAGCAGCAGACACAAAGATCAAAGAAGTGCCACAGGCTGCAAAAAGGAAAAGATCGACTATTTGGACTTTTGTTTGCACTCCAAAATGAAGGAAAATAAAAGCAACCAATGCAATACTGCCCACGGGAGGAGCACTGCCAGAGTTGCGAGCCCATTTACAACCACTTTGCTGACTTGCAAGTTACAAGGACACCAGCGCTGAGAGGAGCTTGATTTCCTTTCTTCTATTAACAAAGGTAACGTTAACTGCTCCATTTGTTGGTTGACAGTGCAGGGACCACAGACTGAATAACTCTTGGGAATTCCATTAAAACAAAAGACTTCTCTTGCACCTAAACACCAGAATGGCATAAAAAGGCTCTGATGGTGTTGCTTCCGTGTCCCTTTTACAGATAAAGAGAGGACAATCAAATTTAGGGACTGCATTGTCAGTGAATTACTTCTCTTTCCCTCTTCACTCAGACATATTTCTTTCCAGAACATAAAAAACTTAGGACACAGGCCATTTATTCCCATTTGGTACTTAGCGTATTCCTTAGCCTACCAGAGCAACATAGCAGAGTTCTCTTCTGAAGCACCAAATTCACTACACGAAAACAGTACATAGGAAACCTTCCTCTAATGTTTCTTACTTTCCACAAGGTCTGCTCTACGAACAATTCTCTACTTCCACCTTATTTCTTCCCAGCTCTGCACGTCACACAGTTCAGGAGGTCAGATCTGACCCAGCTAAAACAAGTACCATGTGCAAAACTTCATTGACTGCATAGCTTCTCACTGGGTGGTTGATCAAGGGAAGAGGAAAGCTGGTGTCCTACTGTGACAAATCCTCTCTGCACACAAATAGGCCATCTCTATAAAATATGTAAAAAACAAGTTTTAAGAAAAAGTCATTGCATAATTAATAAAAGACAAGACTTATCTTTGTATTCAGCTTTGTGAATGTCAGAATAAGACACTGCGAATCTTTGGACAGTGTGGTACTTCAGGGTACAGGGAATGTGTGGCTGTTTGTGGAAACTTCAGACTGTCTATAAAGATTCCCAACTTTTCTAGGAACACTTTACAAAGACTGCCTGCATGCTTATGCCTTACCAAGCATGTTTTGCTCCTCTATGTCTGTGTATAAATGTAGCACTTCAAAGCCAAGACACTAGCATCCCCTGGTACAGCAGCCTTAGGACACCCTGTGTGATACACACTTATCTGAACTAGTAAGGAAGAGAGCTGTTGTTCGAAGAGGACAGAAAGATTGCCTTACCTCCCCTGAATACCACTCACTTAGTGGCTGTGGCCTGGCTCCAGGCCAGGAGCAGAGCAGCATGCCCTTGTCTCTGTTGAATGAAAGCTCATTGCCGGCTGCCAAATAGCCTCAGGCAGGCAGTGACTCCAAGAACCAAACTAAGAGCTCTAAACTCATTCACTCATGGACCAAGATCCTTCCTAACCCCAGGAGGTGCGATAGAGAAGAGAGACTGTCCCCCAGTCTCTTGCATCACGCAGCCAGAGCCTAATCAGGGTCTATTGCTGTCTTATTCCATTGCTAACACTGTGACTCTAACTGCCGTGTACTACAAATTAATTCATTCCTTCAGGCCTTGCTGTTCAGTAACTGGCTGTCACAGCAATCTCCCGAGGAGCTAATTGAGAGTTGTGATCCGTGCAGTATTTCCATTAGTGCTGTAATGACAGGCAGCCAGACACACACACACTTGCATGCTCACACACACAGAGCACAGGTTCCTCTGTCCCCACAAAGGGGAGCAGATAACAAGCCAGTGCCATCTCAAATGTTAAGCAGCAGCTGGGAGAAAGGAAAAACAGGAGGAACAACATCCATGTGATTCAGACTAAGGTCACCTAAGCTTTGCCTGAATGAGAGAAACTTGCTCTCAAGACCAGCTCCTAATTTACATTAGAGGAGTAAAATCTTCACACACTCCCCTTCTCTATAGTGGTACTGTTCCCAGAGACTACAAATCCCACTAACAAGTCACCTCTATTTGAATGGCCCACCCCATTGCATGGTGGGACCTGTAGTCTCCTTAGAGATGTTTCTTGAATAAGGGTGGTTGCTATTGTAGTTGTGTAGCACTGTAGAAGACACTAATATTAGTCTTACAGGTTCTACTTAACAAACTAGAAAAGGTGTTAATTTGGGAAGAATGTATTTGATCAGTTAGGTGTGGTTCATTTGGGAACCTGGATAACTGAGGCATGAAGTCTGTTTGTGAATTTAGTCTCTTTTTTATTTGTTTTTCCTTTCATGCCTAGTTTCCATCAGATTAGAAGGAAAACACTGCATACAGCAGCTCCTGTTGCTGTGCCACCTGCTAATAAGGACTTAGCCATCATAAAGGACATATTTTTAGGTTCTAACTGCATCACAGACTCATGATTCTCACCCAGAAAGCAGAGGACATGCAATTCTGTGCTGTCACTGATGATTATTTAGCAGGGTCAGTTAAAACCTGAAAAATCTGTATTCTCTTGGGGGGTTGTCTACTTTTTTGAACTAACTCTAGAATCAACCCCATCATATCTGAAGACTTGTGTATGTACAGACAAACATGTATCAGTTCAATTTGTCTTAGAAGTTGGTCAGATAGATGTAGACTAGTTCAGTAGGCACTTCTCACTGAGTGCTTTATTAATTCCAAAGCTGTGACAGGTTTCTTTATAAGTGAAAGACAGTTTTGAAGTCCATTAACAATAGGGGGAAAAATCACAACAATTATTTAGAATGAAAACAATTTAATCCTTTAAAAATGTAGTTCTGATACTGGTCTTTTTAGCCTTTAAAAAGAAAAGGAAATTATTTAAAATTTCCCTAGTAATTAAAATTCTGTGACATTTTAAGTATTTAAGCAAACCAGAATGCATTTGCAAATGAATAAATTCAAAATGATCAGTGTTATTATTGTAGCAGCCAATTAGATCTAAGTCGACAATTTTAGTCACCCTTAAATTGAGACTGTTGCAATGGCAGAGATAACTCAGCCATGGGCACAGAGGTAGTTCATGCTGGGGAACTCTCAGCAGGTGAAGGTATCCTTGTTTGGGATTAGACTACTCGCACAGTCCCAGATTTCCAGAAACAGGTTTTTGTAAGGGAATCAGCTGCAAGTACTTCAGAGCATTCCAAAGAGCACAATTTGCTACTCTGACTGCCAGTGCGTTCTGGCTTTATAAAAATACCTAGGGAAGACACCTATTCAAGGTATACAAACAGCCTTTAGGGCTGAGATAGGGGATTAAGTTACCAAGCCTTAAGAAGTCATGGCATATAATCTTAGCTTGATAATTGAGCATGTGCATGCTTCTGGCATGTGATAAATGCAAGGTCATTTGACTTAACCTAGGAGAAGACAGCGTTAAGTGGAATTACCCCATGTCTGCTGCAGGCTAGTTGTACACACAGCTGTTACCACAGCTCAGCTGATACATAGCAATTTGTTCAGTTATGCTAGATGTTTCTGCATGTACAAACCCCAATTCTGCCCTCTTGTGACAACATCACAGGAAAATTAGGTTTTTTTAAAAGTCAGATGAATCAAGGAAACTCAAAAATTTTAAAAACTTGCACAACTGTGAAGTGTCCCTGGAAAGTGGGTTAATACAGGATACTCTGAGATATTCATGTAGACCCATACTGTAATATGTTTGGCTCTCCTGTATATAACCATGATTACATTTTTCAGTTGGACATATCGGCAATAGATGTGATCTCAGAGGGACAGAGCAGAAGGTGACAGATCAGGTACATTTGCCTCTTCTGCAGGCAATCACACTGAAAGCTCACACCACACCAAGAACAGACCCTATCATCACTTATGGTGAGCTGCTGAAAAAAGGCAAGAAGATGTCAGTGGAGAAAGTTCCAAATCCCAAGGTTAGAGGAGATCCTGGAACAGGCCACACAGTCCATTAGGGTATGGTGTGTCCTGGGATTGCATTTCAAGGATTATTCAGGGCATGCCCAAGTAATATACAAAGCAGGCATAAAGCTTATATCTGTTTTAAGTATTGAGCAAGCTATGGTATAAATAGAAAAGGTCCCGAGTTCTGACCAATAACTTCAGATAACTTTGCAATGTGCCACAGAGTAGCTTTGGCTTCTGTGCAAAGTGTTAAGTCATGCCTTTTCCCTTAAAATGTAATACAAGATGGTTTCCAGATGAGGGGTGCAGGTGGAGAGTAGACATACAAAGAGTGATTTATTCCAGACTACTTTGAACTGATTACTCGGAGGGAGCTTCCAAAATGCGGATAATGATTTAGTGTGCATGGCATGTATGTCAACACAAACTGGTCTCTTTCATAAGTCTGCCATGCCAGCACACATATAGTTACATAGCATGACAGGATCACCCCAAACAACCTGAACCAAATCCTGTGGCCATTATATGTGAAAGAAGCCCCTTTTTATGTCAGTGTTTGACACCCTCATAGTCTCCATGTACAGTGTAATTTTCAGGGCTGACTGTTTTGCTGCCTCCAAGTCTCCATGTCTGTGTTCCCTACAACATAATCCCGTCAATATTCAATTATTCAATCACATTTCCATTGCCTTCCTTTGAATGTTCCTGCAATAAGCAATGCAGTCACAAACAAACAGCACTCGCACATGTGCTGTCCCACAGTTTAGTCACAGGCAGATTTGGGCTGAAGGGAAAGCACACTTGGACTTGGTACATAGGCACACAAAGAGCACTTGTGCACACAGCCTCATGGAAGTCTATGAAGTTCTTGCAAGACGCAGGAGAAACCAGTTTCTAACAAGGTATTTTCAAGTTAGTGCAACACAGAGAACTCTGGGCTGTGCCTCCAGAGATCCTAGTGTGAAACCTGGATAAGCACTCAGCTAGTGTGTGCACAGCTCCTGCATGTGAGTAATGGGGTGTGTGGCCCTGCAGATCTGGAAAGGTTTCCTCCTGGAAAGGTTTGGCATATCCTACACTGACAAAATACTTGAGGGACAGCTGTGTAATGTAACAATGTGGAAATGCTCAAAAGCAAAACAATGAAATAGGTCTTTGATACAGTAACTCATCTCATATGCACTAGTCTGTTGGGTACAGCAACATGAGATCAGCCAGTTTCCTTGGTTTTGTCTAGTAAACCCAAGAAGAGTAGCAGAACACAAGTTTATTTGCAGCCTAGGCAATACACCACCGCAGTGAAGTTCATCCTGACAATTAATTTTCCACAAGCCAGGCAGTGACTAGTGAAACTTTTTCATTTGTTTAAACCTAGCAGTAAAGGCTTGAAAATAATACACAAACACTTGTATACATGAGAAAGTTTTACCAGTTCAACCAAAATCTCATTTTAAACCTGTTGTCTACCTTCACCAGTCAAAATATAAGAAGCTGCTCTCACACTCAGACAAGGAGGTTGTGGTGGAACAATACCGATTTCACTAAGACTGTTTAGAGGTCATCTATCAGCTTAATTATTTCAGTTGTCTCCAACAGACAGGCTTTAAGAGTCATCCTATTAGATATTCTATCTTCAGTGCAGCAGGGCTAGACAGTGCTGCAAGTGTCATCAGTTCTCTGTTGGGCTGGATGAACCTAACATTCATATTCTTCTTGCTCTCCAGCAGGAAATAGGTCGTTGCTCCCCACTACAGTTTGATCTTTACAGGGTGGTTCTAAGCTTGAGGCAAAAAACTTCAGTGTGAAGTGTAAGAAAGGGCTGAGCTGTGCAAGTTTATGAGATGCACACACTGCCTTCTCTAGCAATGCCCAGGTCTGCTGCTGGCTCCATACCTCTGACACACAGACAAGGTAATGTGGAGATGCAGCAAGCCAGCAGCTTCCCAGCAGAAAGCAGATAGAGCAACTAAAGCCCCTTCATACAACAGCTTCTCCAGCAAACCTGGGCTAGCCCAAGGTGCACCATACTACACCTGTCTCAGCTCAAGTGGTCCTTGCAGATGGTGTTTGATATAAGACACTTGTCTACCCTGTGAACAGATCTATTCTGGTGAGAACAGAGGCCTTAAGAGAGGACGAGTTGCCCTGATGCAGTGACCTCATCAAATCATTTGGAGGGAAACTTTGGGGGGCATCTAGTCCAGTCATGAAGTGGGACCTCTACCACCACTAGAACATGTCAGCTGTGCCCTTTTCTAGCCGAGTCTTGAAAGTTTCCAAGGATGGAACTTCCAACGTATCTGTTGGTAGCGTGTTTCACTGCAGCACAGGCCTCCCTCTGCCTAATTTGAATATCCCAAGACACAGTATGTACTGCTGTCCATAGATGGCAGAAGACCAAGTCCTACCTAGACTATTTTAAAAATAGTATGTATAAAATGAGTAAAAATAAACAAACATTTGGAAACAGGCTCACAAAACAAGCATACAAATGCACTTCTCATGCTACCTGAAACTCAGCACTAACTACAGGAACTCCTTCAGGATTTCTGTTTTCAAAAGCTCTCTCAGTCAGCAGAACTGAAGAAAGATTATGGTACTCTGATACTCCCTCTGACAAAATAAAGCTGCACGAAAACAATCAAGAACACATTAAACAATGTCTGACTGCAAGCCCAGCTTTCACAGCATTCTCTGTTCAGTAAGGCGTTTTACAGAGCAGGGACTTCAATCTCTGATTATGACCCCTCATTTATGCTGCTCAGTTCTCCAAGGTAGTTATCAAGTGCCAATAAACTCACAGGGGCACACTTGTCTCCTCTAGTTCTAATTAATTATCTTCATCATTAGCTAGGTGCACGAGGGCAGCTCATACACATGCAACCATCTATCAAGAAAAACCCATTGTATAATACCAAACAGTGTCTGTTAACTTCAGGGACCCTTTTCTTCAGGATATGCTTCTGATTCAGTTCAAGAGAAGGCTAAAGCACTGAAACTGATGTACCTCATTTGACTCTTTGCCCACTTCTCTGGCTAAAGCAAGGAACTAGTTTTATTCTAGTCTGCCATGTTCTAAGTTAACTCACTGTGTAATTTAGTGTAGCTGTCTTACAAATCACAGTTAGAATTACAGAAAAGCAACCCTGGAGGTCTTCTGGTCCAAATCCCTGCTCAAAGCAGGCCCAGCTTCAAACTTAGATCAGACTTCTCAGGGCAAATTGCGACTGTCTCTGAAGAAGATAGCCTCTCTGCCACCACTCCCATTATGAACAACATTTTCCTTAGAGCTATCGTAACTCCCCTGTTGCAGGTTGCATTCATTGCCTCTCCTCTTTTGCTCTGACTCCTTCTGTCTTCTCTTTAACTATCCATTAGGCAGTTGAAGGCTATCACTAGATCTTCCTTAACTTTTTCTTCCCAGCTGTATAAACACGGGTCATCCAGTCTCTCCTTTCATCTCTTGTGCTCCAGTCCTCTTACCATCTTTGCCATCAGTGGCTGGACTTGCTCCGCTTTTTCAACATCTTACCTATACTAAGCAGCCCAAAAATGAACACCGGACTCAGGTAGTCTTGCAATTGCTGAATAGAGGGGAATAATCACTCCTTGACTTGCTGGATAAAATCCTATTAATGTAACCTAGTATGTGCTCAACCTTCACTACTTCAAAGCCACATTGCTGATTGATCTTCAACTTGTGTGTCAGGACTCCCAGATCCTATTCTGCAGAGCTGCTCTCTAGCCACATGGATTCTAAACCAACACTTCTTGCAAAAATAATGTGCACATTTTGACATGCCTTAGCAACATCACAAAATCTGCATGTCATTTGTAATTCAAGGGCAGTAAATATACCTCATATGGAGAACAGAAATTTGCTTGCAGCTGACAATTTAGAGCATATTCAGGTAGAATTAAAAATTGTATTTCCCCACCTCCTACTTTTTTCTCAACACACTATCTGCGCCTTACATGTTTGTGTAAGATGCCATAACTTTTGCCTTCTCTCAAGCCTCATGGACCAGATGTAGGACAGCCTGATCATCTGGGGTCCACTAGGGAGAGTGAATAAGGATCAAATATCTGCTACCAGAGTCAAAGGGAGCAAAAGGGACACGTTCTTGTACCACAGTCTCTAACCTGTGGGCAGAAGAAAGTTCTCTGGTTCGTAGTATCTAGTTCAAAGTAGAGGCTGATGAGTGAGGAGTGGAGGAAAACTCAAGAGTTCAGCGTTCCCCTCATCTTCTCACTCTGAGTATAAATTAAAAGAGGGAGGAGGAGAAGAAAGAGGACCCGTCTTGTCAAGAGAGTAGCAGAAAATACTCTGGCTCTCCAGAGAGAAGACCACAATGTGGAGCAGTGAGGAGAAAGGTGACTCAGGAGACCATTATGTTTTCACCAAATTCCAGTCTTCCACCAGAATGCTCTAAATGTGCTAACACTGCCACAGGAACAGACCTACAACAGTTCTCCTGAATCTAGTTCCCTACCTGGTTATACCTACCTCCGCAATGCACACATCATCAGATTTTATATTCCAACTCATTTGATTTCTGGCAGTATTTACATTTTAACTCACAGTATGTTTTTCCTTCCTGTGGGTGGTTTAGAGCATATTTCACAGCTGTTAGGTTTTACATTAAGTTTCTGTTCTACTTATTTGTATTTTAAATGATCCACACTTTGCGGATATGCTGCTTTTTCCCCTCTATCTGCTCTATTTGCCACTTTGCTCAAGCACTATAATCTCCTAAGACAAGATCCATTTTTGTCAAGCACTGTAGATATGTCAGTCAAGGGTGCAATCAGTGTTAGAACATTACCACTGGCAATGGCCTAGAGCAGATACTTAAAGAAAGATGATTAGAGACAGGGCAGGAACAGAATGACTGTGATCTTGGGGAACTGGGTTGATGCTTTGGAGATCTAACCACAGGGAACCCAAACCCCTTTCCAGGGGGTAATATAAAACACGGCATAGTTTGGGTCTTTTCCTCTCACTTCCTGCCTTTGCCCTGGGCATGTTTTCACATTTTTCCATACTGTGATATCCTCTGTCATAGTGATTCTCCCATTTTCTTTATTCCCATATCAGCACATGTAACTATCTGTTACAGCTTCTACTGATCTGCTTAGCCTAGAAAACTTCCCTTCCTTGTTTTTGGAGTTATGTAGTATCTCTTAGAATATACTGAGTTTGAAGAGACCCACCAGATCAAGTCCAACTCCTGGGCCCACGCCCAGGACACTCAAAGAATCACATCGTGCCTGGGAGCATTGTTCAAATGCTTCTTGAACTCAAACAGGTTTGTTACTATGACCACTTCCCTGGGGAGCCTGTTCCAGTGCCCAACCTTTTTTTGCCCTGTGGGTAAAAAAACTTATCCTGATATCCAGCCTAAACCTCTCTTGACTCAGCTTCATGCCATTTCCTCGAGTCCTGGCACTGGTCACAAGTGTAAAGAGATCTGTACCTGCCCCTCTGCTTCCCTTCCTGAGGATGTTGAAGATCACAATGAGGTCACCCCTCAGTCTCCTCCAGGCTGAACAAACCAAGTGACCTTAGCTGCTCCTCCTAAGGCTTTCCCTCCTTAACCTTCACCATCTTCATGGCCCTCCTTTGGACACTGTCTAATAGCTTAATGTCTTTGTTATATTGCAGTTCCCAAAACTGCACACAGTATTCAAGATGAGGCCGTACAGAGCAGAGCAGGACAATCCCCTCCCTCGCCCAGCCTTACCTAATGTCCTCCAGGACACGGTTGTCCATCCCAGCTGTGAGGGCACTGCTGACTCATATTCAACTTGCCACTGAACAGGACCTCTAGGTCCCTTTCCACAGCACTGCTCTCCCAGCCTCTCGTTCCCTAGTCTATACACACAGCCAGGGTTGCCCTGTCCCAGGTACAGATTCTGGCACTTGCCCTTGTTAAAATTCATATGGTTGGTGACAGCCCAGCCCTCTAATTCATCGAGGTCTGTCTGCAGGGCCTCTCTGACATCAGGAAGTCGACAAGCTAGGGTCAGAATGGCTGGAAAACTGGCAGAGCAGAAAAGAACCTGGGAGTGCTGTTCAGGGAGTTGTTAAGCATTGGAATGGGCTGCACATGGAGGTCATGTCACCGTCTCTAAAAGTGTTCGAGAAACAACTGCACTTAGTACTGTGGTTTAGGTGACATGGTGGTATTTGGTCAAAGGTTGGACTCAATGATCTCGGAGGTCCTTTTGAACCTTAAAGATTCTATAATTCTAATTGCTGATTTTTTTGCCTCATTTTGACAAGGCCAAGCAGTAACTGAGTTTCATCTGCTATTAGCACACATATGATTCTAAAGCTGTGGGAAAGTGTGGTTGAAAACAACCACACTGATGACTGCCAGAAGGTCTTGTGCACTAGATTTACCAGAACTACAGCCTGACTCAACCTACAACTTGTAATCCTACAGTCATACTTTTGATGGGATATTGAATTGCAATAGCAGCACCTCTGGCACTGCAGGGTAGTCTAAAACACTATGTCTGCTCCATCTAGTGATTCCAGAACACATCAGGCTTCAACTCTGTACTGGAGATGAAGATAGCTGCAAGCGAAAATATAGGGCACTATAGACTATATATAACCTGCAGGCTACTGCTTGGTGGTCAAGGCAGTAGAAGAGCCTTGAATAGAAGTTTCGTATGAAAGAATATACAAGTTTTGTCTTCTTCCTTACCATCTGTGGTAAGACAGGTTTTATGTAATGGAATCACTGAACTTTACTTTCTTATTCCAGTTTTCACCTCTCTCCTTATATTTTATTAAAGCTTAATCTCTCTTTGGTAACAAACAAAATGAGAGTAGAATATTATATCTCACAGTATCATAGCAGTCTAAGAGACAGACACATCACCGCAACTGAAAGAAGGAGGGGAACTTCATACAAGGTATTGCCTTCTCTCAGAAGGCAAATATATGGACAGAAAGGACCCTTGCACAACTGAAGAACGTCCTTAGTTCTCTTGGCTCTTGAAGGAGCCTATACTTCAACTTAATTGTCATAAAACGGAGCTCACTACAGCAGTCAATATTTTCAAGGATAAGCAGCAGAAACAGATTATATACCCTGGCATGCATGTGCATGTTGCATTACAAGAGCTGTAGATGCTACATATGATGGCCAAGGTTGGGTGACAGAGCTAGGGGCCTGGACCACTACTTGGTGCAAAAAAATGAACAATATCTCTGTGACTCACTGTAGAACAAAAGCTGACACTTTTTATACAAAACCATTTTCTGTTCCATTTCCTAAAAGGAAAAAGAAAAGCCAAATCTGAAAAGCGTAGGTACAGTGTTTTCTTAGTCTAGCTGTAGTGGATGTCTATATGGTATAGTGCTGGTGAGGAATCTTTCCTTCCCCTGCTAACACTCTGGTATCAACTCTACTGCTTGGGAAAAGCCCAGTCTTCCTGACTGAGATCACTATTTACACTGGATGCCCATTAATTGCATTGCTTGGAATGATTTGCTGTGGGTTTTCTTTTTTTATTCTAGTCGCATTATGTCGTGAACTGATGACTGATTGGGTCCTGTGAGCAATCATGAGCCCAAGCCTATTGCTTCTAGCTTGATAGAGTGTATATCTCTATTTCATATTCAATAATGATGAATGGTCATGGCTTACATTTATATAGTGCCTTTCATCCAGAAAGATCCCAAAGCGCTTTACAAATTGATTTACTGTGCAAACTATGGGGTTTATTCTCCGCTTCATAAGCTCGTATAAATCCCATTGAGTTACTTGCACTTCATCACGGTACTTGGTGTTGCCCAAACAAAGCACAAGCACTCTTTATAACACACTTAGCAGAGAGTCAGGGAACACTTATAAAAATATGAAAGTATTCAGAACCTCAGTTTCATGTCATATCCAAAAGGTAGAATCTTTAGCAGCAGAGAATCCACCTAACCCTAGAAAAGTACTACTTTCTGCACTACTAACAGGGCTTCTTACAGCAAAGCATTCCTTGGAGAGGATACCACCAAGAGCTGAGTCTGCCTGCTCACATGACTGCACCCTCAGGCAGTAGCTCCTGAAAAGAATCAGTTCCTTCTGTTTTAAAAAATTAATATTAAACAGAAAACTACTAGCAACTGAACATCAGCAGCCATCAATATATGTTGCATGTGCTTCTTAAGGGTTGCAAAAGAATGAAACAAGAGGAATGCTCAGGCAACCTCCCTGCCAATAATTTTGAGCAAATATTTAGCCACAGCATGATGCTCTACACTAATGTATTGAAATAAATTAACCAGTTGTCTTCTCCTCTATTTAACTTGGGGTGGGAAAGGAAATGCACCAGGTACGTGCCTGGCTCAATACCACTAAAATCTTATGGACATCAAATGAGGTTTTAAGGAGGTTGTAGGTACAGAAGCCCTCCACTATCCACTGTTGTGAACACCCTGCCCATTTGATCTCAGTGGAAGGTGGTTACAGTGAATGTCATGGCAAATGAGATGCTGAAGCACAAGGAAGTCTTAGAAATTTCCTATGGTACATGCAGAGAGAATGTGACAAAGACATTGCCCAGCAGTAGGTGCTGAGGCCAGTCAGATGCAGGGCACCTGTCCCTGCTAGGGTAGAGCATGAAACTCCACTAGCCTGCCTTCCCTGGAGACTGCTCTCCCTCTTCAGTGAGCAGGATAGCATTTCTGTTTTCCCATTTGTCATCTATGTAAGTGAGGACCTCAGTCATATTAAGTGCACAGTACAGTTAGCATGGAGTTTAAATGGAGTAGCCATTTTTCTTGGATGTCTCCCCTCTTACACCTAGATATGTCACAAACACTAAGGAATTTCTCTTCAAAACATCTATGTTTGATCTCAGGGTGTTAAAAAACTGCAAGATGGGGGATTGTGCTGGTTTCACCTGGGGTAGAGTTAATTTTCTTCACAGTGGCTGGTATGGAGCTGTGTTTTGGATTTGTCCTGAACACAGGGTTGATAATAGAGAGATGTTTTTGTTATTGCTGAGGAGTGCTTTCACAGAGCCAAGGTCTTTTCTTGCTTTTCGTACTGCCACACTGGCAAGGAATCTGCAGGTGCATGGGAGGTTGGGAAGAGACATAGCCTGGAGAGGTGACCCAAACTGACTAAAGGGATATTCCATCCTATATGACATCATGGTCAGTATACAAAGCTGGGGCGAAGAACGGGGAAGTGGGGGATATTTTGAGTGATGGTGTTTGTCTTCCCAAGAAACCGTTATGTGTGATGGGGCTCTGTTCTCCTGGAGAGTCTGCCCATGGAAAGCACTGAATTAATTCCTTGTTTTTCTTTGCTTGTGTGCGTGACTTTTGCTCTCCCTATTAAACTGTCTTTATCTCAGCCTACAAGTTTTCCTTTGATTCTCCTCCCCGTTCCACCAGGTTTTGGGGGAGAGAGGGATTGAGCTGCGTGGTGCTCAATTTCTGCCTGGGCTTAAACCATGACAAGGATGCAGCCTAAAGTCCCCATCATAGAATTATAGAAATCATATATTCTTTCATTTTAGGGCACCATCATAGTGTGATGAAGGCCTGTTTTATCGGCCTAGCTTTCACAGCTTTTGTGAGGCTAACTTTCAGCTCATTTTTACTTCAACACAAATTCTTCAGTTTCTTCTCAACTTTACATCAGGTGATTTGTATTTGTACACACAAAGCAAGAAAATGAAGAACATTTTGATACAAATGACCTGGAGGTTATTAAGATACAGCCAGGATCTTCATGGAGGAGACATTGCAGAAGAGAGAGAGACTGTAGAACTAATTGTGAGATGGGAGATTTGGACTGACAATAAGGAAGAACATTTTCACCATAAATAAGCAGAGGAACATGTTACCAAGAGATACTGCAAAATCTCTATCCTTAGAGGGTTTCAAGGTCCAGTCTGATCTTTCCTGCACACAGTCCTCTGTCCGTCTAGCACTTTTCCCAAGCCTCCTTCTGCCCCCCCCCAATTTGTTTAATACCTCTCGTGTCTTATGTTCTGCATGCCAGTGTGACTTCTTTTCCTCCCTCTGACTTTGATGCCAATATGAGAGGAGAGAATAAGAGCACTGCTCCTAGTTCTGGTCTGTAACAGTGACAGTGGTCTTCAGATGTTTGGAGAAACAATGACACAGAAGACCAGATCAAAGCCCATAGACCTAGGATAAAGCATATAATTGCATCAATAGGAGATCAAATGAATATTTCCATAATGAGGGCTGGTTCTTTCCTGTTACAGACAGTATTATTAGGATTTAGCTGCCAAACACTAGCAAGCAGCTATTTATTTCATATGGCCACTGTAAAAAAAAAAAATCTCAATAAGTTACCTATTTTTCACAAGGCAAGGATACTGGAGAAAGTATAATAATGGTCCTTTGTCTTATTTTCAATCATAGAATCATAGAATGGTTTGGATTGTAAGGGACCTTAAAGACCATCTAGTTCCAACCCCCTTGCCACAGGCAGGGACACCTTCCTCTAAAACAGGTTGCTCAGAGCTCAATCCAGCCTGGCCTTGAACACTTCCAGGGATGGGGCAGCCACAACTTCTCTGTGCCATCTGTTCCAGTCTCACCACTCTCACAGTAGAGAATTCTTCCTAATATCTAATCTAAAACTACCCTCTTTCGGTTTGAAGGCATACTCTCTTGTTCTATTACTGCATACCCTTGTAAAAAGTCCCTCTCCAGTTGTCTTGTAGACCCCCTTCAGGTACTGGAAGGCTGCTAGAAGGGCTACCCAATGCCTTCTCTTCTCCAGGATGAACAAACCCAACTCTCTCAGCCTGTCTTGATAGGAGAAGTGTTCCATCTCTCTAAACAGCTTTGTGGCCCTCCTCTGGACCTTCTCTAACAGGCCTGCATCTTTTTTGTGCTGAGGACCCCAGACCTGGATGCAGTACTCCAGGTGAGTTCTCAGGAGAATAGAGTAGAAGCATGCTGTCCACACTTCTTGTGATGCAGCCCAGGATATGTTTGGTTTTCCAAGCTGCAAGCACGCTTTGTCAGGTCATGTCAAGCTTCTCAGCTTGACATCCTTACCTCATTCCATTCATGCTATGGAGATATCAGGGTTCCTTAGCCAATAATGTAAATGTTATTATACAGACAAAATACACGTTGCTGGCATATATTGTACAGCCTGGCCAAGTTTTCCTAGTTGGATGGCCCCAGAGTGATATCACCAGAGCAGAGCACCAAATGCCAACATGAGGCCAAGCCAGGCTCCCTATTACAGCTGCACCAGGAGTGCTAGGAACCTGAAGGCCATCACTAAAACTAAAACACACACACAAACAAACAAAAACCCCCAACAATATAAAAAACAAGCCAAGCAAACAACAAGACAAACAAAAAAACCCCAAAATTTACAACTTACCTCAGAACCAAGACTATCAAACTAGAAGGGAAACAACCTCTGTACTTTCAGAAATCCTGATAGATTACCAAGCACAGCAAAAGGAGCTCACTCCATGTAAGGAGACACTTTTTAACCCAGCTGTTCAGCAAGTAGTTGTAAAGACTTTAGGATTGTTTTTATCCTTAGAAAACTTGCTAACAATGACAGTACACCTCGCCAGCATTGAAGAGCAGGTGACATGAAAAACAGAAAGTTATTGTAAATTAAGGAAATCACATCAAATTAATTAAAACAACAGTGTCAGAATCCATTTCCTGGCAAAATAGAAGAAGAAACGCCAGCCAAAATTACATGGATTGGACTTTTACTGGTACTCAACTGCAAAGCCAAGGACCAAGCAAATGCTGGGGACTGAAATGCTCCTAAATTAGGAGGATCCTGACCCTCCATAGCAGGAGACACATTCACAGGGGCAGGGATGCCAGGGAAGCCTGCATCACTTTCCAAAGCTTTATTTATCCCAGGGATAAAGAGAAGATCCTGAGAGTCCTCCACATGCATCAGAGTCTACCCTTGTTCTTCAGCACTAAGTTCACATCACATCAGTGCTGTAAAAAAGGAAGAAGACATAGGCAATGTTTTTTGAAACAAAAACAAAGACTTCTAAAAACTTTGCAAGAAGAGAATATGACTGGTAGTGCTCAACAACTTTGATTTTTATACACACAAATAAGAATAAAGCAATGTGGTACAAAACTTTCAAGTTTTTTGACCTTTGCGGGCAGATAATTTTGGAGAGATATAACAGGGCCCAGCACAGCGTGTACCAAAGATCTCAGTGTCCAATCTCATGAGCCTGCAGTGTCTCCCATTTAGCCAACAAACTTTCCATCGTGCAGCACCCCAGAGATGGTGTGGCACCTGGATGCAGCCAGAGCAACACATCTGGTAAGGACCTCCTACCTGAGTAGGACATGATAGTACCCATGAAGGGGGTCCAAAAATTCACAAATCAGGGTCTGGGAAAACAGTGTTTTACAAGAGCTTGTTGCAAAAGCAAGCATAAAACTACTGCGCTCCTGGGGCTTTTTCCTTTCCTAAAGCAAGCAAGTGCCAGAAAGCATGAGCCCTGTTTGTTTAGGAAAACACATGATCCTCTTCAGACTTCCAGTGTGGAGAAGCATGTTAAACCACACCATCCCCCTGCAGCCCTCCCTCCCTCTCATCCACTGTAGATATACAAGGCTAAGTTGATGAGCTGTTCAGGTTAGTGTGAAATGTGTTACATTTTCCCCCCAGCTGCTTCCTGATTGCAGTATTTACTTTTAATCTCCTCTGCCTCAATGCCCGATAAAAACTTTGTCACATTAGATGGTGACAGATGGGAAAGAGAAGGGGGGGATCACTGCAAGGGAACGTCCTGGCTTCCCAATAATTTTTCACAACGCCAATTATGTCCTTCAGTGCTTCCCAGCATGCGCACCCATGTCAGCATAGAAGGAAATAGAGAGGCATAAATAAAGACAAAACCAGGCACTGCATGGCTTTAATCTGCAGAATAACATTTCTCATTTCGGTGAAATATTGTTGGATTCTCTTCTGTGCTGGAAATGGAGACACACACACATATATACACAGAGATACAGATGCACAGAGTTCACAAGTGCTTTGCTCATGCATGGGTACCACCATCCTCACAAGCAGCTCTTGGGAGCAGGAAAGTGCAGATGTCTCTTGAGACACTGGGAACAGGAAAGTTCCCAGCAGACATCTCCTGCTTTCTGAAAGGCATCCATGGCCAATAAGCCAAATCCTATGCCCTTTAATCCAACTACCATTGACCAGGTAGGGATAATGGAAAGATTCTCATCTTTAAGGTTTCAAAATGGTACTTAGAAAGTTTAAGATCATGACATATTATGTTGTACTTGAGGCTCCTGGCAAACATCAGTTGCCAAGCCTAATCCTGGATGACGCTGAATTTGCCATGCTTAGCTGTTCCATCCAAGATGATGGACCACAAAGGAAAATCCTTTGAAACTGAATTACTTTTTGCTTAGGTCTCTGAGAGAAATGAAATGTAGTAGCAACAACCTGTATTGCTGGAGATATTTACAGCAGTAAATTAAGGTAATCAGGGAAGCAAAGGGAAAAAGCCCCAAGAGGAAGGTGAGAGGCAGCTTTGACCTTGACTGAGATATAGCCAGTTCTACCAGGATAAAAAACCCTGGGTTTGTTTGCCCTTTACTTTATTCAAGAAATAAGCATTTATGTACCCTTTTTGTAAACAAAAAAAAAATCCAAATATATCACTTTTCCGGATATCTTTTCCTTTGACTGAAGAGAATCACATGCGCTTTGGATCACAGCTACTACTATCTTCTTAATGACCCTGGCCGAGTCCTGAACAGGGACAAAAGCTTAGGGACTTCCATTCCAAGCAGAATGGACAGGCAGAGGAGTGCATAATGAAAGCAGAATAGCTGCTCTAAGGCACGATGGAAGCATAGAAACAGAGATGATGAAGAGAGAGGAGCCTCAACAAGAACAGAAGGAAAGGGTAACCTTCATAACAAGTGAAGCCTATCATGATGGTGTACATGAATGTTTACAGGCAGGGCACAGTCAAGCATCTTCCATTAGGCCAGAACTTGGCCTGCAGGAGTCTTGGTAAAAGCTAAGACCCTTTCCAAATTAGATAAAAAGCAAGATACGTAAATATGTAATGAAGCTGGTACTCTCAAACCAGGAAACTTCCAGGTAGCTACAAACTAGGCATCAGCCAAGGATTTACTCATTCAGTGTCTGTGGCAAAAAAAAAAAAAAAATAAAAGGGAATGAGAAGTCTCTGGGCCCAGGGTTACAAGATTAGGCAAAGGACTGTGAACAACAGAAATTAGGAAGAAGCCAATGATAAAATGGACTACGCTGTATAAGAATCCGGGGAACAAATGGTTGAAGCTAGAACAGAAAAGATAAGGTAAAGGACTGCTAGTAAGTTCTTTAACTATGTTCTTTAACTGTAAATTTTCTCTACTGAAAGTAGCTAACAGTAGCTAACAGAAACATTATGCTCTTAGGCAAAATGTCCTTGCAGTTGTGTGTTATCAGATTTCAGCAGTCTTGTCTGTATTTACATGCCCATCAGTATGGACAT
Source organism: Manacus vitellinus (assembly GCF_001715985.3). Classification (NCBI taxonomy): domain Eukaryota; kingdom Metazoa; phylum Chordata; class Aves; order Passeriformes; family Pipridae; genus Manacus; species Manacus vitellinus. The sequence continues at coordinate 20,575,829 of NW_021940750.1, forward strand.
ATTATAGGCAGGGTTACAGAACTGATTATGCCAATGAAACCCCTCCAGAAGCTCAACTAAGTGAGCTCAGCATATTATAGTAGCAGAGAACAATGTCTTTTTCCCTACAGACAGAACCAGTGAGAAAACAAAGGTCCCCAAAGAACTTGTTGAATGAAAAGGGCACAACTTATCAGCCCCAAGCCACCTAGACCTCGATGAATACAGGAACAAGAACAGCCACTTACAAGAGAAAATTAATATAAAGCAAAAAGAAATGTCAAGGCAAATAGATTTAAGGAGAAGGGTAAAATTCAGATCTGAATAATTTTTAAAACCCTGTTGTCTTTCCAAACCATAACTGCTGAAGGCTAAGAAAGGTACATGGGCCTTACAAAGATGCTCTGAGAAGTAGATCTGAGAGTAGATCTGAGTGACAGAGCTGCTAAAAAACAGCATCATATTTCCAAACAGATATAGCAGACAACTGCTTCAGTGTGGAACTATGTTCTAGGATGAGATTCTTTGTTCCTTTCTATTTTCATAAATATATCGACCCAAATCACTTGTTGACTGATACAGATTCCATATGAAGTTACATCCAAGTTATTTGTTTTCATCATTTCACTTAGTAAATAGTATTCTCAGCTCTTCATGGCAATATTTGTACAAATTAAATGAAGGTGTTTCTACAAAGAAAGAAAAAAATTGCAGATATCTACTGTCCTAATGTAAATTTATCTAGAAGTGTCTTTTTCTCAGGCAGAAGACCTGAATTGCATTTTCTTTCTCTGATTCTCCCTAGAGATTGTCAATTAGCTTTACTTGAATTTATTCTGATTTGCAAATTACATTAGAGGAGTTGGACTGTTCTAGGAATCAGAGAAAGAAAAAACATGTTCCTACTTAAATTTTGGGTTTCTTCTAAATGAGAAGGATAAGAAGCCCAAATGCAAAGGACTCTTTGTCTTCTTTCATCCCAAGTTTATCCAGTGATATTCATGCCACAGTTCCTCCTCTCAGTTACCTTCCACACACTAGTACAACATGATCAAAGGATTTTTTGCCCATCTGTCTTAGACTACTAAAGCACAGTGAGCAAGACTTACAGAATTATGTTTTTCCTGTTATGAAGTATGCACATTTTGTGTCCTGCCCCCCCAAAAAAATCAGACTTTCCTTTATTTAGGCACAGTAAACTTCCTAATGATGAGAGGAAAACCACTGACAGATATTCAGTGACTGTGTTGTTGCGCACCAAGAGGATTTCACATGCCACCCCATTAACTTCAGTCTCTAGAGGAAAGACAGGAGCTCAGCTTCAATATGTGCTCAACTTTGCTCTGCCTTCACTTTTCTTAGTGAACATCAACAGTTCCTCAGGGGAAAACTCCAACTCTTGAAAATAACAGAAAACTCATTTGGTTTCCTCTAACCACGTGGTCCAGCATAGTGATGTAACGAAGAAAGGTGAGCTAACCTTCCAAGGCAAAGACCTGTCTCTCTGTTTAACACAAAGCATTCAAGATTATATGAACAAGATGGTCACAATATAACATAATATAAACATGGAGAAAGGTCTTGCTTGTTCTGACAGCAAATTGTTCTGGAAAGAAAAGAATACATAAGGGCAAACCTGCCAGCTAGCAACCAGCTCCAAGAAATATATGTGTCACATTTAAGAGTGTGCTAGTTTTGTCTGGGGTAGAGTTAATTTTCTTCACAGCAGACAGTATGGTGCTATGTTTTGGATTTGTGCTGGAAACGATGCTGATAATTTTACCTCACTCTTACAATCTCAAAACCACAGAATATTTACCATAGTCAGGTGGGAGTTGTCATGTGTTTCATTAGTCCCCCAGCCCCAAGGCACTCCCTGGGTTGCACTCTTACAATGCCAACCACACCAGTGACATACTGTAGTAGCCAACTGGATGGAACGGGGCACAGCCCACTGAATCCCGCTGAGCAGGCCTTGTTAAAATTGCCTAACCCTCAGTTAGAATCAAGTAGTAGTGGCTCAGAGAACACAAGTATTCTTATCAGCACTTGCAGTCATTTTCATAGTCATGCCTACTTGACACCTGCCCTTTCAAAGGAAGCATATGCAGATTAAAAGTATTTGTGATACTTTATTCAGCTGGTACTTTTGAGGTATTTAATATAGTGCATAACAATTCCTGTCAAGGAACAAAAAGCAATATTCTCCCTGCCCTACACAGCATTGAAGTCAAATATTGGCATGCCTGCATCATCCACACTAACGGTTCTCAGGTTACAGTCTACAAAATACTGAGATTCCCAAAAGAACCACAAAAGACTGGTACAGGAAATCCTATTGTCAGGAAACTCAGTGTCAGTATAAAGGAGCCAACACATTCATGGAAAACTTTTTAAAAAAAGGCTGAAAGACATAAGTGTGGCAAACACTACAGAAACAGAAACATTTCAGCTGGTTTACTGAACAGGTCTCACTACGTGGACACCATCACTAGATCTGCCATGAAGGTCCTTAATGATAATAAGTGAAGCTCCTTCTCAGTAAATTCTATTGATTTAAAGGATAATAATAGATGTTTACAAAGCTAAGTAATACAATTATTTTGTTTCATTTTTTTTTATTTTCTTAAAAGATTACTAAACTTATTTAGAAAGAAATCACAGTGATATTTCATGTGTTTCTCATTCAAAGTCTTTGTAGCAATAGCATATTTTCAAGACAAGCATATTTTCCCCTTCTGTTCTGCAGAAAATTAGCATGAACAGCAATACATTTGTCTGTAGGGGGAAATAATGCAATACAGCAAGAGAAACCAAGACATTTGTTTAGAGAGCAGTGATTCAGTGGACAAGTCTTTGGTAAGAGCAGATACCAAATTGTTCAGCAGTAAGCAGAATGATTTTATTACAAATGATGCTTTGATATTTATCCACAGACACAACTTTTGTGAGACACATGGGTGACAATGGCTCCTTGTTATTCAACTTCAGTGAGAAGGTTTAGAGCTGTACTCAGTACTGGCCACTTGTATGTCATAGAATCATGGAATCATAGAATTTTAATGGAATGAACCTTAAGATCACCCAGTCCCAATCTCCCCCTGCCATGGGCAGGGACACCTTCCACTGGACCAGGTTGCTCAAGGCCTTGTCCAACCTGGCTTTGAATACTCCCAGGGTTGAGGCATCCACAACCTGTCTGGGCAACCTATTCCGTGGTCTCACCACCCTCAGAGTAAAGAATTTCTTCCTCATATCTAACCTAAATTTCCCCTCTTTCAATTTGTACCCATTACTCCTTGTCCTATCACTACAGTTCCTGACGAACTCGGCTTCTCTGTAGGCCCCCTTCAGGTACTGGAAGGTTGCTATAAAGTCTGCATGCAACTTTCTCTTCTCCAGGCTGAACAGCCCCAATTTTCTCAGCCCGTCTTCATAGGGGAGGTGCTCCAGTCCTCTAATCAACTTCATGGCCCTCCTCTGGACTTGTGCAACACTTCCACATCCTTCTTACGTCTGAACATGGGAAAATCGGAGAGAGCCCAAGCAAGACCTCTGAATATGCAGGAGGGATTAGCTAGCATATTCCAAGCCACTCATCATGGAATAGAGGTATTATAGAGCTTTTGGAAACATACCATAACTGTGAACAGGGTAAAAATGAAGAAGGAAAAAACCCCCAAACAAACAAAACAGACACACACCCCAGGAAAAAAAAAAAAAAAGAAGTCGAAGAGTCTGTTGTTAATGTTTCTGACGGAATGGTCCAAACTCCTTTGAAACAATAACACCAAGTGTAACCAGCGGTCCTCAGATCACATCTGGAGAGAGAAGCATCAGGACTGGACCTATATACAACTCCTCACCTCATACTGAACAGGAAGAAATAGCACAGGAAATTACTGAATATAGTTTCTGGATCTTAGGCAACCAGTGAACAGCTGAATAGAAGAGGGCTTATCCTAAAGCCTGCACCCTGCTCCCACAGAACCAACGAGCAGCAAGTCCACAGGTTTCAGCAGGATATAGCAGTGAACTAACTCAGTGCAGGTCTGCAGCTTTATGGTTATGACCTAGGACCTCCACCTCTCACCTTCAGGTGAGAAGAAAAACTCACCTCTTTAAATAAGTTTCAAAAATAGGTTTTGATCACACATTTTTGTCTACAGCTAGTTGAGGTGTGAATTTCAGCCCTGTGGAAGCAGAACAGAGGTCCTGTTTGCTTCCCGGCGTTTGTGAAGGCATGGGTAGCAGGTTTCAGAAAGATTATCTCACAGTTCAAACTCGTTAATGAAAGAAATAAATTAACCAAGCTCATTTTTCAGGGAATTCTTGTGTAAACTGGAAATTTTCCAGTCTGTGAGCCCCGCACTGTGCTAACCCATAAATCACAGCAAGCAGGTTGTCTGTATAGTGAGAGCAGCACGTTTGGAGATGGAGAGGCAGGGGGGTTGGGGGACAAACCAGCATATGTTCATGAAGAAAAAAACCATAAAAGCAAAACAGGAAAAAAAATACCTCCCTTGCCCACTACTGGAACAAAATAAAAGGCTTGGCCTCAGGCACTGGAACATACGCTATCTGCAAAGAGCCCCCCAAACCAGGGGAAGGCACCTGAAACAGGTCAGCTTTTAATTGAATACAATATTAATTACCGCGTGCACCATTAACGGTTTGTGGGATTTGACTAATTAATGTAATAGTTTCTGAGTCACGCTCATTAAATATGAAAATTACGCTGGTGAAAGGTATCGGTTTCATTATCAATCTTGTATGGACAGGAGTGGGGGTGGGGAGAGGGTGCAGTGGAAAGATTCCCACCCCACATTATTGTGTTATTAGCTCTCTCCTCTTGGATTTAGGTCAGGTGGGCAGACAGAAGAGCCAAAGTGAAAAGGAAAGAGACAAGGAGAAGAGGAAGTATTGCCTAGTGTCAAGAGATAGTGGCTGCAAGTCAGGACCCAAAAGCTATCCAGCTCAGAGTGAATGTATGCTTTTGCTTAGTGGAAAGAGCTGGCTGGTCTGCATGAGGCTACATGTTGTTGTGAATTCCTGTCATAATGCTTAGTTTCCTTCATTCCACTGGAACAAACATAGAGAGACTGATGTCACACTTTTACACATATAAAGCATGCGGTGGCAGTTCCTAATTGGAAAATTACAGGGAAGGTAATTGTCACTGTGAAAAGTCAGTTCCAGAGCATAATTATGCACTAAGGATATGCTGAGATATACTGCTGTGGGACGCACCCCTCACATGGGGCAAAACTGTTACAAAAGGAGGACCAGAGATGTTATATTTCCTGTTCCTATCCAGCAGTTCAGGGTAGGGGCAGCACTGATGTACTCTAGAAGGATGTACCATCAGTCATGGGACAAATAGTCACCTGCATGCAGGATGTCTGGGGAAAGAAAGGAAAGAGAACAGGGTCCCCTTGTGCCCTACCCACAGCAACAGAGCAGAACACAGAGGTCACTGTTTAGATTGAAATTTGAGAATAAGAACACAGCTGAAACAGTGGTGGTGGTGGGGAACTTCAAGAGTGAGATAAAAGTCTAAATCACTTAGAGAGACCATGTTTCCAAGCACCATAGAGGGAGGTAGGATCACCTTCCTACTAACAAGAATGCTTAAATACTGCACAAGGAACCCTAGGGTGATAGGAGGAGCAGAGATAATGTCAGTGCTATTTTCGTTTTGTAGCAGTCCTCTTGACTGATTCTTAATGCATTTGGCACATGCATGGGGGCAAAGAGGGGAAAGGGGATGGCCTTGTGCCAGAGCTGCATAACTTCACATTCATGCTACAGGTATATGTTAACCTGGAAGGGCCAAAGACAAAGAAGAGAAACCAGCAGGTGGGGAAGAAGCAAGAAGACAATAACACACATCCAAAACCCAACAAATTACTCCAATCCCTGATTCTCCTTAAAAGGTGGGGAGAGAGAACAAACAGCAAATGTGCAAGAAAGAGGAAATCCCATATAAAAAAATCAAAAAACTCTGAGGCATCACTATATTTTTATCACTCTGTCTCACAAGTAATATCTTTGCAATTCATGTTCCTTCAAAAGAGATGCCAGTGTTATTCCTAAATAACATCTCCTTGCCAGGAATCTGTGGCTGAGACTGTTGAGAGTTGTTTGGATTGTGCACGGCCTATTCCTCTTTGGGCTTATAACATACACAACCAAGAACAGTACAGGCTCCTGTACTGCATCTAAGGCATTATCCCTTCTCCACCATACATCTTCATCCCAGTCACTCACACATAAATGTTCCTTCATACTCCAAGCCTCACGGCCCAGTACTGAGCAAGCAAGGCAGGTAGCTACAATCTACTGTGTTTCATATAGAAACTGTGAGTGCCATGGCCTCTGAGAAAGCTGTAACAGTTGAAAGGTTCCTAGTATAATTAAATCCAAGTTTTTATTTAACTGCAGGCCTCTTTGCAACCATATTAACCAGGCTACATTTGCTCTCCCCAACAAGACAAAGTAATCACTTCGTTCTGGAGTGAGAACAAGTTGCTCTTGTGATTCACATCCTATACCAAACAAACAAGAACTGTTCTGGCCTGAAACCATGCCCCATACAGATGATATTTTCCAGTCCTACCTTCTTCCAGGTCACAGGGTTTCATTCCCACCTATTTTAAGGATGAACTTCGTGTTTTTAATCTGAATTCATCAAAACAGCCAAGGCACTACTGCCCTACAAACAGCTCTGGGCTGACGGAAAGTATTTTGAGTTTACCTTTGAGTATATTTCAGGGATCAAGAGAAGATCCAGTTCACACTGTTCCCCCTCTTGCTTTGCTAAATGTAGTTCAGCTTAGGTCCTTACAAACACCTTTCATCACAGTAGTTAATATGAAACGTTTGGCTCAGGAAGCCCCTAAACTGTTGGATTACCAAATACTACTGTTCTTCTCAAAGTGTGCAATAGGGCCATTATCAAACAGGATACCAAGCTACGTGAATTCTTGTTGAAACTTCTACAGCTTCTTCATACTGCCTTAGTTCTCATGGAGTTTTGTCAGTGGGGATAGAAAGGACAAAGATAGAAAATTTCCCTACCAAAAGCAGAGTTAAGACATTCTCTTCTAGGAAGCGCGCTGAGTACCCATGCTCAGTCTCTTTCTTCTCGCTAGCACTGCAACAGCTTCTATCAGCTCACACTCACTTTTCAGCTCCACTGACAGTATCCCCTACACACTGTTTGATCCTTTTCAATTCCTCTCATTCTCCCCTGTTTTTTTCATACATCCGTACTGATGAAACAGAGAGGGCTTTCCAGATTGGAGTAAAGGCTGTGATTCTATATACAGAGGTTCTGGTTGGAAAAAGAAAACCCACACTCAACACAGAGGAGTTTGTGTTACAGGGAAAGCCTTTGCAACTATGAAAATATCCAGGTGACATATATGTAATCAATATACATTATGGTCTCCTGTATCTTCCATAACTTTACTAATAAGAGTTCACAGTGTTTAATTAATTTAGGACTATACTGGTGAGATATGCTGTCACTGCCTGTTACCTCTTCCTATTTAATTTTAAATGTTTTCATAAGTCAAACGTATCTCAGTGAAAGTCAGTGTTGCCAAATGAACATGGCAGTAGACACTTTCAACTTCAGTTACAAGAAGAGCATGAAGTAAGAACATTCAAGATAATACTCAGTCAGATTTTAAAGTACACTGAAGCTGCAGTAAAATAAGTTAATCCTTAAACACCAGATGAATGCAACAGCACTGCCCTTCAGATCTATAATGCTCCATCAGACACCAAAAAGTGAACCACCAAAGAACAGGAGTTGATTTTTTTTGCTACGTGATTTTGTTTTTTAAGGTTGGGGTTTTTTTTAAAAGACATATCTTCTACCCCATCACCCATCACAATTCTAGGTATGTCTGAGTACCTGCCAACAAATATACTTAGGAGACAACATCTCCTTGCTGCCAGTGGCTAATTTAATTGTTAAACCAGCACAGACTTTATTTATGATAGCATGACAAAGGGGCACTTACCTAAGCAAAGTTATAAGTACTTTATTCATCACCTCCTCTTCTCAGTACCAAACTTGAGTGGATAAACTCAGACTGCCTTAGATTCGCCCTTGAAACATCATTCTGGGCTTCTCTGGATTAAAATAGGACAAGAATTGGTCAATGTAACACACAAAGAAAAGTATAGTAAAGCTAAGGCAATAAACAGGGTTTTTTCCTACTGTAAGGGCTTTCATGTTTAAAACAAATGTCAGTTATTCTGTTATAAGCTTTATAAGAAGGATAGTTTAATTTTTTTCCAAACAATAAGATATTAAGAAAACAGTAAGGGAATTTTTGAGTCTCTCCTTTATCATTCAGCCTAGCATTTTACTCACAAAGCATTCTTTAGGTGGTTTGTCCTGCCTGAACATTTTGGAGTGGTTTCAGAAGAAAGTATTGCTGTCCCATCAAAAGTACAGGACAGAGACCAATAGCAAATTCTCCAGGGCACAGGAGTAAGTGGTAGAACTAGGAATACAAGCCCACAGCTGTGACACTAAAACTAAAGCAAGCACATAATTCTAAACACAGAGATAAAAATAATGCTCTGCTGTTGAACAATGATTCACAGGCAGAAACACATCCTAATTACTGCCCTAGAGAATTTACAATGCCAACATCTGTGACAAAATCCCCAAAAGCAACATGTTGATAGACATAACATGATTTGAGGTGTATATGTACCAAGTTTGGACTCCTACTTGCTTGGAGAAGCTGATTATTGGAATTTCAATATGAAAGGGATATATTGATCACATCATGCATTACATGATTTATGAACTTATGCAAGGAACATTCTGTCCTAGCAAGATTGGGCAGTACTGTGTAGAGCAGTGCACTCTACCTAAGCCAGATCTCTGGAGAGGAGCCTTCTCACTGCACAAATATGAGGTGTGAAAAGAAATTTAAGACAGGGAAGAAAGCCAAAGCCAGTGGGTCTTCAGTCAGAACAATTTGCTATCCCATTTGCAAGCCAGACAAATCACCATTCATCTTTTAATTGGAAACAATATGAAAAAAGAAAGGAGAGTTTATTTGTAGCCAATAGCTTCCTATGTTGGAGAGGAAACCTAAAGTAGTAGCTATCAGTAGAACTAACACATGAGGAAGAAACTGGTGTTTCTTTCAAATGCTTTACTTTTCTGTAATGTTGTTTTCAATTACCCAGCTCATGTATAACCCTTTCCCTAGTAGTATTCAGTATCTGGGCAGAAAATTAACGGAGAGAACATTCCCTTCTGAGTTGAAAGTCCTTGCACAGGGTTGACTGGCAGCACTCCCTGAACTTATCCTCCAGCAGGAGTAATGAGTTCTCAGAGATTTGGGACATATGTTTTCTACCAAACTGAAAAAACAGATTTAGGGCAAGACTCCAAGAATTAGAGTAGCTTTCCTTACCAGGCACAAGGCAGTATTTCAGTAAACAGAAAGAAGAGCACAAGGCGACAGCTTATAACCCAGTCTATTCCCACTCCTGGCAGTAGCTATATGATGAGCCTCTTTCATGTAGTGCTTTCACTCCAGTCAGCTCTGTATCCCATAAACTCACATAGACTCACATAGTTGTTGAGCCCATATGGAACATTTTCAGAGGCAAACAGGTGGGTGAGAGAACATTAAATTATGCTACATCTTATTGCATGTTCAATTTTTTTTCTACAAAAATACATATAGATGGTGATGCTACCTTTATTCCTTCTCACCAAACTGGGAGGCAAGCACAAAGCTGACCTGCACTGCAGCACTCTCACCTGCACTTTGATTCCTTAGCCACTCCTACTTCATTCTTTCAACAACCCCATCTCCAAATAGTTTTGGACAGGAAATAAAAATATGGGCAGATCGCTACAGGTATCTGCAGGAATAGATCTTGACATGTAGAATCCAAAAAGCTCTTGTGCAAATAGTTCATAAAAAACACATTGTTCACCGCTTCTACCAGATGCATATTTTCCAGAGATTTGTCCACTCAAGTTTTAAATTCATGCCAAACAACACAGATGGTATTACTTGTCTTTAGAAATTGTTTTTTATGCTGGTTTTGGCTCAGATAGAGTTGCTCCTCACACCACCCCACCAGCAAGGAGTCTGGGGGTACACAAGGAATTGGGAGTGGACATAGCCAGGACAGCTGACCCCAATTGACCAGAGGAATATCCCACACCATATAGCATCACACGCAGCATATAAAGAGAGGGTTAGAAGAAGAAAGAGAGGGTGTTCAGAGTTGTGGTATTTGTCTTCCCAAGTGTGATGGAGCCCTGCTTTCCTGGAGATGGCTGAATACCTGCCTGCCCATGGGAAGTGGTGAATGAATTCCTTGTTTTGCTTTCCTTGCATGCCTATCTCTTTCTTTACCTGTTAAACTGTCTTTATCACAACCCACAAGTTCTCTCACTTTTCTAATTCTCTCCCTTATCCTGTTGTGGTGAGTGAGTGAGCAGCGGGGTGGTGCTTTGTTGCCAGCTGGGGTTAAGCCATGACACTTTTCCATCTCTGGTCCAATATTTTTCTTTAGTTCCAGCATCCCTCCCAAGACTTGACAAAAAGGGCCAAATGCTAGTGGGAACTGAAAACACTCAGTCTGTTTGCAGACTGAATGCATTTGTCTCACTCTCCAGCCCATCGGTCAGTTCTTAGGCTTCTTACTTGGACATACTCAGTTTCTTGATCTGGAGAAGGAAATACTATATCTACACAGAGACAAGAGGGAGAAATAAAAGCAGTCATTCAGGAGAACAGTCATATAAGGCAGATTACTGACCTGAAAAAGTTCCAAGGAATACTTCTTTCCCCTGTTCACACAACAATCTTATCATTACAGTAACATAAAATAGCACTTCTGTACTCAGCCAGGTGTGCTTTGCTTGTGTTCAGCAAGCTGGTCTTGATGACACTTAAACTATGAGGGGAAACACTACATGTCAGTACTATTCTGCTGGAGAAATGCTCAGGAATACTTCTCTGCTTTGCTCCCTATTTGCTTAATTACAGACTCCACCACAAAACAGCAGCCTCTACCCATCAGGAGCCTTTCTGAGAAGCAACAAGAGGCTTTACTGACTGTAAGCCACTATACAAAGATATGTGGATCATTAACACAAGCAAGCCTCCAGCTTCACCATTCATCACTGGCTGGCTCAACACCTGCTTTCTGCAGACAGCCTTCACTGGAGAAAGTTTACAGCTGGCCCAGCTCTGGCTGAGCTTTCTCATACCCACTAACTATCTCTGCTCTCCATTTGTCAATTGTAAGTGATAATTTCTATTCAATCAGATACATATTATAAGAATATAAACAAATGCCTCTGCCTGTATCATGGCTGCGATCACTTCCCTTTATAGCCATCATTTATTACAGGCGGACAGGTGGCCGTTCGGTGGAATGCCGAAGAGGCTATCTTCTGGACAATCACCAGAAAACACAAGAGCATTTACATTCGTCCCAAGCAGACAGGCAAAAGAGGCATGTGATTTCTGAAAAAACTTAGCTATGCTCCAAAATTTCTTCCTTTCCCAGCCATGCAAGTCGCAGGAACAAGTCTGAGTGTAACACAGCCAGCCCATCAATGAACACCAGATTTCAAATTTAAATGTATTTAAGATTTTTGAAAATAGGGAAGGGGTTTAGGGAAGCTTTGCCTCCAGTTGCTTCATTTATGTAATAAAGGATACATGCTTTTTCTGAATATTGACAATTTTACTTCACAAATGTATATAAAACATTGAGATGCAGCAGCTTTGTTTCTCAAATGGAGTTTGAAAGAAGGCTTATTATCTACTACTTCTAGGCACATGTACTCTTCCATTTCAAAAAGACCTTGGAATTCATATATTGGAATCATTTCACCTTGTTTTAAAATACTGTCACCTCTAAAACAAATATACGCCAAGTTACTTCACAACTCAGGCAGCTACAGTCAGGACAGAAAGTTAACAGTATTGCACTAACAGCACTTAAAGAACATGCAATATATTAACACATTTGTCATATTCTAGAACAACAATGTTAACATTAGCTCTTGTATTAACAAAAAAGGACCTCAGCCTTAAACTTCTTCTGAAACACTGCAATTTCACAAGCACAGCAGAATTAGAGATCATTGCAGGATATTCAGACTTGCATATTCACAGGTTGATCAAGTCTCTACAACCAATTCTGAGAGCAGCATCTGTGTTCCTTATGCAGGCCCTGATACTTGTCAAATGTTAGAATGTAGAAAACTGGGCTTTTGCACAGAGTGCTGCAAGGACAGAGCAAGGAATATTGAAGCGGAAGAGTTGCTGTAGGACCTTGCCATAGGTTTTAGGATTCCTAACTATCCATCATTCTCAAGATTAGAGTGTACATTGATTGTTATAGCAAAATGTGCTATAACAAGCACATTGCCAAGTACATACAAGCAGACTAAAGGTCCATCACATCAAATATCCTCTCTCACCAACAGCTAGTGCCACGTGCTTGGGAAAGAGTCCACCTACTCTTTTATCACCTAGTCCTTTGAGGAGTTGATAAATCTGCCCTGGGGTGCATTAGGCAAAGCATCACCAGCTGGTCAAGAGAGGGGATTGTCCCACTCTGCTCTGCACTGGTGCGGCCTCACCTCGAGTATTGTGTGCAGTTTTGGGCACCACGATATAAGAAAGACATTAAGCTATTAGAAACCATCCAAAGGAGGGCAAAGAAGATGGTGAAGGGTATGGAGGGGAAGCCTTATAAGGAGTAGCTGAAGTCACTTGGTTTGTTCATCCTAGAGAAGAGGAGACTGAGGAGAGATCTCATTGTAGTCTTCAGCATCCTCATGAGGGGAAGTGGAGGAGCAGGTACTAATCTCTTCACTCTCGTGACCATTGACAGGATTTGAGGAAACATCATGAAGCTGAGTCAGGGGAGGTCTAGGTTTGATACCAGGAAAAATTTTTTCACTCAGAGGGTGGCTGAGCGTGGAACAGCCTGCCCAGGGAAGTGGTCACAGCACCAAGCCTGTCTGAGTCCAAGAAGCATCTGGACAATGCTCTCAGGCACTTTGTGTGACTCTTGGATTTTCTGTGCAGGGCCAGGAGTTGGACTTGATGATCCTTGTGGATCCCTTCAAACTCAGCATATTCTATGATTCTACAAAAACCACTCCATTTATCAGTCATCAATGAACTTGAATACCTAATATCATTTTCTTGGTCATATTCTTGGTCAGCCACAACATCCAGTAAGAATAAATTCCATTGCTAAATTCAGCTTGACACTTGAGAGTGTTTCCTTCTTCTGATCTTCATATAGCACCCAGTCAAACCTAGAGACTTATTCACTAGGTTGTACAACTTTGAAGGTCTCACTGTTGACCACCAATTTCCCATCATGCACATACATCTCTCCAGTGCTGTCCTCCCAATAGGTGCATATGAGAGTTCCTTTGTTACTGCCCAGCATAGCAAAGTTATTAGTCAGTGATTCACCAGTCTATTAGCGATATAGTCATATTTTAGGACACAAAGACAGGCATCAGACTTGAGATGTCAATGCCCAGTGGCTCTGTCTGCAGACCTGAGAAAAAGCCTTTACCGCCTTTTACCTTTCCTTTCCTTCCTTCAAGTTAGACATTATAGTTTCTAAGGATCAGGATCTGAAAATACACTGTAAACGCCTGCAAAGCATTTTATGAACATGAATAAAGGTAATCATAAATATATTAAACATAACTCCCAAATTTCCACACTGTCCTGTGAAAGTCATTCTGAGAAGAGCTGGGTACAGCTGTAAGACATTCACTTGGAAAGAGAGAAGAAATACAGCAAACACCTTTTTTACTTCAGCATATGACCTAGAGATGGAATCAGGTTGTCTTAGAGCAGAGTTTCACACAAGCAGATGACATGTGACTTTCAGCATCACAGACACCTATGACGGCACTATAATAGTATTTCTGCGTTAACAACATAGTTGTTCTCTGCATTTTGGGATGATCCCGTAAAACAAGTTTCTATGATAAGCATGAACAGGTGCCATCTGTGATCATGTCACTCAGTTGAGAATCACTGCTGTCAGCATGCTCAGCAGAGCCTATTGCACATCAATACTCATTGCTAAAGGGACATTTTAAGAAACAGGATAGGCAGAAAGTATACAGTCTGTCCCCAGTCTCCTGAGCCACAGAACAAGCTCTAGCCTTGGTGCAAATATAGTATGCACCTTAATGTGCTGCTGAAGATACATTTTCATAGGGTTATGCTATTGGTGTCCATCCAGTTTCATCCACCAGCCAACCTGAGATATGCTAATCAGTACTTAATTTCAGGACATAAATAATAATGTCAGTCAGTATCATCTATCACACTGGGGAAAAAACTCGCTTGGTGCTACACCCACCTCATAGCCAGTAGAGATATTTGCTTTCACCTAAAACCTGTACAGACCACTGGGATCATCAGCTCTTCTGGTAATTCTGTCCGCACGTCACCTCACATTTAGTTCTGCCACACCAGTTTTCTGTCACACATAACACTCCAAAACAAAGCAAGCTAAGCAGAGCCATGTACCATCTCTCCTAAATTCTCCTTGGACAGCTCCAAATAATGAGGCTCCAGCTCTGAAGGCAGGTAGGCAGCAGGGGCACTGTAGAGAGAGTTGCACATGGAGCCCAGAGGTAAGCAAATAGCTAAGCCAGTACTGCCTGTTGTGTACAGTGTATGGAAGGATCTCTGAACAGGGACACACTAAAACTAGATTGATTTAATAGTGCTGGGGAAGCCTTTGGCAATAAAGACATGCTCCATTGGTTGATTGTCCACTGGCTTTTCAATAAAGCACTTGCCCACACTGCCTTGGTCCCAGTTCAAATTTTGATTTTGCACGTAGGAAACAGACCCCTCTTTTGGGGGCAGTGACAACAGGGAATACACAGCTGTAATTAACCTAGCTACTGAAAGGAACCTAACTGTAACTAACCCAAACCTATAACTGAACAGAAACTAGTCCTGGTAGTTGGTAAACTGTGTGGACTCCACCAATGTCTCTGTCTCTCTGGGATTTCTGTCACAAGCAGCAATGAAGCATTTTCTCCCCTCCTCCCTTGTTCCCACAAGACGGTTTTCAAAGCCACTGGACTATGTGCATGACTATATGCTGTCCGTCTGCACAGCCCTCCCCAGCCCAGAGAATGGGGAAGAGAGGGATTCAGGAAAGGCAGGACTGTATGCAAGAAAAGAAAGTCCCTACCAAAACAACCCAGCCCAAATGCTCACAGATCAGGCAGGCTTACAACATCATCTCGGGGAGGTCACTGTTTTGGTTGATTGGTTCAGTGTCAAATTCCCTCATTACCCATGCAAGCTGAGTTTTCTGTGCACTACCTGTGATACATGTGTTTCTATCATAGTATTTTCAGCACAGGATGAAGCAGTCTAGCTCTGCCTGAGAACTGCTTTGTCAAAAGACAGCAAATGGTAGAAGCCACCCATTCCAGCTGAGAACCCCATTTTGTATAGCTATTTGGCTTTGTTTCCAAGGGGTTTTTATCTGTCCCTTTCCACATTTTTTACTCACTGATCTTTCAAAACACAATAAGAATTCATGTACTATGACAATTAATATTTTACATACTGACAACTGAAAGTTCTTGTAAGCCTTCCTCCAAATTAATTACCTTTGACATATTTACAATTTTGGGGAATGTTTCTGCTTCCTGCGGAAACATCATATTTTTCATTTGAAAAAAAAGATCTGCCACAGTGCTCTGTAGTGGTGGTCTAAGTCCCCCCAAAGCTTCTCAGTGGAGCAGTGCATCAAAAGAGACATAATCCACCAAAATAGACCAGCCTAATGAGAAGAATAGAAAAAAACCCACATGAGCTGTCATTTCTAGGAAGAAGAATTTAGCAGTTCAATTCTACACAACGAGTTAAACTGTATTTCATTTGGCATGACAAATAAACTTTTCTGCCACACTTCTATGGTCTTCTCTAAAGATTTACCTTCAGATGAAACAGCCTGTTTTTCCAAACAACTCAGTCTGCTACCTAGCTCTGAAATTCTTCTATTTCTGCAGTAGTCTGTAACAGGAGTGACCAGAGCTGAGCACAACACTCCTAGGCTACCATTTAACCATTTTTGTGTTATCTATAGTCTATAAATTTTTTACTCTGTTCTTAAATATTGGTTGGTGAAAAGTTAGGCTCTCTGCATTTCTAGTTGACAAACTGCTACTTAAAGTTTTTAAAGCATAAAATAAAATACAAACAGAATTCCAAGATTGTTTGTTGGTTTTCTTGTTTTGGGGCTTTTTTTTTTGTCTGAAGTGATATTTGCAATGCAGAAAATTTGGAGGTGCAACGCCCAGATCTGTAAAACATAGAGTCTGTAAAACTGCAGAGCAAAAGTGGGGAAAGATTCAGCTCTCCCCATAAAAAATAAGCCTCTCATAGGATAGCCCAAGAACTGAAGATCAATAAAGACAAACTCTGACAGTAATCTGGTACACAGTTTGACATCACATTGCAGGTTCATCCACAAGTCCACAAAATCTCCCTTATTTGCAGGCATTTTCCCCTCTAGAGAAAATATATTGGATAAGAATGAGAATTGGATGAGAACAAACTTCACCCATTTTTTCACATATCTAAATACAACGTGTTTCACCTTGAGCAGGCCACCTGGATTATATAGAAGTTAATTAAAACAATCCCTCATTTTTTGCTGTTTAAAACTTAAGACTTAGTAAAGGAGGGGTAAGACAGGACTTTTTATTACTCTTAGATGGTGCTAAGAGGACCCATAAATACATCTCTTCTTCCTGTGATCCCATTCATCTTGCTGCCTTTCCTACTTCTCTTTGCCAACAATCAGATCCCAGTAAACAACCTCAAGTGAAATTTGCAACTGTCAGATAAACATTAAAAATGCTTCTCTTGTCCTTTCCCATTGATAGTCCCATTAATATTGTAATACAACAAAAAGTTATGAAAATCAACGCATGCTGGGTTTGGAAGTGAATTATGCAGACAACAGCTGTGAAATATATACACTTGAATATGCATAGACAAAGAGATACAGTGCGCCCACAAAGAAGCATATATACACTTACATGTAATATTTTATGATACAGGACTTGGTTCTAACCTCGTGCTACTGTACACTGTGCAGCAACTCCATTGACTTTCATCTGGTGTAAATTCAACACAAGTAAAATCAGAATTAAACTACCACGGCTTTTTTATGAAAAATATCCTCTCTACATAATTTTTCAGTGCTGTTATTTTTTTTATCTTTGTTTTTAGACAGAGTCCAGTATCACAATCTGCTTTTCCCTATTTAGTACTTTCTTGAAGTATGCAAATCTCCTGTATGTCTACTGCTAATTTAAAAAATAATAAAAATCTGTACCTCAGACTTAAGTGATGAAGTGTGAAAAGAAATCATAACCTTTAAAGCCAAGTTTTTTATTCAAACTTGCCCTTTAGACATGTATTAATTCAAACAGTATCCACTAGAAATCCAAAAAAGGAGCAGTCCAGTCCTCCCAATTCCACAATGAAAATACTGTATCTATTGTTCTCTATCCATCTGAACCTTCACTGCTCTACTCTGCATTGGGGTGGCCTCACCTTGAATTGTGTGCAGTTTTGGTCTCTGCAATATAAGAAAGATATGAGGTTATTAGAGAGTGTCCAAAGGAGGGCAATGAAGAAGGTGAAGGGCCTGGAGGGAAAGCCGGATGAGGAGCAGCTGAGGTCACTTGGTCTGTTCAGCCTGGAGAAGAAGAGACTGAGGGGAGACCTCATTGCAGTGTACAACAAGGAGGGGCAGGCACTGATCTCTTCTCTGTGGTGACCAGTGACAGAGCCTGAGGGAATGGCCTGAAGTTCTGTCAGGGGAGGTTTAGCTTAGATATTAGAAAAATGTTTTTCACCCAGAGGGTGGTTGGGCACTGGAACAGACTTCTCAGGGAAGTGGTCACAGCACCAAGCCTGTCTGAGTTAAAGAAGTGTTTGGATGACACTCTCAGGTACACAGTGTGACTCTTGGGGATGTTCCTGTACAGGGCCAGGAGTTAGACTTGATGATCCTTGTGGATCCCTTCCAGCTTGGCATATTCTGTGATATCATTGATTATTTTTGATTACTGTTCAAAATAATCCCCTAAATGCCTTAAAACATCATGAAGTACTATTGAAATTTATATATACATATATATATATATATATGTATATGTATATATGTATATACATGTATTGAATTTTCCTGTCACGGTTTTACATTTTCTGAGCTCTTATTATCCTACTGTTTCAAGCTTTTCTGAAGAGATAAAAGCTTTGCATGCTTTTAATAAAATAAGAATTCTTCAAGGGAAAGCAGGATTTCAGAGACTGGAGTTTTGGAAATACTCCCAGGTAGAGAGACATCTGTGATGAGTAGGTAACCACGAAGAGGGATTCCACAGAGACAAAGTCTGCCTGAGAGGCTTTCCCTGCTTGAACAAGACCTTAGCTTTCTGAGTAAAAACATGCTGCCAGTTGTATTGTTGTAATTCCCAATTTAGTGAAATATCGCTGGGTCATTTCATAATGTCAGGTTGCATTTAGACGCTTCCAGTCATCTATTTCTGAAGTCCCTTAATGTTACATTCCCAGAATTCCCTCTTTTCTGCATTTTGTACTTTTAAAATACAAGTCTTACATGCTTATACTTCTATATGCAAGCCAAAAGATACTAAATTGGGAATACCAACTGGATCTTTCAAGCTCATGGCTCTCCACTGTTCAGGTAACCTGTCATTTTGCACAGAAATCATTCGCTGACTTGTGCTTATGTTAAGCAAAGATGAAACAAAATAACAACAAAAAGAATGTTAATTTTATAGTGTTTTCTGACATCATAGAAACAGATTTTCAACATTCCCAAGTTGCCAACAATCTTGAATGTGGTATATTTTTACCTATTTTGAAACATCACTGATAAAGCAAAATTGATTTTTGATGTTTTCATCAAAGTCACAAAAAAAGTCAATTAGTCTTTAGTCTATTAGATTTCACCTGCTCTAGTGCCTTTTGAACTGAAATTTTTTTCATTCATCCACTCTGATATACTGATTATGGAAAAATTCCTCTTTAGACTTCTGTAATTTTAATGAGAGATCACCAAAAAAATAATCAACTTCCGGAATATATATTATAATTTCCTCTGAGTGGTGGTCAAGTTAGGTATAAGCACTCCAGATGGATGAAATTAAAAATTCACATGAGACTGTCTATGTTGCAAACTGTGGTTTAAAGTAGCTGAGAGCAAGGGACTGTCCCACAGATATAAAATCTGGATACTTAAGAGGTACTGTGTGCCCTTCCACTTACAACATATTCTACCAATTTAACACAAATACAATGACAATAGTTGGTCACACTTACAGAATATTTCCCCAAATACCTCACAGAAAATATTCACTATGTTCTTGGTGCTTTGCATTGTAATTTATTGCCATATAATCTTTGGGCTCATAGTGCACTACACTTGAAACTAGGTCATGGTCTTACAAACTTTACTGGCTATCTTTCACAAGTCACTGTGAGTACTACATTTCGACAGCATCATTTACTGGAAGAATGTATTCAAGGATGTCAGCTTTCCTGAAATTAAATATTTTTGAGTTTGTTCACAAAACAACTTTCTTGTTCTGATTGGCTTTGATTTAGATTTGTGACAATTTATATGAAGTCTTTACTCATTTTCATTAATTTAGGGTTTGCATAACAGTTTTTCTTCCCGTGTGGTTACCTTTCTAAATTATGTATGCCCTGTTACCACTGTCACAAAAATATTATTATTGGAATGTTACCATTGTCACAGATATGTTCTTTTCTGGTAAGAAGAAAGGGTTACTACCTACTCTGGCGTCTTGCACAGGTATCCCACACTTCACTACCAACTAGATTCAGCTCAAAAATTACTTTCTCTTCAAATGTTCACTGAAGCAGGTCAGTTGAAGTGTCATGGAGCATAGGATGAAAGATCTTTCCACTGACTTGCCCTCATGCTGTCATTTGCACACGGACAGTAGGGCTATAAGGAATTCCCCTCCTCAAATGGGATTCTGTGCCTAGATAGCATTAGTGCAAATAGAAAAGAGACAAATTAAGAGCAGCCTGATGCTGGGCATGCCCAGGAGTAATAACCATGAGACTGTCATGTAAGGACTTGGATAAGCAAAGGGTTCCCCATGCCTTTGTGGAGATGGAAATGCAGCCCACAGCACCAACAGAAAGTTCAGTCTGAATTGACACTCTGCAGTTTGTGTTTTCTTGAGCCTCAGGGAAACAAGTATGACAGACTAGAGACAGAATGTAGGTCAGAGCTGGAATCCTTCTTCCACTTATAAAAGCATCATCAGAGAGCATCATCAATGAAACTAAGCACTAAAGTGATCCATGTATTAACTTCCTGCCCTCCAGGGTCAGCATTTCTTAAACCATACAGGACATTGCATTCTCTCTACAGTCTCCAGCCATTTAGCAATGGATGGCAAAGTAAGCTAAAGCTCTAATGGGATGAAGTGTCATAGAGAGATTTTTATTTAAAGAACTAGAGAAAAGAAAAGAAAATGGATATTTTAACTTTTATCTTGGAGTTAGTTAATATTCACACTTAACTGCTGAACTGGCTAAATTCTTTTCTTTTCTTAAGGACCTTTATAAATTTCATCATTAATAAAATCAGACATTCAATTAGCAGGGAATTTCTGATTGCTAACTGAGATTTCCCCCCCAACAGTTTCTCTTTTTCACTCTTTCTAGTCTCTCTTTTTATTTTCTCCTCCTACCCCTGTTGCCCCCCCTTCCCTGAAAAACCAGGGGAAAGTGAAAACTGACTCCATTAACCTCTGTCATTACCTAAATCCATCTCTTAATTAATATGAGTTAATATGATTAATCAAAATAATGAGACAAACCTATTAAATTAGGGTGTTTAAATTACAAATGGAAGTGGTAAAGGCAAAGGGGCTGATAACGAATAGCTATAGTCAGAGATGGGGCTAGGTCTTGAATTGATATGTGACAAACAGCAGAGAGAATCAAGAATGAGGGGAAATCAGCAAAATCCATGTGAGAAAAATATTCTACATGCACGAAGAATGATGTTGTTCAAATGCTCAGTAGCATTTCAGGGGCTCAGGTGTGTTTAAGTAATATTTTAATCCCTTTCATGGTGGAACATAGATAGGAATATAGACAACAATACAATATCTTTCAGCTTGCAGTTAGTTTACATAGGGTTTGATGGTACAGATTTTGCCCAGTTAGAGGTTCCCACTAACAGTTTGCTGGCAGCTCTGAAGCATTTGCTAGTCACTGTCCCAGGGAGACAAAGCTGGACAGATTATACCTTTCTATACTGGAGACACACGGCCTAAGCAAAAGCCTGCAGTCACAATACTCTGTCTCTAGTACTGACTTTCTTTGTGACTCCAGGCAAGCACCATGAATTCCTCTGTCTTGCTTGGCTGGTTTGGAGACACCTTTCCTAAATTTACTATCATATTTTCTCTAAACTAGAATCTTGAAATCTGGCAAGATCTGCCACTGCAGTCCTCTGAGTGCTGAAGAGAAGTAACACCAACAGTGACCTTTCTCCAGGAACTCACCAGCAATTGGCATTTGTCACTGGATTTCTATCACTCAGATACCTGTTTACACTACAGTCCTGAAATCTGTTTAACTCCCTTGTTATAGGCCACCAATTAAAAGTAAAAATAATGTCTCTGTCATAGGTCACTGTAACAACAAAAGTGATATTCATTTTGGGAGATGATTATGTGGAGTGGGAAGTCTTCCCTGCAGAAATCTATTAGCAGTTTCTATATCAGTCAAAACCATCAGCAAAGGAAATAAATGTAGCACAGGACTAGTGCAGATAGAAAATTGCACTACAAACTACTGCCTAAACAGTTAGACATCAAACAGGAAGAGGTGATGCTGTAAATAAATATTTTCAGGCACAAAAAACCCCTAAAATTTAAAAGAAGTGGAGAGAAAACAACCATGTAGATAGAATATTCCAAAACCAACCCTATCTTTTGTATCTTTAGTGTATCATTTGTGATCTCTGCATAAAGTTGAGAGCACACTAGAGGCTGTGGGGTTAACAAAACATATAACTGAGGAAGATGCCTTGCAATGTATGATTTGTAGGCCACTGCCTTTAAAAGGCTGCAACTGGCCAGGCAGGGCTCCAAAAAGCATAAGAAACCTCTCCATGGCACTACACTAAAATGGCAGCATGAGGGTAGTGAGATAAAACCATGAGAAAGAGAGGGATCCAATAGGAACTCAGCAAGGAAGGAATAAGTTTAGAAATGGTGCTTAAGGTGGCTAGCCAGGGGAGATGAGAGTGGCAGGAGAAGAAAGTACAAGAACCTTTATAGCCTTAAAACATCCTTTCTTATCTGGCTTTAGACTGAATTCAGAAAGGGTTTGATGAGGTTATGACTGGCAGCATTATCTTGTGAGAACTGATGTATGGACAGACTGGGCAATGAGATGCTGGAAAGCAGTGCAGCGGAAAGGGACCTGCTCTGCTCTGCACTGGGGTGGCCTCACCTTGAGTATTGTGTGCAGTTTTGAGCACTGCAATATAAGAAAGATATGAGGCTATTAGAGTGTCCAAAGGAGGGCAATGAAGATGGTGAAGGGCCTGGAGGGGAAGTCATATGAGGAGCAGCTGAGGTCACTTGGTCTGTTCAGCCTGGAGAAGAGGAGACTGAGGTGAGACCTCATTGCAGTGTACAACTTCCTCGTGAGGGAAAGAGGAGGGGCAGGCACTGATCTCTTCTCTGTGGTGACCAGTGACAGGGCCTGAGGGAATGGCCTGAAGTTCTGTCAGGGGAGGGAGGTTTAGGTTGGATATTAGGAAAATGTTTTTCACCCAGAGGGTGGTTGGGCACTGGAACAGATTCCTCAGGGAAGTGGTCACAGCAGCAAGCTTGACAGAGTTCAAGAAGCATTTGGACAATACTCTTGGGTACATGGTGTGACTCTTGTGATGGTCCTGTGCAGGGCCAGGAGTTGGACTTGATGCTCCTTGTGGATCCCTTGCAGCTTGGCATATTCTGTGATTCTGTGACCTTGAAATATTCTGTTGAAACCCGAGGAAAAGCTTGCTGAAGCAGCTAAGAAGGACCTTCATTATTAATTATAATTTTGTATTGCACATTATGCTTTATTTACATTGCCCACCTTTTTAGCTCTGTCGCTGAAACAGGCAAAGGTGCAATCTTTCTCCAAGATAAAGCACAATTCCTCATGTCAGCAATACCCCATTAATAAGGTCATGAACACATAAAAATAATGGAGAGGAAGAATAAGGAACAGATAGAAGACCTAGAGTAGTAATAAACTGCAGCTGAGTCATTATTGCCACTTCCTTGTAGAACTTCAACATCCTACATCAATGCCTTCATAAGAAGACATGAGTGTTGAGAATGCTCACAAACATCCAAAGAAGCCTCATAAAGAAGTTTTGGAAAGAGCATTTCCAGAACACCATGTGGAAAAGCACAAGTATTTGGAGGCTGGGGGCTGAAAGGCAATAGGATGAAATAAAAAGATAATCACAGATAGTCCACGCTTGGAGGAATGACCAGGAGCTACCAAAATGTATGGTATAACTGGTGTCAGCAAAACACAAAGTGTGTTTCAATTGATGAAGGGAACAAAGAAGCAATGTTTTGAATTGCCCACTTCCACGGAATTGGACAGATGCTCATGTATCATCAGATAATTACCATCTTCTTCTCAACCCTCTTGAAAGGCGGTACAACCATAGTGACAAGGTGCTATTCCATTTCCATAGCCAATGCCTGCTTCAATAGTCACATCGCTTGGGATTGCTGGCACACTAATTCATAGTAGGAAAAAAAGGTTTTTTATTCTCAAATCCTGCTTTTCTGAACAACGATGTTTTAGAGCCATACTTCAGATGGTACTATTTCTCACATTTTTAAGTAAATTTCTCCTCCATCAAACATGAGCAGGTTACAACATAGTCTTCTAGGAAGAACAACCTTCTAGACAGAAGGATCTAAATAGTGTAAATGGCATCTCATGGCCAGACCTACTTGTTGACACAAATGACAGATGACAGCATGAGGAAAACAATCAAAGTTTTCTTTAAAACAGAAGTATAAAATGAATTTTATTGTCTCTGGGAAGAAAATGTACCAAGATATTATTTTCCCTTCTTGGCGGAGGGTTGAATCAAGTTCTTAAAGTACATTTTGGATACAAGAGGGATTTAATGACACTTCTGCCAGCAAGAACTTGAATCCCATAGCCAGTTCTCCCTCTGCACCCTCAGGCAGCATGTGTACTACCAAGCTGAGGAACAGTCATGTTCCCCCCAGTTGTCAGCACCTGTTGCTTGTACAAGATCTGCTTGGTGAGCAGTGACCAGACATCCTTGTCTGAACCACCTCTAGCAAGTGCTGATTGTGCGCCTTGAAGCAAGGAAGGCTCTTGTTTTTAACATTTATCATTCATTTATCAATTCATAATTCACACAAGTGTCCTGACCTTTGCTTCCAAATAAATTTTGGGTCTGTTAGTCAGGTCTCCCTCTGGATTAGGATTTCTGCATGTTACCAAATTGTAATAATAAGACGCTTAGTTTGTTCAAACCAATTCTGTGAAATGGTGCTAACACAGCACAGGCAAACTCACTCTGATTTTGACAAGATTTTTAAGGTACTCCACACCAAAGTGTCATTCAGGGCCATTCTGACAGGCCATTGCTGACTGGTGACTTTATATTTCATCACAATTTACCAGATAAGGAGCAAACAACAGACACAAACACCTCTAGTTTAGGAATGTCTTCACTAAGAGGAAATATTTAAAGAAAATCCACCTTCACTTTACAGTGTTAGTTTCAAAATGCTGTATATGTACAGGCATAGCTGTGTATCTTGTTCACTTTCACAGGAGAGCAATAGAGAAGAGGGAAAATGGAAAAGGTTGCTGTTGCTCACTAAAAATATTGGCAAAATTGAAAAGGTTGAATGCAAGTGCTATGATTAATTCCCACCCCCTTTGTTTCCCTAGAAGAACGACTTCAATGTCAGATTTTCAGACTTATAAAACTCTCCACTTCTTTGTGCTCAACCTGAAGAACAGAGACAAGAGATCTTAAATTTCAGCTTAAACTTTACAGCTATACTCTCTCTGATTCCTCAACTAGTAATAGAAGACTGTGCAGGAGAAACATTTAACCATTATATGTATGATGAACAAGCCCCAGAAAGATCTGGGCCTATCTCCTATAATCCTACCGGTTTGCAAGTCCCACCAGGAATACAGAGCAGTTGATCAGGAAACTCAGCAAAAGCTTACAATACATTCAGGGGTCAGAGAAAAGGAAACATTTTCAGAACCAATTTTATTCCTTTGGTAAGGATTGCTTCTAGGATTGCAAGAGGACCTCCTGCATCCATTGCTTTAGGATCTTTGACTGTAAGTCACTGCAGTAGATTCTAATTATCTAATGGTCTGTTCAAGCCCTGAGTTCTTTTCCAAGACTACTGTCAAGAGGGCTGGTCAATGCCAGCCATGACTCTGATCCAGATGTCCACTGGCAATAGACTGGGACTAACTCACTCCAAAGGCCAAGCAGTTATTCGAGAATGCTTTACAAGCAGTAGTGGATAAACACCAGTGTTGTAGAAGTGACTTTGCACTTCCATGAAGCAATACCAAGTGTCTGGAAGAAACAAATCCTTCCAGTCAAAAGCAAGCACAACAGTAATTCTAGGAAGTGTACAGAAGTGAATTAAAGATCTACTCAGACCTCTTTTGATAGCACTGATTAGCAATTCTGGTCCAAGTGGGCAGAGAGGGGAAGTAGCCATGGATCTGAAACAAACAGCCTTAGGAACTGCTCAAAAACAATGGCTCTACAGGAAAAGTAGAGCAAATGTAATGGCAGGACTTGTTTCCATACAAGCCAAAATCCCATAGTTCATGTCTGCACATGAAAGGACCACACATCAAAACACAGCTCCATTCCTCCTACACACAGAATGGAAACAGGCAAAGGAAAGGGAGTGTGGCATTTTACAGGCGTACACTGCATTCAGGAGGCAATGATGCCGACCTGCCAATCTTTCCTGTGATTCCAAGTAAAATTTGTTCATTTGCCACATGCTGCAGCCCAAATACAGAAGACAGTTGTAAGAACTGAAAAGAGAGACATGAGTTAAGCAGTTGCCCCAAGTCTGCCCATGCTCAGCCAACTATTTAATTATCACCCTAACATCTCCCTCTCTACCTATTTGTCAGCACCTCATCTATAGAACTGCTTATGGTTTGTTTTTTTTCTTTCTGTCTTTGGCATAACCAGCTTTGTTGGGAATTACTCGATTTGTTGAATGTACATGTTTTACAGGAATTCACTGTCTTGAAGAAACCTTTGCTAAAGAAGTCTCCCTAATTTGCATTGGGCAACACAGAAGCCTGCGTGTAGAAAGAGACCTACATGGGATATAAGGGATTTGGGATCAAGTTCCTGGTCTACTTTTCTGGACCTGAAACTTGATCTTGGCTCTTCCCCAGCATAGCAAAATGCTTTGAATGGTTCTTCAGACTGTTCTTCTGGGAATAGTCTCCCCTGTTGGAACTTTTTCACTCTGTGTGAATTAATAAGTGCTTCTTTGGCAAGGGCTCAGTCCTACAGCTGCTATAGCCTAGCCTGTGGAAGAGTCATGCTCAGATTTGCTACAGTAAATGTTTGCAGTATCCCACATAAGAATCCTGACCACTTGGATATTGTCTATCCTACAAGCCAGATATTTTTCTTTCCTCTGACAAAACTTCACAGAGTGCTGATTTAATCACACGTGGAACAGAAAAAATATGACTCACAAAATAAGTCATTTCATTCGAGAAAATGAAACATATCTGAGAAAAAGTCTAGGTCCACAGAGACTCTGGCAGGCTTTGCTTTCTGCCACAGACACATTGCTTTCCTTGCCAACTGCAAAGTTGCTCAAGGCAGGTTCATTAGCAAGCAGCAAGAAAAGCTGCCATTTCTTCCAGCCAAATTAAGATAAAAGAGGAGGGCCAATGGAAGTAGAATGATCTGAGAAAGGCTTAAACATTAATGCTATTAAATCAGTGGTAGTGCCATTACAGAGAAAGAAGGCAAGGGTAAAGGGCACACAGCTGTTGCAAGGGTCACTGACCCAGGCCACAACCACTGTGGGAATGCAGGGGTACTGCCAGGAATGCAGCACTAATATTTACAATAGGATCGACTGTTGCCTCAGCTCAGTGAATCCAGCTCCATTGGAAGTACAAAACAGGAGGAGAGGACATAAGCCCATGTCCATTATGAGAAAGAAACAAGATGGTGCTGCAGTTCTTTCATGAGAGGGACACATAAGCCCCTGCATTTTCAAAACAGCATCTTTGGCTGCAAACAAATTTGCTTATTCTCCTGAAGTCTTCTAATAAGAAATCTCACTATAAAGACCTCCCCTCAGTCTCCTCAAACTGTTCTTTCTGCTCCCTCTATCTCATATCTTCTTTTGCCTGCTTGACTGTTCCCCATCTTTGCCTATTAATTTTTGTCCAAGGCCTCTTTCCAACATTTCCCCTCCCCTCGATCTGCAAACTCATAGGTGCAAAGAAAGGGGACACAGCAGAGATTTTTCTTACTTGGTCCTACTGAGACTTCCTTACCACCCTTTTCATTTTCCACAGTTTCCCATATTGACTCCTCCAGTAGAGACGGCCAGAAATAACCTACCTACATTCTAGGTTGAGGAAGAGGGATCTAGCGCAGTATGGACTGAGCAAAGTCAGGAGCTCTAAGTGCAGATTGAGGGGCCAGAAAATGAGATTGAAATACAGCAGGCTGCCTGACTCAGCAAGTTGACTGAAGGTGCAGGTTGGAAATGCAGCATAAGCTGTTAAAAAAAGGCTTTTTCTCATGCCTATAAACACACTCGTGGCTTGGGAGCACAAGAAGAAAGATAGGTTCTTGCAAGGTATAGACGTATATAAATAGAGAGTGTGTACATATACACAATACATCATCTGGTCATGTGGTTTGTACTTTTTGAATACTGGCACAGTGAGACTCAGCAGGGCTGCATATGACCGCATACGATGCAAGGACAAAGATGACACTTAGTCAAAAGGAAGCTATTTAGCATTTTGTTCACTTCACAGAGTCATACTTAAGGGCAGGAAGACCATGTGGATGGCCTCCTTTGTATTTCAGACCCCAAAATTACACTTTGAGCACAACGATAATGAGTTAAAACAATTCTTTAGTTAAGTCACTGAATAGATGCTGAGAATGTACAAAACAAAAAGCATCCTTGCTAGTCTTTCCAGAATTTGATCTTTCTTCTATTGGAAGAAATGTACCTTATTTTTAATATAAACTACTCTAGCAGTTTTAATATAAAGTGTTCTAGCTTCCAGATATTGGTTTCTGTTGTCATGAAAGGGTCCTCTGATCACGGTGGAGAAAAAAAGTGCACCTGGCATCTTTTTCTCCATTAAGGTACTTCTGCACTATCATTCTCAATGCTTTTGAAACTAAATTCATTGAGCTCTGTTTTCTCATTCCAAGTAGTCTCAGTTCCTCTGCTTTGCTCTCTTCAGTTTTTCTACCTTCCTTTGAAAACTCTGTACTAGAGCTACACGCTATATTCTGCTAGCAGTCTGTCAATGTCATACATGTAGTTTAAAAATCACTCCCTGATCGTGTGGTCAACTCTAAGGAATGCAATAGGTTTTTTCAATATAAGGCTACAGAATGGAGGATTGAAAGATACAGTACTTGCTCCCAAGTGTATTACTGTGAACATGACTGCTAATACATATTTTGTTATAATTACCTTTCCTTGTGATGCTAATCACTTTATATTATAGTTTTTTCTCATTATTTATTATCCTATCTGGTGACATTGCAAAACTTAACACTCAGCTATGGTTTATAGTTACTTCCAAATCATGGACAAACCTGTTGAATAGACTGAACTTGATATCAGTTCTTGCCAAATCCCCTGGACACACTCTCATTCAGTGATACTTCCCACAAATGATGCCTTTGAGCTCTCTTCACTAACCAGTTCCTAATCCATTTAACAGGCACTTTACTGATATCGTATAATACTAAAATTTTAGCCAGACTATCATGCAGTACTCAGTCAAATGCTTTATGAAAGTATAAGTACATCACATCTATACAATTGCCTTTAACAATCCATTCTTTGAGATTACATTATCGAGATCAAGTTTGTTTGACAAGACCTAGTTTCCATAAAACTATGTTGACTGGCATTAATTATATCCCTATTCTTTAGCAACTGACTTTCATATCAGATTTTCCATTACTCCCTTGTTCTTTTTTGACTTCTGGTGTACAAAGGCAGGGCAGGATGCAGTCACAGCATAGTTGGGAATTGGAAAATTGCAGAAGAGGAGATGTGTAGTGATGAAGTCACCACCAAACAATACTAATAGAAAACTAGAGCCCTCCTATCTGTCTTCCATAACCAGGATAAATCTTCTCCAGGTGATCTCACAGTCCTTGAAATAGTGAAGAAATGCCCAAATGGAACAAAAGCTAGTATCAGTAATTCAGAGACTTCCTAAGACCCATAATTTGCTCATTTAAAAGGATTTTCTCATTTTGAGCGTTGTTTAATGCTCACTTATGGTAACTAATGGTAACCAATGGACTGGAAAGGTCTATGGATCCTCATGTGGTACACAAGCACACCGTTCTCTTCAGATATAGGGCAAAAATATTTTTCGCATGTGTCAGGTTCCGCAGAGGTTAAATAAACTACAAAAGACTCAGTAGGATTTTTGTCTAGCATGTACAGTTTTGCAAGTCTCTTCCCACCATGAGTTAAATTATGTGATCTTCTACAGAGAAGCCTGCCCAGAGGAGATTTAATTGGTTTACATTTAAAAAAAAAATAAATAAAGGAAAAAATCACAGAGCCAGAGAATTGAAAAGGGATTTAAGCTCTGAAGCTTTGTAAAACCTTTAAAGTTTTAAGCCAGCAAATGGGAGCAGATAAACTAGTATGACCTTGTAACAATCACATAACCCAGTTCTATGCCTTGGGGCCCCCATCAGTCAATCAGGACTTTAGGCTCTGAACCAACTTGTAGGACAGTGGGACATTTAAAAACATAGCTAAGTACTTTGGGGTGCTCCGAGAAGGATACTACAGGACTGCAGGATATCAGGGTTTATGCACCAGACAGCAAAAGAGTTTCCTGTGAGATTTATGCCTTGAATAGAGACCTATACTCTGTACTCTGACCTCTCACCATGTTTCTCAATTTACTCATCTAAGGGGAGGGCCTCCCAACTATGAAAATTGGTGTCATGAGATTGTTCCTGTAGAAAGCTTGAAGCCACAAACTGCCCTTCCTACTTCTCAGTTCTGTGGTCTCTGCAGCTTTTGACAGTTTCATCAAGAGATGAAGGAATTCTACTACTCTACTGCAACCAAATACTCAGCATTTTCATGACCATCTGTTACTATATGGCTGTACAGCAAAGGTTTGGGAACCAAATCTTCCATTGAGGCAGAAAGCAAGACATAGAGTGGACAGGGCTACTTTGGTAAGGTACAGGAAGGCACTCACAACCTTGCTTGAGTATCAACTTCTCTGTAAGTACCCACGAGTACCTGCTCTTCAATGCACAAACTCCCACAATTACAAGCTGCTCTATCACATGCCATCTATTTTTCACACTCTTCACTAGCATCCAGGGATGTGTTTGTTCCCAGGTACCTCCATACTCCTTCATGATCCAGGGAGCAGCTCAGGTCTGAGAAGGCAAGGAGTACACTGGGCTAAAGCCAGCTCTGAGCTCAGCCCTTTCACCAGCACAAGCAGGAACACCATGTTCTGAGCTGCATCATCTGGTCAATGTCACTGGAGACAGAGCACCAGCTGAGGAGCCCCTGAGCACCCAAAATTTTTTTGTGCAATAGAAAGACCTTTTATCAATACATTTTATGTACATTTATGTACATTTTAGCTTGTCTTCTAGACAACCTCCTTCAAGTGTGAAGGCCTGATCAATTCCCTACCTCAGTTACACAGTTAAAGGATCAAACTGTAATCAAGGATTCCCTTGACACCTTGCCTAACATGACCATTCATCAGTACCTCCTCCTGCCTCGCCACTGAGCTGGCTGCTGTGCGCTAAGCTGATGGCAGCAGGCAGAGTTAGGCTTCCCTGCATCTCCATTTAGCAAAATGGTGGCCTTTAATGGAGGGAAATGACAAGACAGTGGTTTTCAAAGGTCTCCACTGCACCTTTCAGTGTGCACTGGTCCCCAGAGTAGCCAACATTCATACATTCTGTTACAGTCAGACACAATGTAGAATCAGGCTCTCACAACTGTGTTCCTGTAGAGCTACAGGAGTGATACAGGCCAGACTCCTATCAGCAACCAGCACATATATTTCAATGAGTCTGTGCCATGAGTGACATGGAATAGTTGTGTAGTTGTTTCAACCCCTTGGAAGCCTGGACTGACCTCCATTGAATGTCTGCTATTCTCAGATGAAAAGGAAGATTGTTTTAAGAGGTGACTTTGAAAAGTTCTTCCAGATTTCTGAGGAATTTTGAAATGCAGCATCGAAACACAAACACACAGAAGAGGTTGGCAGGAGGCGGCGGTACCCTGAGGATTGGTGGTGATGAGGGCAGCGCCCGAGTACCGTGTGGGGCGACGTGACAAAATTCCCACGGAAGACACGCTGTCCCATTCAGCTTCTCTCCTCCCTGCCTCCGGGTAATTAACCATTACAAATGCAGGGCTGCCGCTGGAGCTCGCAGCGTTCCCTTAGCCCGGGCTCGACGCCGCAGGGAGCAGATCAGGGCAGCGCGGGCAGCCGTGGGACCGCCGACCCGGGAAGCGACCAAGGCCCAGCGGCTGAGCCGTCAGCAGCTGGCGATGCTCCCTTCGCCAGCCCTGCCTTCCAGCCGGCTCTCGGCAGGGTAAGTGGAGTTTCCCCCGAGGGCAGATCCCCCCCCCCTTCCCGCGGCTCTCCCGGGGAGATCCCGCCGCGCCAACCGTGGTGCTGTGGTGCCGCTCCGTGGCCAGCGGCCGAACGGCAGGAGCAGCCTCGGGAGCTGCCGGTTGGAAACCCTCTCCCAGGAGCTGAAGGGAAAGGGAGAGCTCCCTCCCGCATCTCATCGGGAGCAGAAGCACAGAGCCCTAACTTTGCTCTAAGCGCAGGCGAAAGTAAAAAAGGCGATAAAGGGTTTTTTGTTGTTTAGGAGAAAGGGCTTCAACAACTCTGTTATGAAGGATGGTGAAAGCTCCCTGTCTCTTTTCGACTTCTCCGAAAAGCCCTCCTATAGGAACCATAGCAGAGGATGCAATCTTTTTCCCTAGGAGTGGGAAGAGAGGGGAGAACACTTTTTTGTGAATGGTAGGCGTTTATTCATCATAAAAAGAACAAGACTCACCAGCCTAATTTCCTTCAAATCACTCTTTAAACACACCTAGGGGAAAAACTTAAGGGAAAGCAGCTGACTGAATAGCTGACTGAAAAGAGCTCCAGGCATTAAATCAGAGAATTCGAAGGGAGCTGTGGGGGGAAAAAAAAAAGACACCAGTGTTACATACTCACTGGGGGTACCCAGCCTTGAAGCAGCAAGGATCTCTGGACAAAAGTGGAGCACAGAAGGAAGGAAGAGGGGGCTCACAGTACCATACAGGCACCCCTTGTTCAGTAGTACAGACATTTCACTCTGAAGCAGAGAGACAGCCATCCATCTGCTGGGATTACTCCATGCCTATTCGCTGCTGGGTCCTGCTATTAACTGTTTGTCAGTACAGATTTATGAAGAGACAGGAAAAAACTAAATTCAGCTAGTAGTATTATGACTGTGCAAGAGGATGATCTGGCAGGTGATAAATAGCACAGAAGAATGCAGGCTGCATTTTAAGAAAACCAGAACAGGCCCTCTCACTTGGTATGAACCAGTTTAATCTTCTTTATGAACTGCTGAAGAGACACTGAAGTGGTCATTCCCGGGCTGCTTTTACAAGTCAGGGGTCTGCAGGACTTGTACCATTTATTACCTAAATCCCTTTACACTAATTCTAATTTACTTTTTTACCGAGTCAAGACTTTTAATGTGCGAGGGGTTTCCTAAGTCTATTCTCACGGTCTACAAGGGAGGGGGAAAAAACAAACTAGAATTAGCTCCTGAGACAGAATGAATATAATGAAATTATGAACACATAACTTCCATAATAACATGTATACATGCAACCTATTCAGTACCCGCTCCTTTCATCATTCAATAGCCACTGCTGCTGTCAGAGGACACATAGAAATAGATACCAATATAGGTAGTTTAAACTTACATTGGACTCTAAACCAGAGCAGCTGGAGTGCAGAAGCATATTCTCTTTGTTGTGGTTTTTTTTTTTAATAATTTGTTTAAAATTCAACTTGAAAAGAGCAAGTAGTACAGGTTCTCGGTTGGCACTTTATATCAAACCATTAAATCCATATAACCCACTGTCCAAACTTCCAGATTCACGGCTTGTTAAAACAGGAACCTTATTTTGACAACAGGAGTCTTTTGTCTTAGTACAGGGAGATGTTTTGGTCTATTCAGCTAGTTCAGTTCAAAGACTTGTGCACTGAAAGCTGAGAAATCAACTGGGAGCTGAAAAATCAGGAAAGCTCATTGTTATTTTCAAAACATTAAGAAAAATAAGGTGTGAGAATGTAAATTAAGCTAGTTTAAAATACGGAAGGATGTGAACAAACAGAAACAATCTGTTTAATTCCCTAAGTATAGATGGATTTTTAATGCTCAGTTTTCAGTAAAAAATATTTTCTTAAGCTTTAAGTAAAACTACCAACAACAGTCTCGATAGATAACTAATAATAAAATTTATAGCTATTTGTGCATCATAATTGAATTCCAATTTCAATCTAATTAGATCTTGACACAAATTAATCTTCTGATAAAAATGAACCCATGATTTCCTAGTATAATAAAATGCAAAAATTAGGATCCTAAATGTGTGCACATTAAACGACATCATTGCTTGACTCAGACTGGTATAGGTATTGTATATCCTCCTGGTCAGGAATACTATCATATTTTGCAAACTAGTATGTATGTATTTGCCAAAAAAAAAAAAAAAAAGGCAATGGTGAACACCAAAATAAAATTAGTATTTCCATTGAAATTTAAAATGTAAAATTCCATGACAAGATTAAAATAGAATAAAGATCACATTTCCTGTTCCTCAATTTAAGTTTTTGATATGAATCCATATAACCTTCTGAATTCCTGGACTTGAAATAAGATTGGACTAAGAAACTGGATTTTAGTTGTATTTCTTAATCCAAAGAACATGACAACGAATCTGACAGATTACATTAATCTTTCTGGAGTAACATGTTGCTCAACAGTGAGAAAACTTAGTAAAAAACCCTGTATAAATACAGAGCCCATTTCCTTTCTTTACTCCAGACAACTGAGAATTTTTACTAAGTACGAACATTCTTCCTGATCCCTGGCACACAGGAAACACAAGGAAATGATTTTTCACCTTAAATCTATGCATGTAAACACACTGGAAATTAAAATTCTGCTACCTGACAGGCTGATCTCCCAGATTGCTACAGCTAAAAAGGATTCCTTAGAATCACTTAGATGCACTGTTCACATAGTTGGCAGTTAAAATGAAATCATGTTATTGCTAAATATTAAAAATACCACCACCCAACTCAGAAATACATGACTTTGATTAAACAAAGAAAAAAAACATTGAAGTACTGCATTTTTAAATTATACAGAAAAATTATAAGTTATACACTTCTAAGACTAGAACTATAGATAAGAACTTCCAGCTTCCAAAAATTTCTTGATTCTCTATCCTAAACCATCAAACCTTTAACAGTCACCAGGCTGAATGTTGCTATTCTTTCTCAGTTTAAGATTGAATATTTTAGATCACAGATAATGTTCCAATGAAAAGTTTGATACCTCATTTACAGCCAGATGGAAATATTACTTTCAAAAATTGGTTATTTTTGTGTTTAAACTGTTATCTGTTAGACTAAATTGTTTTTATTTCTCCACAGACTCCAACAGTGGAAACACTTCCTATCGAACGTCCGCCCTAACAAAGGCAGGGGGCTTTCATAATCAATCCAAGTAGTGGGCATCTAAGCACTGAAAGTTGAATTTTCTCTGAAAACATCAGTCTTACTAGTTTACTTGTCTTGTTCCCTAGTGTCTCCCTAGGCCTTACGGTGTCTCCAGCAGAGAGTGGCCCATCCTAGATTTCATCCAGCTGAAGCAAGGGGTGCACATCAGCTCAGAAAATCAGGCAACTCCTTCAGAGCCTAGCAGATTCAAGAACTGACTCCAAGGGGCCAGGCTTGGTCAGGCATGCTCAACATTTTTTTTACTGTTAAGGATGTTGGATCAAAACAGTTTGAAGATGACTGCTCCATAAAAAGAGACACTCATAATCCCTCATTGGAGCCATTTCCCTTTACTGCAGACTCCAGATTCTTCACCTAGGGATCCTTTTGTCCATATTATCTGTGTGAAAACACAAGCTAATGTTTAATAAAAGCCAAAATGCTTTTGTTTGTGCTACTTTATTAGCAATTGCATTGATTGCTGAGAGCTCTTCCCTGTCTTTTTTGAAGACTGATCTCACATATTTAGTCTTTAAGAAGTCTTTCTCTCTTTGATGTTTTGTCCATGTGAGTTGAAAAAGACATAGTGATATCCTTAGCTAATATCATCCTTCTAATCTACTGAAGAATCTACTGTTACTTTTCCTTAGGACTTTCTTACAGTGTAAGTGGGTTTATTTTCCTCCCACTCTTTATGCCAATTCTGCATGTTTGCAAGACTCATCTTTTCACTACATGATTCAGGAACTCTTTCTTCACTTTTGGCTTCAAGTGTTGTGAGATACTGAAATGCTTAAGGGATAAATATTGTTAAGATCACCAAAAAACTTTTGTCCACTGTAGCAAACTGCAAAGAAACAGCTGTTCATCAACTGAAGGCCATCCATCCCTGGATATGCCTACTAATTTGGACTGGGGAAGGACCTTGAGATAAGACAAGGTGGTACTATTGTCCAACTATCCCAGGTGCAAAGGGTGTGCATACCTGAAGCTACAAACTGGATTTCCAGATAAGGGAAGAGGCTGATAAGAGGCAAATCCTTCGAGGTGGGATAGTCCTTCTTATCATGCCAGTGTCCTCTCTTATATGATGACAGTGCTGTGAAAACCCCTCTGGGGAGAACGGAAGACATTCACACCAAGCCTGAGCTTGGTCCATCTCGCATGATGGACCATAATGGACCATGACTGATTCAACTATGCTGAAGTAAGAGACAGTTGCAACATCTTAGAAGGTGTCAAAGACTCATAAAATGTCCCATGATCAACTATTACATCATCCAGGGGAGGTACAGGGGGTATTTCCACCTAGCTTCCACACAATATAAACCCCATGAAACAGGAGTTGTGTGGACTCTTTCCCCCCACCACTTGACAGATACAGTCTGCAACCACCGAGAAGACCAGAAGAAGAGGACCAACGAAACGTCATCAGAATCTACTGACTGGTGATATCTTTTTCCTACTTAATATAGTTAAATTTGTTACAAGGCCAGAAAGCTACATCTAGGTCTACTAACATTTTACAGAATGCCTTTTGTATGTGCTTTTCTGATTGATGTGCATTTGCTGTTTCCCAG
Source organism: Manacus vitellinus (assembly GCF_001715985.3). Lineage (NCBI taxonomy): Eukaryota > Metazoa > Chordata > Aves > Passeriformes > Pipridae > Manacus > Manacus vitellinus. The sequence continues at coordinate 20,612,652 of NW_021940750.1, forward strand.
AAAGAACAGATACTCTCTTGGGGTAGTGGTTCAGGCTATAATCCACTTTGGACACCTGCCAGTTGCTATACTGGAGGAATTTTCTCTCCAAGGGTTCAAGCAAGTGAACAGAACATGTATGACAACAAGAAATCAGGGGGTTTTGTGCCATATTACAATGCAGGCATTACTGAAGCTAGGGCAGTCATTCCAAAAAGCCTTCTTGGGACAGATTCAGGCAATGATCTTGGGTTATCATGGCCTTTCCTAGGTCCTGGGAGGAGAATAGAAAGTGTAGCCAGCCTGTCATTTCACTGACCATACTTTCCTATCTGAAGCCAAGTCAGTAATTACAGATTGATGAAATGCACTTGCAAACTCCCTATTTCGGAATTCAACTTGGGACATGACATTATTCTCAGATGGCAACATCCCATGAACAAAAATAAAAATCAATGTATATGACCTTTCTGGCATCAATGGATATGACCTTTCTGGCCTCTGTTAGGGACACTGCCTCATTGCATTCTGCATTTTAAATTTAATTTTGCAACAAAGTTAATTTTTTAACGGCATTCCTTCTGTAACTGTGGGGAATTATGGAACTGCTTTGCTTATGCTCCCTTAGGAATTTCAGACTGCACTACCATGGTATAAATCATTTCTCACAGTCAAGCCCTAGTAATCACCCAGGGTATTGCACAGCCAGGCATCATATTCTCCATTGATAATTCCATATATTTCTACAAAGCTGGTAGAATCTTTAAGTGTTTCAAACACTACATGACAAATCATCCTTTTGTCATAGAAATCAACTCAGTTGCATATAAACTATAACAGCATTAGGGTAAGGGTCAATATCTTCTGGTTCTGTAGTGACTGGACCCATGTGGTCGTGGCTCATTCCTGTGGTTTCACCTCTGCAGGAGCAAGTAAATCAAAAGAGTAACTAACACACACATATTTCCACCTCACTGGATGTGTATAACCCAACTAGCTTCCTCTTCTAAAAACCAGCAGGAAACACAGTTCTAAAAATTGTTTAAAACATAGGTTAATAGAAATGGCAGCAAAACACAGATCCATTTCAAAACTCCAAGACAACCTGGCATCTTCCACATCCTGCCACCAAGCTCGTTTTCTGTCTTCTGCCTGCCCAATGCCAACTAGGTTTGGAAGGCATAGTACTATAACACAAAGGAGCTTTCCATACATTCTCCACATCTGGCCTTATAAGGCACAGGTAATACTGAGCCTCAGGAATCAGTTGACCCCATGACAGCAGCTGGTGAGACAGTGTGTACTAAACAGCTGTACAACAGCCATACATAGCCATGTTACATATAATCAAAACTGTAGCTGTAGCACCACTGCTAGGCAAGTAAAATGATTTCACAGGACCCCATATCTGCCCTTAGGTCTCTCCTCAGTGAGGAGAAAACTGCCTGAAACACCCATCACATACCTGAGAATTAGAAACACATCCTGATGATAATTTCTACATTTCTTTGCCCAGATTTTTCTTTTTCTTTTCAATGAGGAAAAAGGAAAGTGTGAAAAATACTTCCCTTTCTGTTATGTTCCCTTACAGATGAAGTAGCATGGCTTGATAAGTATACGGCAGTATATTCCCCATTGGTTGGAAAGTGGTAGGCTACCTTCCTTCCTGAGGGAATATCAGTTGGTCCCTGCTTTATAAGGTTGCTAGTTTACAAGGATCTGCAAGAATGTGACCTGTGCGTTAGGCAGCAGGTATTGATTTCTCTGGACTCTTTGACTTGGGAAGAGGGAAGTCCAGCAGCTCTCTTCCTGTGGAAGAGCTCAGTGCCTCTGTGCTGTCAGTAGGCTGAGGATACAATGCTAGAGAAACCTCAAAGACTTATATGGCACACATTGAACAAAGGAAGCTCCCAGTATGAAGCAGACTGACACCTCTGGGGAACAGCAGAGCAGACCATTTGATATAGGCTTATCACAGTGATTGCACACTTGGAGAGAAAGTAAATACTCATGATCCATCACAATTAAAACAAGACAATACAATTAAAACAAGACAAGACAATACAAATTCTGTAGACATCTTCTGACTACCTGAAGGGCCAAGCAACAGAAGAATGAGCCTTCCATTTCTATCAGACAAGTTATTACCAGGCAAGCTTGGAAGATGAGACAGTGCAGAGCATTGTGGTTGAGATGGATTTTTATTTTTAGTTAATCAGCATCAACTTTATCAAAAGCATATGCTTAGATGTCAGTGATTACTACTACGAATACTGGGAGTAATGTCTAGATGAAAGAAATAGGCAAATTTTAGCACAAAATTAAGAAGGAAGGCAGAGGAAGTCCAGACATCTGATGCAGTTGGTAGACTTTGTCAAGAGCCTGATGGATCATGCCAATCCCATCCCTCTATTGCTATCGTATTTCTCCTACTCTGGGCATAAATAAAATGGCTGTGTAGTGTGGGTATGCAGGGGTTATCATTCTCTGTTCCTGTAGCAATGCATTAATAATACACTGAGTTTCAAAGGTGCATACTCTAGTGTCCTCCACCTATGTTTAATTTATTTTAAGAGAGGAAATGCTACATTCTGAACAATGTTGCAGTATGGAAAATCTCTTAAATAATAGTATTCAACTCTAAAATAGTGTAAGTCTCCTCTCTGTTTGGGATTCAATATAATTTCCATTGCCCTGTCTATAGAGGTCACCTCCTTGTTATCAGTTCCTGCTAATTAAAAGATTAGGAGATCAGGAAAGTCACCCTGAAGAATCAGTTATTACTAGAACTAACAACAGCTGGCAAAGTAGTAGAGACAAGCGACTAAATGTCCTAACCCCCTTCCCTTTACACAGTTTTCAGGTTTATCAGAAACTGCAAGGGACTGATCCCAATACTTAGCATGATTGTTTTTAATTCTATGGCCTATGAAATTAATTTCCACTCCCCCACTGAGTTTGCTGCTAATGATGTTTCATCAAGAACTGCTTTCCAAACAAATGGTGTAGGCAAGTCCATGTTTCCAGTAGCAACCTTCATGCCCACTAAAAAATTTATAATCTCAGTTCAGTGTTCAAATGCACCTACACGTGCACAAAAAAGGCCACTTCTAGCTGAGTGTTAGGTCACTGTAACACATTTTTTTTCTTTGCTGTTTCAAGGCAGCACTAGCTACTCTATGTTTAGGCTTTATGGCTTCAGTATCATCATGGCAATGCTGTCTGTTCCCAGTGCCATAAGAGTTCTCACGGGCCTCTGATTGTCTTATCACTTAGCATTGGAGAGGTCCTCGTCTCCTGATGCTGTTGTTCCCTCACATTGAACAGTGTGCCGCTATCCAGCCTTGCAACTGTCTCATTATTGGTTCACAGTAGGGAGCAATAGACAGAATTTAGACATGAATTAAGAGCTAGGACTCCTAAGGCAAGTTCAGACAGTTTACTTACAGCAGTGAGTACCCCATGCATTTATAGGCTGTTTAATCATCTGAGGAGCTGAGCCTTATCTTTTTCCTAAACAACTTTCCTCTTTGGATTTCCCAGTCAGCTTGCCCTATTCAACATCCTACTCTGTGATTTTGTGAGCTTATTCCATGCAAAACAATAGCCCCTGTGTTAAAGACTTCTCACGGCATTAACCTTTCTCGAAAGAGCTTTGAGAGCCATGGATAATAAGTACTAGGAATTGCAAAGTACATTAAGTGCCTGGGAATCATTTCCACATAACTTAGTTCATAGTGGGCCTTCTCTCAGACACCTACTGTAAAACAGTCTTAGTCACAGCCTATCTTAAACTAATTTCTAACATGAAATGTCGTGTAATGTTTCATGTTTCCACCACCCTCACCCACAATTACAAAAACATTGTAGCAGTGACACATATTGCAAAATAAAGCACTTTTCACTGCTAGATCATGAGCAGTAAATTCTGAAGCTCTCAGCAGCTATGAAGAGATTTCTGAAGACCACTTTCCACATTCCAGCCAACGACTACCTTATACCGAGAGTCCTGCTTGGGGCTGAAGTTTGCCAACCTGACATGAAAGGAGTTCCAAGTGCTCCAAATGGAATCATTTATAACAAAGCAGAGCTGAACCTGGTCAGCCATCTTCTGAGAGATCTGAAACAGGACAGCATCTTAAAACCTTCTGGCAGCTTCTTGAAATCAGCATCCTCTTGGGAGACATAAAATACAATTTGAAGACGTACACAAAGCAGTTTTGACAGCTTGCATACAGGATGCACTCTGCACACTAAATTATGGCTTCCTTAAAGAAGATCAAGGAAATGCCTGAAGAGTCCTAGCTTGTAATCCAGGGATGTCCAAGATCAGATATGATATTGCATGGTTATCTGAAATATGGACATTATTGGAAATGGAATATTACTGCTCAGCCAAGAAGATCCACTGTAGACTAAGCTCATGGCAATGGGGAGAAAGTTAAAAAGGATGCAAAAAGAAATGCAGGCTCAGCAGAAATAGCTGGTAACTTAGTGCAGGGAGCCTATGTTGAAACAATAGCAATAACAGCAGAGCAACAAAATTGTGAGAGGTCTCAAAATGTTTCCTTCTGAGGAGTTTATCAAAGAGAAAAAAAGATGTTCTCATAGCAGTAGAAAAATAATAAAAATTATGAACAGTCTAGAGCAGGTTAGTATGCTCTATACTCTCATAAAGTGAAAACAGATAGGTTTGTGCAGGAACTTAAAAAACAGTAATAATTAGAAAGATAATTAAAGCCTGTCCCTCCGTTTTGCTACAAACAATCAGAAACATAAACAGTTTAGCACAATTATTTCTATCGCTATCCATGGTTGAATTTATTGTGCTCCATTTAAAGATCTTTGAAGCAACCAGACATAAAGATGGCCAGATTCTTCATCTTCCCCAAACTAAGAGGACAGGCTGACAGCCTTCTTGGTAGAAAGACTGGCAGTCTTTTATAATAAAGACTTTATTTCTGGATCCTTAAATTAATTGCTGCAGCCACTGAATCAAAAGAATTTTGTTCTAGTAAAAACTGTCAAGCTGATAACTCTGGAGACTGAGGTATCTCATTTATTCACAGAATAATTAAATTATAGAAGACAGTAGGCAAATTCGTCGCAACTATGCCTTTCAGATGTTACTCCTCTGTTCTGAGGTATCTCTGCTGTGGTGAGGATGGAATTTTTCATGGTTGTGGATGAACGTGTCAATGGAAAAGGGCAATTAGTACAAATCCCAGACTGCAGATGTGCAGTGGGAAACATCTGTCTCAGCAGGAAAGAGGAACATCCAGACACTTTGCAAAAGCCAGAGAACAGGCAACAGATGGCAGTAATTTTCAGTCACCAGTGACTGGTTTGGACTCCTTTCTGGCTAACAAATGTGAATGGCTCAATTATCTGTCCATTTCCCTCAGATTTCTGTATCTACCTAAAGCTGAGAGAACTCCACATTTGGTGACAGTTGTTTTTTAAATTACCTAATAAAAACAGAGCCAGCAACAACAGCCAATTCCTGGGTGCTTAGCTGCTCACAGGCTCTGACTTCCCGTCTTGCCAGGGGCCAGAATGGTGGCATACACGCTCAATTAAAAGGTGTGGGCTTTTCAGTGGGGTTCTGACTTTCCGCCACGAGTCTGATAGAAGTATAAAGAGACCAACAAGCAGACGATTCAGGAGAAAAACTGCAGAAAAATTTTTATTCCTCATTTTGTGCACCTATAGTTAGCACATCCTATGCCTAGAAACATACAAAAAGCACATAAGAATATGAGCACCCAGTCTATGAACTGCTAAAACCGGCCTACTGCCTGAAAACCTCCCCCTGCCAAATCCACAGAGCAAGACAAAGAAACATTTAGGATTCCTGTCAACCTACTCCTCTCCCAGCACATGCTAAACAAAACCCTGCTATCTAACAGGGAGAGAGGATGAATTAACATAGCCACCTCTCCATACAGCAATTAGCAAATGAAATCAAAACAAAGGAAATGTCCTCCATTAATCTTTCCCTGCCAAAGAGCAACTGACTGCCATATAATCCACAGCAATTAGCCAAATAATGAGAGCGCAAGAGATTTATCTTGAAGCAGGAATTAGGGAGGGCACGATTAATGTACGATTAATTGTGAGTGCAGGCAAAAGCTGGTGATCCCTCAGTGCAGGGTTATTTGAGAAAACTGCAAAACTGCAACCTGGAAGCAGGTTGCAATATATACACCCCAATATTTCCCTTTAACATATCCTAAATAAGTTTGATTGGGAGTCACTACATATGGAAGGATGAGAGCTCATACCCAAATGTACACAAACAAACTTCAGTGGCACCACTTTCAAGCCAGAGAACACTGCAGCTCATATATGGCTGTTTCTGAAGAGTAGAGATTTTTGTAAGTTAATTGAATAAGAAGATTCCAGGATACCAAGGGGTTTAGGTGATATGTCCCATTAGTATGCAAAGATCCAAAGAAGTGCTGAGAGAATTTCCACTGTTAATTGCGGTGTCCCCACAGCTCTGCACACTGTAGGAGCTGAAGCCAAGAAAGCTCCAGAATAGCCACTGTTTTTAGGAACAAACCTTGATAACAAAGTGAAATCTCTCACATGCTATTTTCTTTGCTGCTATTTAGACATTTTGAAATCACAATGCTCTGCTGGTGTTCACTTTTGGTCCTTACCTGTTGTTTTTTTCTACCCATTTACCTTGCTATTTTAGTGGGGATATAGCTCAAGCAAACCTGCAAAGCAACTGTGAATTGAAAAAGTTGAATTGTACAAAGCAAAGTCCCAAGTAGATGGATCCTCCACTACAAGGCAGTTAGGGGATCAGGTAAGAGAAGTCTCAACACCCAAAATACATATAACTTGCCATTAGCTGAATATTTCTTAAATTAGAAGATGCATTCTCTTTCTGCATTTTCCCTTCTCCAGAATCACATGAAAACTGAATACTAAACATGGAACAGCTTACAGGGACACTACAAAGTTCTTGTTTACATATGTATCAGAAATAAAGGAGAGAAAATTAAAAGAAAAAATTAATTACCTGAACATAATATTTGTTCTAAGCACTGTTATTAAGCATCACAAGCCTAAAGGATTGTGGTTATTTTAACATGGCACAAGAGAAGACATTTAGGGAGATTTACAAAGATTAAGACCTCTGTCACAAATATCTGTGCCAAAATTTTACTATGAGACAGTAAACAATTTATAGTCCTGTGACACTAAGTATAATTGGACATGGGGTAGTAACAGAATTCAAGAAAATACTTATTTCAAGGATATTCTCAACACTATAGAAAAGGAGACTTTAAACAAGTGGAATAGGAAGAGTACAGTTTGCATGCTACTAAAATCTCTGCTGAAGTGATGTGCAAACACCTTCTTGTCATCAACTTAAATATGGACTTACTAGACAAGCCAACAGAGAATGTGCTTTGGGCAACTGGTCCTGGGGCTTTTAGGTATTCAGACAGCTCAAGAGGAACTCTGAGGGCTCTGTAATAAGATGTATTTTGAAACTATCAGATGTAGCCACAGATGAGAGCTTCACTCTACAGGAAGCCTGGTAACAGATTTAGCCCTTCTCCACTCAGAATAATGACTTCACAGTTTCCCATCAACTGCCATAACAATGTACCTTGTCTGTGCTCCAGATCTATGCCTGTTGTCTTCTCACACAGCATATGTAAGAGAAATAAACACAGAAATTCAGATAGGTTGAAACCACAAGTCATTTCTGAAAAACCTTGAATGGACTCACATTTCTAACCCTATAATCTTGCAGTTGATTTTTTTCAATAGAGTGGAAAATTTGCTTCCAAAATCCAAAGTTTGACCCCTAGTCCTAATGTGTCATACTTCTAATTGGAAAAAATAATGTACCTTTCTGCCAAAGAATAGTGCTTGTAAGTGAGGAAAAAATTATCAGTGTTTGTCTAAAGGAGTTACTAAAATTTCACACAAGGGTTAAGAGCAATTTGGAAGATGCTACTCAGTAACAATGTTTCTGTTTAATTTTCTCTTCATTTCCTCTTCAATTTTATTTCTTCTCTTTCTCCTTCCTTTCCTTCCTACCCCCTCCCTACTTCCTCCTCAGAAAATTTGAAAATCTTTTCTCTGTTATCGTGTCCTTTAAGCTTCACGAGGAGGAATATACTATATAGAATATAGTATATTCTGGAATATACTATATAGACTTCCTGTACGTGCTTAGCATACTCAAAATGGGGAAACGAGGTGGCAAAAGTAAAGAAAGTAAGAAACTAGCTCCAGTGAGATAGTTACAACAACATGTAGCTTCACCTCTCTTGAAGTTCTCAGAGATCTAATCCTTCTCATTTCCCAGAACTTTCATCAACTGACTCAGCAGAGTCACTTTGCCCATGCTATGGCAACCTGGGGTGGTTTCCCACAAAATCAGTCAAGCTGTTTCTCTAGCTCATGTAACACTTTTCCATTGCTCCCACGGGTCCCTTTCCTTTATTTGAACTGTTAATTTACTGTGCTTCATCAGTATTTTTACAAAGAACAGAACAGAGGATACCATTTCTAGTCTTGTCTTTCCAGCATACAGCAGTCACTTACCAGGCACTTAAGAGTAAAGAATCTGGAACTATTTGCTACTCTCCAGAAATGTTATCATGTCTTGCCATCTCACACTGGGGATCTAGTTCTAAATGTGCATAAGACAACAGCAGTTCTGCCTTCTGAGGAATCCTTAATAGAACCAACACAAAAAGATTGTGCCAAATCATTCAAATCACGTTTTCATAGCAATAGAAAAATAATGAACATTCTAGAGCAGGTAAGTATGCTCTGTACTCTCATAAAGTGAAAGTTCAGTTCTTAAGCAGACATTTCCACCCTCTACCACAGCCTGTCTCCTGCCCATTACAGCCAATACATGCCCATGCCACAGAGATCAGCACACACCTGCCAACACAACTCAGCAAAAGCTACAGCTGCATCTCCATCTAGCCACTTACAGCAGTCATTCTGACAATATTTCTATCAAAGGAAGTATGGGTAAAAAAAGAATGGTATTCAGCCAGTTTACCTGCCCCATTTCCTTACAAAATGGAAGTGGAGGGCAGAACCTCAGAGATGAGCTGAGGTTCTGTTTGTGGCTGCACAGATAGTCTACCTAGCTGTTTTCCTGTTGGTGGACAGATTGCAAAGTTACTATTTTAGTAACTTATTTTGACTATTTTAGTCACTGGGGTACTAGCAGACTTCTCCCTTGATGTATTCCTAATTCACATTTTTAATGCCTAATCACTTACACATGGTGAAATGCTGGAAGCCATAAGAGCATGCCCTGGCAGAATTCAGTCTGGTCTAGCTGAACAAAGCTATAACCACACAGGGTATTCTTGGTCATCCATACTCTGTCCCTAAGCAGGGACACTGTTATACCTTAATTTGACAGCCGGAAAATAAAGAGTGGTTTTAAATGAAAGCTGTTTGTCAAGGATTTCTTCATAACAGATTTGGAAAGAACAAAGTTCTCATTATACTGACTATTGAGATTCTCCTTTGTGAAACTGTAACAAATCTAATAGCGCATGGGGGGATACTTTTTAATAGAGTCAAAGGGCAGATGGATGAGGATTGAGAGAGACAGAGACAGAAGTGTATAAACTTCAGCCAAATACAAAGAAAGAGAAACTGCCTGGGAAACTGTAACTGAGAGTAACTCGGCATGGCTTGGTACTGGAGCTGAACTTGCAGCTTTGACAAGGCTGACTTTAAGGCGACCTTCAGTGGAGCTCTTTAACAGTGTATGCTGGGCAATCGCTGGTAAATCTTTATTAATTTTAATTGGCGGCACCCATTTATAAGAACCATTAAAAAGGATAAATTGAGCCCATCCGGCGTAATGTCTTTTGTTAATTAGTTTGTCAGCACTGTTTTAATATCCCCTAATGACTTCATATTTCAGGCCTGACATTAAAGGAGACGCTGTGAGAAAGGAAATGGTCTTATCACCGTGTACATTTTTTTCTTTTTTTGAACGAAAAGTGTCCTTCCAGGCCTGACCAAGGTTAGGTGTCATTTAACTCAGACAGACAGGTACGACAAGACTTGGAAGGGCCCTATCACCCTATCCAAACTTCACCTTGCTACTGACAAGCATGCTTTGCTAAGATTTTCTCTTTTTACAGACCCACACAACAGCAGAAGAAATTAAAAGTCATTAGTCACCAAATTCCCACCCTCCATAGCACATCATGGAGTTGTCTTCAGTCTCAAAGCACAATCATGTGGGAAAAACAGGGAAGAAACTTGAGATACCATTGCAGTAATGCCTCCCTTAAGTAAAACAGGTTAAACCCCACAGAGCTGAAGGTCTTTTGATTCACAAGGACATGCACAACACTGATATTTGTCTTAAGGACCACAAACTTAAGAATGAAAAGCTGATAGGTTAAGAGCATCAGGAAAGAATTCTTTGTGTATGGATTTGATTTGTACAGGAACATGAAGCAGAAATTATTTCTCTAGGGATGATGCTTGGTCTGGAACAAAAGGGAGTGAGCAAATCTGTGATTTTGGTGTCAACAGTTCTCTTCTTCTTGTGCTAATCTTGTATTTCTTGGAACAGTACACTCAAACTGCAAGCCTGAAAGATCAGGAGCTTGAATTCAGTTACAGATATTGGAAAAGCATGGCTTCAAATAGGTTATAAAGATTTTAAATTAGGTTAAAATTTAACACTTTTTCTTTAATATATATGCACTTCATATTTTTTATTCAAGGAGGAAGGGTATAGCAAAATGACCAGGAGAAGGAGTAGCTCTGACCATCACAGAAGACAGTGCAACTCATCATTGTTCTAGAGCTCCCTTTATGGGGTTAACCTGGTGTTCTTAGACACCTTGTTTCTCCTCATGGACCTGCCACACGTCTTTGAGCTGTGAACACTGGAATTATTCACCTAGGGGAAGCATTTCATCACTAAGAGACCTGCAGCAAGTTTTATCCCTGTTCAGTTTCCTACAATGATTTGATCAATCAAGGGGAAGATCCTGAATTAATACTGACTTTTTGTCAGTGAAGGATTATCTCATGAGCTGGATTCTATAAGGTTTTTTCATTTAAGATTTCAATAGGTGAGCAATATGAGAAAATAACATCCCCCACTAGTTACTATCACATTTGATGCTTTGGTGCCTAGTGTTAGATTAATTCACATGAGGGTGAAGTGAATAAACGAGAAACATCTAATAGGAAAATTAGCTTTTCCTCTGTCTTGTACAGCTTTGCGCACTATGAATAATTCCAGTAATTGTAAGGTGTTTGCATTTATGCTGGTAATAGTAAAAGGAAAATTAAATATTCAGCTAATAAAATAGAATATTTTTTCCCTGAAATTTTAAGGTTACCCATAAACGGTTCTTTATAAGGATCATGCTGAGAATTGCAGAGTGACATATTACGCTTTGCTAGATCACCTTTCAGCAAAACATAAACAAGTAATAACTGTAACAACTGAATCAGTTACTAGTTTTATTACTGAGAAAAATCCTTGCCTCAAAGTCAACTGAAATCTTGCTGTAAGGATCTGGAGAACTATCAGGCTTTTCTTTTTCCATTAAAATTTAGGGCTAATGATTTCACCACAGATTTTTTTTTTTTTTTGATGGATACACAGTCACAGCACTTGAATATTAAAAGGTGCTCTATGATCTCCTGAAAGCCATCCTACTGTCATTGCAAGCTTGTGCCATGTTTCATGCAGATTTAAATTTTTCAGGGGACTGCTAAAACTATGCCCTATGTGAAGCACACAATAAAAGCATGTCTCGGTTGAAATAGATATTCCCAGCAGGCTGAACACCTCTTTGAATGAACTGCCTTTGCAGGGAATAAAAATCTTGAGTTTTTTCTCCAACCAGCCTGTCTCTTTTGCACTGGTGTGCTCTACAGAACTCAAGCCTTTTATAATCAAAGGTCCGCATAACACTAGCAGCATAGTTGGTACTTAGTCTCCATTTTGCAGCTCTGACAAATACAAATTTACATAGTAGTCTTTCATTACTATAAAACATCATTATTCATGGCAAGCGTATTTCCAGTCTTCACCACAGAACAAAAACTTGTATTTTCATTGTTCCAGTATTTTCAGCTTTTGTTGTACAAAAAAATTATGCCTTAATTAGTTTCTCTCTTGCTAGCTAGAAAGTGAAAAGAGACGATTTTCTTCAGATGCATTAACTCAGTGACAATTGAAATTCACCTGGGAACTGAGAATGAATGAAACTAATATTCCCACTTTCAGTCACATCTAAAAGCCAGAGAGCAGAGAATGATATCTACCACTTCCAAAATGTGGCAAACTTAAGCCTCGCTCTTCCAGTCTATTTCAATATATATTCCAACACTATTTTCACCTGCTGGTATCCTTCCTCCTTTCATATAAAACTTTCTGTCCTCCAGCATGTCATTCTTGCTTCTGGCCTTCACGGTTTAGATATCCAATAATGAAATATCCAAGTATTAATAAAATGCCTGCATTTTAATATTTTTTTTTAAGTTAGTAGATGTGCCTAACATATTTCAGGTACTTTAATACAATTTTAATGCTTTATTGCAAATTTTTAGCAAATTATAATTTCTATCCAACATCTAATTTACCAATCAAAAAAAACCCCAAACCTCACATCTGAGTATCTAAGAAATGTGGCACCCATTAAAATAACCTGACCTATACAATTAATTTTATTAAAGAATATGAACAGAATTATAGGAAGGTCCCATCTATGACATATAGACCCTGTATGTGCCAGCTGAAGTACCCTGACTGGCCCTCCAGGCTTGTTCTGGCCTCATTACCTGCCAGGAATCATTGAGGAACTTACACAGATTTACCTGTGTGCCTGGATTACTCAGTGCATATGTTAAAAATATCAAGTTGGAAGAAGACAGAAATCATAACCCATATTTACAAGAACACTTTTTTTAAAAATAAAGCTGTTATTAATAATAAAATCAAGCTGTTAATATCAATAGCAGATAACTACATGCAATACATCCCTTCACACAGCTCACACCAATACACTAACGCAGAGTTCCTGGGCTGGAACAACAGCTTGGAGGCCAATCCCAGCCATTACATTAGAAGCAGAAGATCCTACTGATACAAGGGCTTCTAGCAGGGGTTCAGAAAGTGTTTCCAGTGGTCCCTTGTTTCAGCTGGTGATCAACCTGTAGCAGCCACCACTGTCTTGGATGTGGTGTAAGTTAGGCATCCCATTATTGATCCTGGTGTTTGTTGGTGGCCTGGTGGCCTTCAACAGATATGGCTGATTAACAGGCTTGTGGATTCAACAGCATTATGAGACTCCAGAGCTAATTAGGTTTTGGAAGACTTTCAGACATGATGTCTCAGCACACTCTTTTCCCTCTTTGACTTACTGTCTTCTGGTATCCATTTATACCCCCACATCCAGAAATACCTACAGAATCCATTCAAACTCACACAGAAGAGGCCTTTACAACATACACACAGGACATCTAACATTTCTGGGAAAAATCAGAGCTATTAGGTGGTACCATGTGAACTGTACTGCTATGTGCAGTGCTTGAAGGAGAGAAGTAATGTCAACAGACCTCTGAAAATCAGAGTAAAAGCTACAAATTGACTTGTTTACAGTGAATGTGAATTTTTTTTAGGGAAACCACTAAGAACTATAAAGGTAAAACAAAGTTCAATCAAGTGTGGTTTTTATTTAGCATATTGTTTAAATAATAGATTAAAACAAGTTCGAAATCACCTGCTTTGATCAATTATCAAGAGATCATAGGCTATTTTTTCATCAGAATCAGCTTTGTACTTTATACCTCAGCAATGGAAAAAGCAATTGCCTGATTTTCTCCCATGGGAAAAAACCCACAAAAGGAAACAGAATAAATCACATGCATTTTTGCAAAATCACAAATGTTCGTGACTGTCATATACTTCTATATTCCACCATCATTTAGCCAGCAACTTGTTAGTCCTGCATCACGGTGAGCATTCACCACCAAATAAGCATACTGCTGTGTTAGCCTGCACTTACAGTTACAGCTCTCAAACCACCTTACAAAATCTGCCCAATATCCTTATCCTCATTTTGCAGAGAAGAGACTGATACACAAAGATCAGTTGGTTGATCTTGGTGGTAGAATCAGGATACATTTGTTAATGTTTTTCCTGGAGGCCTGTCGCTAATGGTGTACACCAGGGGTTGATACTGGGGCCAGTAATATTTTACACCTTTATTAATGCTCTGGACATTGGGACAGAGTGCACCCTCTGCAATTTTGCAGAGAATTGGGAAGCTTGGTTGACACACCAGGTGCTTGTGCTGCCATCAGAAGGACCCTGATCAATAGCTACCTCATAAAAATTAACAGAATGAAATGCCAAATCCTGCATCGAGGTTGGAGTAACACCACACATCAGTATAGACTGGGATTGACTAGCTGGAAAGCTGCTCTGAAGAAATAGATCTAGGGATGCTGGTTGAACATGAGCCAGCAATATGCCCTTGTGGCAAAGAAGGCAAATAGCCTCCAGGACTGGATGACAGCGTTGCCCAGCAGGTTGAGGAAGGTGATCCTTTCATTCTGCTCAGCACTGGTGAGATCCTACCTGGAATCCTGTGTCCAGGACTGAGCTTTCCAGCACAAGAGACATGAACATAGCGGAGCAAGCTCAGTATGAGGGCCTCGAAGATGATTTAGGGTTTGAAGCATCTATCATACAAGGAACGGATGAGAGGTAGAATTGTTGCCCTGGAGAAAAGAAGGTGCAAGGGGAATCTTCTTAATGTGGATAAATATCTGTTGGGAAAAAGGAAAGAAGACAGAACCAGATTCTTCTCAGTTGTATCCAGCAATAGGACAGGAGACAATGGGCACACAGTGAAAAACAGGAAGCTCAGTTTAAACATAAGAAAAGTTTAGTGTGACGGTGGGCAAATGCATCAAAAGTGGCGTGGCCAGAAGGTTTAAGAAGGTGACTCTGTCCCTCTACTCTGGTCAATGAGACCTAACCCAGAATGCTGCATCCAGCTCTGGGGTCCTCAGCACAGGAAGGACATCAACTGGTTTGAGTGGGTCCAGAGAAAAGGCACAAAAATGCAAGTGATCTTTATAGCTTGAGATCCTTCTAATGATTGCTCAGGACATACTAGAGGGCTTTGCAGCACTGAGAACAAATCTTTGTTTCAGACATTTGAGGCTCTTTGTAGGTTGAATGCATCTGGGTCACACGTGGAACCACAGCATTCTGAAGCTGCACTCCCCTAGGACAGTGCAGTTCACAAATACCAGGGCAAGGAACTTGCAAGAGTTGAGTGTGTTCTTCCTAGGGCATCTGCCTGGAAAACAGGCTTCAAGAGATCAGGTGACTGTTGCATGACATTCCAGGAAATGTTGTTTCCCTTTTAGCATTTCTTGTCTACCAGAGGAATCACATTAACAATACTGAGACACTTGTCTATCCTTTAAAAACCAAGTTTTCACAGAAGAAAGATAACAAAATAAAACCAGTAACAGCTAATAAAACCCACAAACTCAAAACAACTAAGGAATTATTAGCCTATTAGCTCTGACTATGCTACATACATACAAACGAGAAATTTTATTAACACTATCTATGCTATACAGAGGGTTCTCAAGGAGCAGTGTATTTACTGTACATGAAAATCTGCTGAAAGTACTGAATGCTTCCATTTTCATTTAAATCAAAAATTTCCTTGTGTAGTGCTGCTTTATAAAACAAAAATCCTAGAAATGTTGTATTGAAAAATGCAAAAATATTATACCCTGTGGAATTCAAAATATTTAAAGTTATTTTATTGTTACAAAAATTTTATTATTATGCTAATACTTATAAATATAAAAATGTGATTTTTTTCACTGGTGTGACTAAAAAAATTAACATTCTGGTGTTGAAAGGCCAGGGACTGAGGGTTTCTCAAAATTTCTACTATGTACAAGGCATCAACACCCAGCAACATAACTGTGTCACATGAAGCATGACTACTGCAATTGCAGACCTTCTGGCAGGAGGATTACACAGCAGAGGGAGCAATTGCCCCGAGTCACTTTTTTCCTTACAGCATTAGCACCGCTGTAGCTGTAAATTATTCTGAGTTTGTAAACCAGTGTAGTAGTTTTTATTAGATAAAACATGATAATTAAAAAAAAAAAAAATAAGGCCTGCAAGAACAGAAATCTTTTCTGAGTACAGCTGAGCACAAAAACTTTGCATTGACTTAGGCAGACATTGGCAAATCATCCAAGAGAAAAAGCAGTTGGTCTGTTTCTGTTCAGGAAAAGAGTGTGAAACAGCAAGAATTTGTGGTAAGGGAGATTATCATTCACTATGAAAACAGTAACTATGCTGAGTCTACAGTTTATGGTGACAGTTTTAGTTCCTAAGATGTAGAAAATGTTTTGAGAACAAGAAATGTGAGATCAGGAGTAAAGGAACAGTGCATGTGTTTATTCTTTACTAGTTGTCTGTGAGAGTTCATTCTGGCATGTAGTAATTTCTTAGTTTGACCTATGAAGTTTCCAGGATACCATTTGGTGCAAAGGCTGAACAAGATTACATTCTTGGCAGTGAGAATGCAGCAGCTAGAGATGTGGGAGATTGACTCTGGGGAGTATTATTCTTATTAAGAGACAGAAGGACATTCCAATACAGAGTGTATCTAGGTGCTGCAGGTTTCATAGGACTGTGTTTATAAAATGTGATAGGGGAAATGTGCCCCGTGACTTACACAATCAGGGTGATTGCAACGCAAAATGTTGTAGTTCACACTATTCCCACACAAATATGGTAAAATCAACAATAAGAGAAGAGTAGTGGACACATTCAGTGATTTTTATTAATATCTAAAAGGAACACTAGCTCTCATACCATTTTTTAAATCTTTACTTTTCTAAAAGAGAAAAAAATACAGCAAATTTCCATTTGCAGTCTTCTGCTTACCAGACTAGTCATACCTGTTTAGTTAGGTCAACCATTAGTTTTAGGTATCTTTGCTTTTACATCCTTTGATTCCTAACAGTATAATAAAATTAAACATTTCAGCCTTCCCTTCACTATCCAGTCAAACCAGTTACAGGACCTAAAATTGAGAAAAGGACCTTTGTTCAACATGGGTCCCAAAAAGAGCTACTCAGTCATCCATAAAAGAAATCTCACCCATTTATTAAAATTGATTAAAAACAATTTATTTTCAATAAACCAAGACAACTTAATATATAATAAGCTGCCAGAAATCAAGAATGATAACATATAAGAACCCATTTTATCATAACCACATCACTGGCATTTAACTTCCACTCTTTTTAGAGGCCAGTGAACTAATAGATTCTGCCTGCAGCATCAACTTCCTCTAAAGATTCACTTCTCAAGATAGAGCTCATCAGTGTCCCAGCCAAAATCAGTGTAAGTGCTTCCAAGTCTTGCTGCTACCTGTATCTCCCCTGCAGCTGACCACATTCTCAGTGTGGGTATCCCATCACATACAGCAAGTGTACTAAATAAAAAGAAATAAAAATGACTTTACTTGTTCAGCACTGAGAAAGGCAGGAACCACTACAAAAAGTACAAATGGGAGTCTGGCCAGCACTGCAACCCAAATGACCAGAAACTCCACAAGCAACTAGTGAGGATCTGCCCCTTTTTAACAGCTGGTTTCAGGCCAAGAAAAAGCTAAACATCCATAGGGATAGCTGCAAATTGGGCAGTATCCACCCACAAATAGAGAAAGCTGCTGCAGTTCATCCCACAAGTGTTCTTGGAATTTGCTTGCTACAGCTTTAAAAAAGGTCAGATAGAAGGTGCTCAAAAAAGAGTTATGCTGTGAACACTGACTGTTTTAACACGGCAGTCAACTCTGCCTTGTGACAGACAGCTGGGAAATGTAGCTACTGAGAGACTGACTTGTATCTGCATTCAAGTACTTGTGTTTCATGCAAGCACAAAAATTGTACAACAGGAATTTAGGGGATGGAGCAGCTGCATTATGAGGAGAGATTTCTTTCTTTAATTTGGAGACATGCAGGCTGAGAGGGATACAACTGAGAATTACAAAATCATGAAGGCAGTGAAGAACACAAGAGCAGGACTGTTACTCACCAAACCTTGCAACACTAGAACTATGGGCTCTCACTCAAACTATGTGAAAGACAGGTTTCAAATAAACAAAATCAATAATTTTATTTTGCAAACATAGCTGTAGTGAAATTCTGGTGATGTGAGACTGAGGAGACCAATAATATCAGCAGGCTACACAAAAAGTGCAGGCTGTAAAAAGAGAACTTATTTATGGACAGATGTTCCAAAACAGGTACAGGAATGGCCACAAGTGTACCTCCCAGAGATCTTAATTCAGTGACTTTGGACTCTAGGGCAGAATGAGAGGGATGTACAACACGAATGGCCAAGGATCATCCTAGCTCCACACAGTATCGCTTGATGTTACTTTCCAAGGCAAAAGGAAATACTAGTCTAGGTGGGCCATAGATTTGACACAATAAGGCATTTCTTACACTTTTGTGCATGAAGCCACAGCAGGAGAAAGTCAATGACACTATAGGCCCAAGAAGATGAACTCATTGCAGGAGAGGCAGCTGGCATGGCTTCACCTATAATTGCTGCCAGACCACATATACTTTAAAAACATGTGCAGAAGTTATAATGCAATAGGCATACATATTGAAGAACTTCTTCTGCTCTTTAGAGCATTGAAGCTAAATTCAGAATTGTTTCTGTCACACGCTAGTAGCTGTAACAACTGAAGTTTTTGGAAAAGTTCCTTGCTGCTCTCCCCTACGCGCAGCTCCTGTCTGTAACACTCCCACTCTGGAGGAACTCTATGATGTCACCAGGCTTTGTCCCTGTTATAGTATGAACTTCTTCACAAAACTTGCAGCAAAACAAGCTCAAGTTATGGCTTCATAAAGGAGGTATTTAACAATTACATGCCTGTCTCTTTCTCACAGTATTAGAACACAGAATTTTAAAGGAAAAATCTGTCATTTGCTAGCACTCAAACACATGCTGCCCTCCTCTGAGCACAACAGATTTCACCTGCTTCCTTCCTTTTCTTTTCAGATCCCACAGCTGTGACAGACATGTTACTAACACAGAGCATATGTGCCACATATCCCTTTATCTTCCTCTTTCCATTTCTGCACCCCTGAAGAACAGAAAGAAAACAGAGCTGGGCAGAGTCATCTGGATGTATGCAAGGCCCTGTCAAAAAATCATGAGACCAGAAGGATTGACATATCTACTGCTGGTCCTAGTCACCTCTTTTTCCAAAATTTTTCATAATCACATATGTATTTATATACTATCCAGCCCAAAGCCTTCTGGAGCACAGAATCTGCCAGATTACTTTAATTACTGGCTCAATTGCAGTGGTCACTTGTCTAAACCTAATCAAACTACTTACCCAACTTCATATAATCGGTCAGCAGGGGGATTTCTGAATATGCCTGTGACTTCCCAGGAAGCCAGACAAGAAAGATTGATCTAATTTCAGTGGAGCCCACTCCTTTCTCAGATCTGAGGAAACATCTGTTTCCACTTTCTCTGAAGGCTACCAGGCCAGTAGAAAGGTACAACATTTTTCATCACCAAAATCTAAAAAAATATGACCATACACTAGCTCATTTCTCAGCATTCCAAATTTAACCAGAAATCATAGTGTTGTATAACACAAGAAGCCAAGCACTGCCCTAGAGTGACAGAGATTTTATCTAGCTCCTGCTTCAATGGCAATTGGACAGCTGAAATTTGTCCCAAAGTATTTACTTGATAGCAAGATTAGTTACACTGGTCCAGTTGCTTAGAAAAAGAGTCATTGGAAATTACAACAGGAAAGAACCTATTAAAGGCACCCATTTCCTCCACCAAGCATCATACAGGTGTAACCCACTCAGTACCCTTAGAGAGAATCCTTTCAGCAAGGTTGC
This sequence comes from Manacus vitellinus, assembly GCF_001715985.3. Lineage (NCBI taxonomy): Eukaryota > Metazoa > Chordata > Aves > Passeriformes > Pipridae > Manacus > Manacus vitellinus. The sequence continues at coordinate 20,632,611 of NW_021940750.1, forward strand.
CCTGAGATAGCAGAGACCTGGTCCGGATGTTGGAAGTCCAGTCCTGGACTAGAATCCTTCCAGTGGAAGTGAACAGTGAACAGTGTCAACCGTGAACAGTGGGAGTGAACTGTGAACAGTGTCTTCTAACACTGAGAGCAACAAATAAGAGAGTTGGGTTCTCAGCATTATAAAACAGTTGATCACTTTCTCACAAGTGAGAAAGCTATTCATGAGATGACCTCCCTCCAATGGCCTAAAAAAAAAGTAATAATCACAAAATTACATGATCCTAAAGTCATTCCGGTTGTGGCAAAGGGAGAGCCATGTAAAAATATTCCTAAAACCAAGCAAACAATGAAATGGGACAGAGACACAAGAAGACATTAGAGTGTGTTGAGGATAACCAGGCCTTGGTACCAGATATCAAATTCATGCCTTGGCATTGGACATCAAGCAGGAAAGTTACTGCTTACAGAGGCTGACAGAAGTTGCAGTGATGGGAATTGATCTCTAAATTTCAAGTTTTGTAGATTCTAAGTTAATCTCAGGCCATTTTTTGGGAATTGTTTTACTTTTCATTGTCCTGTGGGAAAATCATGTGATCCTGCACATTTTCATTCCTGACCACTAGATGTCACTCATCCCATTTCAGTTTCATGTCCACGACCACGGTAAATTCCCCCGGGAAAAAAAAGCTAAATAATCACGACGGAAAAATAGACAAATTGTCAAATAGGGCACAAAGTTTTTCCCAAACACAGCCTCTTCGTAAGCATGAAGTAGCTTTCAAATACTCACACTCAAGGTGTTTTGGAGCTGAAACTTAGATTCATCACTACCTCCAGTTGGAGAGAGTATACAGATCACAGACTTACTAACAGTCCAAATAATTTCCAACTCAAACAGTATAAAGTGAACAACTTGGGTGGAAAGTAACATCTCTCAAGCCTCTGCAAAATCCATTATACTCCCAGAGTGTGAGCCTTGATCCCTGCAGCATATTCCTTATCATAGAATGGTTTGGGTTGGAAAGGACCTTAGAGATCATCTAGTTCTGATCCATCATCATGGCAGGGACACCTTCCACTAGAACAAGTTGCTCAGAGCCCCATCCAACCTGGCCGTGAACACTTCCAGGCATGGGGCACCCACAACTTCTCTGTTACAGTGCCTCACCACTCTCATAGTAAAGACTTTTTTCCTAATATCCAATCTAAAACTACCCTCTTTCAGTTTGAAGTCATTCCCCCTTATCCTATCACTACACGCCCTTGTAAAAAGTCCCTCTCCAGCTCTCTTCTAGTCTCCCTTTAGGTACTGGAAGGCTGCTAGGAGTTCTCCCCAGAGCCTTCTCCAGGCTCTACAGCCCCAGCTCTCTCAGCCGTCTCTCAGCCCGTATCTCTCAGCAGGATAAGGAAGGACTTTGAGATGAAGTTATCAAACTGTGTTGAACCCCCTTTGTTTTCTTCCCCCCATGTAGTCCTGGTTAAGGGAAATATTAATCAATTGTCTAACTGTAGCAGAAACCTGTGTAATCCTCTAGTTAACATAAAGCCATCCCCTAATTAACATAACTCATCCAACCCCCAAGATCCTTAAATTGCACTCACGTGTTCAATGAAGTATTCCAGTTTCTACCTCCATATCTGGGATCATCTTAGCTTTCTGGACCCTTATAACCAGGTCTCCTGCGCCCTTCCAGAAAGGGCCCATGTTTTCCCTTATCTTTCTTTTACTGCCAGTGGATCTATAGAAGCTTTCCTTGCTGTTCCTGATATGCTTGGACAGATTTAATTCTACCACAGCTTTAGCTTTACTAACCAGATCCCTGGCTGCTCAGACAACTTCTCTGTATTCCTCTCTGCCCCTGCTTTCACCCTCTATAGGCTTTCTTTTTGTGTTTGAGTTTGTCTAGGGGCTCCTTACTCATCCATGCAGGCCTCCTGGCATTTTTGCCCAACCTCCCCTTTGTTGGGATGCTTGGAGGAGGTGGTCCTTGAATATCAACCATCTTTCTTGGTACTCTCTTCCTTCTATGGCTTTATCCCACGGTACTCTGCCAAGTGGATCCCTGAAGAGGCCAAAGTCTGCTCTCCTGAAGCCCAGGGTAGTAAGCTTGCTGTATGCCCTCCTTGCTGCTGCAAGGATCTTGAACTCCACCATTCCATGGTCACTGCAGCCCAGCTGCCCTTGAGCTGCACCTTCCCCACCAGCCCTCCTTGTTATTGAGCACAAGGTTCAGCATAACACCTCTCCCCATTGGCTCCTCTATCACTTAGAGAATGAAGTGATCACCAATGCATTCTGAGAACCTTCTGGATTGTTTAAGCCTTGCCTGTGTTGTCCCTCCAATAGATGTTAGGGTAGTTGAAGTCCTTCATGAGAACCAGGGCTTGTGAACATGAGGCTGCTCTTATCTGCTCAGTCTTCCTGGTTGGGTGGTCTGTAGCAGATCCCCACTATAATGTCACCTGTCCCTACCCTCCGTGTAATCCTGACCCATAAGCTCTCAGTTACTTCCTCATCTATTCCCAAGATGACCTCCATGCACTCCAGCTGGTTGTTGACATGGAGGGCAACATCACTTCCTTGTCTCCCCTGCCTGTCCTTCCTAAAGAGCCTGTATCCTTCCACTCCAACACTCCAGTCATAGGATTCATCCCACCACATCTCTGTGAGGACAATAAGATCATAGCCCTGCAGGCATGTGCACATCTCTAATTCCTCTTGTTTATTCCCCACACTGTGTGCAATTGCATAGAGGCATTTAAGTTGGGCACACACCACACCCCTACCCCAATGAAGCCAACTTACCTGCCATCCCTCTCCATATATCTTATAAGATATTCCCTTAGATAATGCACCTTGTCAGTCCACAGACAGCTAAAAAAATAATCAGCTCTTTGTACTACACCTTAACTTCCATGTAACCCCAAACCTACCTCCAAGACCTGCAGTGATGAAATCTCTCCTCTGTATGAACAGATGTCACTGTGTGTCATCAAGCATGTTCCATAGGATACCTACAAAAAATGAAATTAATTAGTGAGTGTGAAAGCATAATTACTAGATTAGCAGGTTTCAGCAAACCAGGGAACATGTAGCACAGTAAGTTGGGCACAACAGGACCATGAAGTAGTAACAGCAAAGAGGGGGGAGGGGGGAATCAAGAACCAGATTAACACTGACAAAAAGAATGCACCATTTCTTAATAGTAATAAACCCTTTTTTTCATTAAACCTTTTATTAATATTCTTCTAATACATTCTTCAATGTATCAGAAGAATATTAATAAATTCCTACATTCCTTCCAGTCTATGACACAATAGGACAGATCGATACAGTCCTACTGATTGATGCATTCCTACTCTAACTTCAGTAAAGCAAATCAAGATGGAAGTCTGATCTATCAAAATTTTATTTGCATTTCCAACTGTGAAAAACAGTTTCCTTAGCATAACTAATCCTATTGCAAAATCAATCCTCTCCAAGCCTATCTTATTATAGGAATTAACCTACTTTCAAAAAAATATGGAAGAAGTTTTTCCATATGCACATAATTTTTATTCACTTAAAATTTATGTAGCCTAGAAACAAAATTAAAGCAGGTGTGCTTGCTGCTTAAGAGAAAACTCATATTATTCCTGTTCTGCCAGTGTCTTTCTGTGTGATCCTGGACAAGCCATTCAGGGCATATTTCACCTCACAGCAGAGAACAATGCAGAGTGCTCTGAGCTGCAGATTCTCAAGCCAGGGAACACACATGGCACAGCACTGCTGCACCTGTATGAACCAGAATCAGTGCTGGTGTGTTCACATGTCATTGCATGGAGGTGATTACCTGACTCATGAGGTCAGTGATCACCTCTGCTCGTTTCACCTACAATAAAAGTACTTGCTGAAGTTCTTTATTTCATTTCTCCACTTGCAGAATGGGAAGAGTAGCACTTTCATGTTTCACAAAGATGCTGCAGGCATACAAACAAGAACCCTTGGGAAGCATGGACGGAACAGAGTATCAGAGAGGAGGGAATAGAGCACAGAACTCTAAAATCCATGCAGCACTTGAAAGTTTCTTTCCTGTAATAACTTTATCCTAGGCTTCAGGAGAAAAAAAATAACATCTGTTACTACTAAATGACAAAGTTAGAAATTACTACTAAATGACAAAGTTAGAACTGAAGACACTAAGGAACCAGCTGTGAAGAGAAAACTGATCAGGACCAACTTGACTTAGAAAATTATAAAAAAATTCTTAAGGAAATACCTTTGCTCTTGGGAAGTGCCAGGTTATTGAAATGTCTTGAAGAAAAATAAATTTTTGCTAAGAAAGGTTACTCAGGTTCAAGGAAGATTTTCTGATCAAACCAAAAGGGAGAGGCCTTAATTTCAGAATACACTGACAATCTGTAGCATCAATGATAAGACAGATGAAAGTGCAAATTGCATGTATGACAAGGCTTGGCACAGGGAATTGAACCTAAGGCTCCACATAAGTTTCTGACCTCAGTAGTCTGGGAGTAGTGTCTTTTGTATGTACAACTGAATGCTCACTCTGACCCATATGAGAAAGACACACATTACAGACCAAGCTCAGCACACCTGTTTGGATGTGAGAAATGTTACATTTATATTTCTATTTCACACTGTTGGGATTCAAAGCTGGGATTTGAGTTCTTAAAAAAACCTCAATAAATACCCTGTGTGTTGGTGTATTCATTATTCTAGTTCCAGTTAAATCTTTCAGAAGTGTCTGTTCTGTACCAGTGTAGAACAGGAAAAAGGTTTTACAGGATCAAGTCTATTTCCTCTCCATCTCTAGAAAAAAAATATCAGACAGATAGAAATGAAATTAAGAATTTTATTATAAAATTCTAGCTTTATCCAAAAGCTCACTGGAGAAGTTAATGAACTTTAAAGCAGGTACAATTATTTGCAATTTGTGTTCCACGATTTTTTTCTAGTGTAACTTTAGGTTTTAACAATGTCTGTTCAGCATTCGTATAGCTGAAAGCTCTGACTCCTTTGTGATTGCTAAAACAAGAGTTTTCCACTCACTTCAGAAAACAAAGCCCCTTTTCCTTCCCAGAAAGTAGAATGCTTTACATCTGTTAGCTGTACAACGTCTTTTCACTGAAGTTTGATGCAAGACCATATTAGTCTATAGTCTTTCCTGAAAACTCCCTTTCAGTACCTAAAGGAGACTGGCTAGAAGAGAGCTGGAGAGGGACTTTTTACAAAGGCACGTAATTACAAGATAATAGGGAGCGGCTTCAAGCTGTAAGACTAAAGGTTACAGGTTCGTTGTAATCAAGTAACAGCTTTGCTGCTATCTGCAGAGATAGTCCTGATTAGAGACAAGGCAAGAGAAAATTTAGGGGCAAAGGTAGAATTCCCACTTGGAGCAAAGATCTACTGTAGCATATGCATAACTGCTCAGCACTACACTGATCTCATCAGGGTTTCTGCACAGCAAAGAATTTCACATAAAGACATTTGTATGAGTAGGCTAAAGACAGTACTATGAGCTGGAGAAAACTAAACACAAAGAAAGGAAAAAACATGCAAACACCACTTAAACAGTGAGTTTCAACACTCTAACTGAAATAAAAAAGAAAAAAAGAAAAAACCAAACAACAAATCAAACACTTAAAAAAGGCAGTTCACCTAATATCTAAAAAGTGTATTAGAAAGCAAAAGCTGACACTGAGCCACTGTGCTCTGGTGTTCCACCCTGATATACACCATTTCTCTCATTTAAGTGCAGCAACTGGAATCAGAGGCTGTTTGTAATGGTAAAGGTCATTCACAGAAGCGAGCTGCTTACTTCACCATCAAGAGAACCTTTCAAATGGGCAAAAACTTCCCACCTTCAGTAGTCAATACATTAGGCCAGTGATTTTCAGGCACAAAAGAAAGGGCCATAAGGGATTTTAGCAGGTCATATAGGTTCTCTCCCCTCCTCTCAAAAGCATGATCAACTCTAACCAAATCATGGAATCATTTAGATTGGAAAAGACCCTTAAGACTATTGAGTCCAACTGTAATGATTCCTGACTGATGGCTGATGAACAATGCTTGAAATTTTTCAATGATATGGACCCTGTATTTTGCTGAGGACATTTATTCCAGTCTTTCACTGTCCTCTGTAAAGTTTTGTCTAATGTATAACCTGACTCTTTCACATAATATTTTAAAGATATATTATTTCTTGTCCCATATACCCTAGAAGTGTAAGACATACCTCTTATTCAAGAATATTTTTATATCTAAAGACTGTACCATCTCAGGCTTCTCTTTCACAAGACTTAATAAAGTCAGCTCCCCCACTTATTCCACACAAAAAACAAGGTTTCATGTAAATATGTTCATAAAACGTAAGTACTGTGAATCCAAATTAACACCATATCTCGTGTAAAGATTTTGCATAGAGAATTTGTCACTAAAAAGCTGTACAAGTTTCTTCCCCGTCCTTCCACTGAGCACAGCAGTTCTGCTAACTTGTCAGGTCAAGGCCATCCTGGACTCCACCATGACATCCCTTCCAGCCCATTTCTCTCTGCAATGGGATTCAGTGAGACACTGCAGGGCCCAGACACAGTCAGGCAGCTGCAAACCTCACTTCCTGCCCTTCTGCTCCCCACCTCCTCTCATACCAGCCCCCAGTAGAGTCAAGCCTGAATGAAAATATGAGAATCTGCTGGAATTTTCCTACAGATTTCCAACAGGTGCAAAGGAATCTGTGACACACAAGAATTCTTCTTGGTAAAAAGAGACCTTACAAAGTATGTTACAAGCTATCCAGGGTGATACAGGGGCACCGAATGTCTCAATGGCAAAGTTCTGAAAAATCATTTTAGAAAAACTACAGGTGCTTTTGAAAGAAGCATTCCAAAGACACAGAGAATTAAACAGAATTAATATGTTAAAAACACTGAAAGAACTTCAATGGATTTAGATAACAGCTTCAAAGCTAAATAAACTCTGGGAAACAGAGTCAGAAACATGCTGATTTGTCACATGAGGCTTTTCACAGAGCTCTTTCAGGAATACAGAAAAGGGAACCCACTCTGAAACAGTTACAAAAAAGGAAGTTAGTGGCACAGAGAAGTTCAGATCACAAAGAGTTAGGCCAAGGTCAATAAAGACAGTACAATCCCTACTCATGCTCTAAGCAACATTCAGTGTTTCATAGAATCATTCAGGTTGGAAAAAATCCTTAAGATCATTGAGATGTTCCAGTTCACACTAAGAAAATGTATGTTAACTAAACAGTGGCCTAAAATCACCATAAAGAAAAAGAAATCTCCACTGTGTTTGAATTGCTCCTATGCAAGTTCACAAAGACACTATTTGAAGATTGAAAAAAAAAACTACAAAAGCAAAATGATAGCATAACAACAAATGATTGTCAGAAGTAAAAAAAATTAAATATTAATCAAAATGTAAAAGACAATATAAAATAAAGTCAACAGTATCACTCACCACCCTTGTTCACAAAAACTAATTTTGGATCCTCTCTAATAAAGACAAAATTCCCAGTTCACACAGAAGAACAGAGAGAATTTATTTTTCTAGTGCAGTCTACACCACTTTCATACTTTTATCAAATATAAGTTCTGCCTTGATTTCAATTCTTTATCAATGTTATTTATTTTTTCACTAACAGAAAAACTTAAGTCTGTCTTAACAAAATTTCACCCATTTAAACCATTCTCAGGTGTGATACACACAGAGTTTCTGCACAGTCTTCCTCTACAGAGCATAGGGAAATGAAAGATTGATGCTGTTATTTAACAAAAATTGTATGATCTGGTCTCTCATCATCCTAGCCACAATAAGGTGCTGCCAGAAATTAAAGGCAGTGTTTAATGCCCACTACGCAGCCTGCACTGCGGGTAACAGCATCTGTGGTGTAGGGACAGGAAGGTATATGCAAATTTATTTGAGGAGGATAAAGAGTTCTTGCTCAAGGAAGTTTTCACTGCTAGGAAAACTAGGCCTGGGAAAAGATCAGTACAGGAAAATCCCATTTATTACACCCATGGATGTTTATTATCTGCCTATTTTGAGAATTAGGATTCCTGTGTAAAGATAATACGCTGTGAGGTCCTTGCTGAGAGAAAGAGGATCCATAAAAGAACAGGGGGAGAACACAGCCTTGAAGTTATGTGCATGTGAAAGTTATTGTTATAAAAGCACCAGAAAACAGGCCTGGGGTGTTCTTTCACCCACTGTGTTATTTTTGCAGTGTATTTAGGGTTTCCAACCTTGGAATAAACTTTTCCTTAATATCTTAGCCATGGTTTGGTATCTGGGTTTACCTGCGTGCATAACACTTCTCACACGCAGCAAGGAAGCACAAGCTGTACAGAAAAGGAACTGAAATCTCTGTCCTCTGCTGTCACCTCAGTTGCTTTCAGTCCCCACTGCAGGGACTGGCTTACTTGGCATGGCTGTGCTCTCCCTTTTTCAGCAAAACAAAGTGCCATGGCATTACCTTATAATACTGATACCCTGTTGCTGCCCAATTATTTGAGTGATGGTAAGAAGGGAGGGGCACTGCCTAATAATTAACCAATACAAATTGAAGCAAAAATCCTTAATAGGCCTTATTTTGTGGTCTGCTGATATTTACCAGCTACATTTCCTCCGAGATTCGAGAATATTTTTTAAGACACTAAACATACAAGGATTGTATTTCACTTCTACTAAAATATTTTTTATTTTTAAGAAAGAATAATTGCTAATGTGCCAAAAATGCCAACTGATCCTTTCAAAATCTCTGGCTGCAAGTCAGGGTTATTAGCACTTCCCTTTTACAGGTAGAAAAGCACAAGTACAGAAGGCAATGTGAACTACCATCTTGAATTAGCGCTGCAGCTTTGAATCAAAACTTGCTTCTACAGGCAGTGGTGCCTAGTTTTAGCCAGGGGAGGCAATATGGCTCTAAAAGAAGCATTTAAAATCTTTGCACCCTGTCCTTTCCCCAGTGCTGTTACTGGAAACACACCTGCCACTCAACTACAATGCAGATGATGTCCCCCATTACGCCTGTGCCATTGCACGACTGGTTCCCTTCCAGTCCCATGTCTGTAGAGGAACTGAGAACCACTGGGGCTGAAGGGATCGAGGACATGGGAGCTTATGAACCATTCTTACAAAATGCATCCATTCAGAGGATGTAGATTTATTCCTGACCCAGGCTTTGCTGCCTCTTTAGATATAAGGAGTCAACTTCTACCAACCACCACTTGCACACAGGTAAAAGGCAAAAGCAATAAAAACTGTAAAAACCTTACTGAGGTGATAAATCAGCAGAGCTTAAGGTCCCCATTGAAGAGAAAATCCTTATTCAGAGACATATATGTTTGAGTATTGCAGAAGTTAACATAGGCTGCATGAAGTGATGCTGGTGATTAGTTTCGAAGAGAGAAGGAAGAAGCAGGGATACACATTTAGCTTACTTTTCCTAAAGGAAATCAACCTTTCAGCATTTGGGGCAATGTTGAGCTTGACAGAAATACTGCATTCAAACATTTTGCCTTCAGAAATGATCTCATGTGAAGAATGGCACAGAGAGCACTACAGGAGAAGTAGCATTTCTCTCTGAAGTCCTCTACCAGGCTCTGTAAAGGTTATACCCAGTTCCCAGGACACATCAAATCCCATGGCAACCGGGATGTATTTCCCCTCATTTCCCATGACCCTTTGTTTGGAGCTCTAAAAGCAAGTATTTCAAGATGCCCTTCAGAAGGTTCCTCGGCAGCTGACCTGGTAATTTGTACACATTTCTTGTACTTGGTGCTTAAGTTACAGAACACTTTTTATGCCAGAGCTTTCAAAATGGACTCACAGGGTAGTGAGAAAATATAGTCAGCAGTCCTGTCCGTGGCAAGACATAGCCTGGCTCTTACAGATGAGGACAGAACCATTGTACCAGATACGCACTGGAGGACAGGTTTACAAATCTCCTGCATCATGTGGAGAACCTCCCATCAGAGTTCATGCTTCTCAGCACTTCAAGAGAACAGAACCAGGTGACGAAGCCAGAGCAAAACACTCGATCTTTAACTTTTAGTGCACCTCCAGACCTTAGGGATAGTGCATTTTATCTCTTCCCAGGCAGAAATGCCCTGCTCGGTCCCTCCCTTGGGAGGGACACTCTACACGTGGCACACCCCGATATCAGCAGCACCATTCCCCCTAGGAAGAAGTGCATCCTTCACCATCGCTTTGTGCCACAGGAACATCCCAATACCCTCCTCACCACCCCTCACTGCTTCCCACCTGGCAATTTCATCCCAGCTGTCCCGTTCCTCAAAGCTACCTTAACACGGAAACCTGCCCCTGGCTCCCCGCGGTACTTTATCGTCCAGCGGGACCACCTCCAGGACTCCTCCGGCCGCCCCGCCCAGCCCGACCGTCCTTTACCCCCTCACACCCTGACCACAGACCCCCGGCGAGCAGCGCTCAGTGAATGACCTCAGCCCCGCACGGCGACCCTTAAGCCGTCGCTTCATGGCCCCGCCCCAGCCTCTCCCCCGGACCCGCTCCCGCCCTCCCGCCCGGCCCCCTTATCGCCTGGCCACAGACGGCTCCCTTATGCCCTCATCTGCTTATCGCCCACGGGCGAGCATCACCGCCACCCGTCAGCGGCAGCCCGCTGCGGTTACAGCGGTTGGGCACCCGGCGCCGCCCGGCCCGGGCGGAGTGAGCGACGCCCAAGCCCGCCCAGCCGCGCCCGCCCCGCCCCGCCCCGCCCCGCCCCGCGCTGGTGCTTTGTACCCGCATGCAGCCCCCAACCGGGACGTGGCTGTGCCCGCCCGCCCGCGCAGCGCCCGCGGAGCGGCGCCGGGGGCGCCCGGCGGCAGCCCCGCCCCGCGCGGTGCCCGCCGTCACTGCCGCGGAGCGCTCGGGCGCGCCGGCGCCTCACCCCGCCGCCGCGGCGGCCTTGATGCGGCACCCGGCACCGCCCGCCCGGCTTTTTTCTCTCCTTCCACCGCGAAGCCTTCCTCTGATATCTCGGGGCGAAGGCTGGGGCGGTGACGCCCTGTGCCGGGCGCCGGCCATGCGGGCGCGGCCCCCGGCGGCCCCGGGGCGGCGGCGGGCGCTGAGCGCGGGCGGCGGCGATGCGATGCCGGGGCGGTGGGGCGCGGCCGCGCCAGGCAGCCCCCGTCCGGCGAGGCGGCGCCCGCTGGACGAGGAGCAGCATAGGAGGATGCGGGAAGGATCTCCGCGAACGGCGGCGTACCCCTTCTTCGTCAACCGCTGCGCTGCCCCGGTGGACGGACCCACCTGCGGACCGGATGCTGCGGCCATGTGGCAGGATCCCACCCGAAGCGGGAGCGGGTGGCGCAGAGGATCCGGGGCGCCGCCGACCTGCCCAAGGTGAGACCCCCCTGCGCGGGGCTGGTGCGGCGCGGGGTCCCGCCCGGGGCGGACCGTCTGCCGCAGGGCGAGCGAAGGGAAGGGGGGAAACGGCGGCACGGGAGGGGGTGTCCGCCTGCCCGCCTTAGGGACCGGGCTCCCCAGCTCGGGAGCGGTCCTTCGGCAAAAGGGCCCCCGGAGTACTCTTGAGGGAAGCAAAGCCCCGCTCTAACTCGGAGCGCCAGAGGGTGTCTGCGGGGCTCTGCCCTATCGGTGCGCCAGCAGCACCCCCTTCCTCTGCGGCCTTGTTGGAAAACAGACTTCAGGTGGCTGATGTGCGAGCAGCCTGGGGGTGGAGATGGGCAATGGCTAAACAGAAAGAGTGGATAAGTGATGAAAAGATGAGGAGAATAAGATTTAGAAAAGTCCTAATATTTGGGGGTGAGACAGACAGAGGTGAGTCTTTGAACCTGAAGAAATTCAGTTTCAGTACAGTCTCCCACACCAAAAGACATTTTCGAACAGAGCTGTGTCTGACAAACAGAGACTCTTGATGCCAGGAGTTTTAAGAGGAGTTCTCAAATGCTTGCAGAACGTATTCGTGGTGTAGGGTCAGATGTGATTTCCAAGCACGTTCTTGGCCTTGCTGTAGAGAATTGTACAAAAAGAGAAACCGCTGACCATTCCACATAACCTTGTGTCATACTGAAACATTTGCATGTGAATTCTTGTAATTGTTGCTATCTATGTTGAACCTTAGCCTGAGAAAAATCTCCCACTTTCATTGGCATCCTGTGAACAAAAGGGACTGCAAACATTTAGTGTGTCACTCCACTGGTTATGAGAATATTCCCATCACTCTAATAGGGGAAATTCAGATACTAAAAGATAAAGGTTTTTTGGCTCAGGCTTTTTTAGCAAAGACTTAGTTTCTTGGGAAGGTAATTTGAAGTATGGAAGAACATGCTATTATATAGTGCACAGGCAATTCATGCTGCTTTCCATGAGGAACTCTGGAGAAGCATGTGATGCAACATCCTTTGTGCAGTGAAGAGTTATAGGCAGCTGTGGCAGCAACCGGAACAAATCCTGAGTCCTGATTACAGTCCCTATTCTAACCCCACTAGACTTTTCCTTCCTTTTCAGATTTCCTTCCTTTCCTCTGACTTTGTCTGAGCCTAGGTAAAGACTGAAAACGTGTTTCAGTCAGAACACACACTACTTAATTTCATAACCATAAGGGCTGATTTTGCCAGGAGAGCTGGGGGTAAAATGGAAGAAAGAAGTTAACAAACAGGAATACGGTGCATGAGGGGAGGGAAATACAGTGCTGCCTCTGGTTTTGGTCTTATGTGAAGAACTTCCACTGTTCTCACTTTGTAGTCTTGGTGCCAAAGGGTTACAGTTAGAGGGCACAAGTGGAATGAGTTCTTGCAATAATGGGTGAAATTAGGCTGTTTTGTTTTGGGGGTTGTTGGTTTTTGAGGTTTGGGGGTTTTTTGCATCTGCTAGCACCTCTGGGAAACAAATCTATAAACTCAGTGCTCCACCATCTGAAATCTCATTCCCTAGCTCCCCAGGCATGCAGCTGAGAGGATACTAGGATGCAGGAAACCACAAAGATGGGTGAGCTCTGTTTCTCTAGCTCTTTCTCCACTCTAGGGACGTATTTTTGTCTTTGAAGGCTGCTCATCACCACCTGTCTCCATGCCATCAAATTTCTTTGAATGGCTGAATGAGAACTAGGGCAATGGGTATACTCTGCAAGGCTAGCTCCTTTGAAAAGCCAGAGACTCTCCATGTGCACCTTTTTAGGTGTTGGGAATGGGACAGTGATTCACCTACTCCAAAATTTTGGCCTTGAATGGTAGCCAGCATTGTGTGTTGGGGGAAGTAACTCTCAAAAGAATTCTCTATAAACTAAAATACTCTAAAATGATGACTGCAGGAGACTGTGATCAGACTTTATAAATATGTTCACTGATGAGCTTCAGGGACCGTGTCTCTCACTGGGGTGAGCCAGAGTCAGAGATCTCCTCTAATCTTCATTTCCTTCCAGTAGATTTGGGGTGAGTCGGCATCAAGTGAGTTGTGCCACAGTGGCAGGACATAGCTGATTGGCCATGCATGCTGGGCTTGAGAGTGCCACCCTCCTTGGTTGTCTTTTCTAGCAACAGGGTGGGGTATTGCTTTGCTTGGAGCTGCTGGTACCATCAAATGGGAGCACACTGGAAATACAAAGTGATGTGTGCTTGCCTCATTAAGAAATGATGGATTTTAAATGAGGTGGTTATGAGAGCAAAGCCAGGAAGAGTTGCATCTAATGTATTTATACAGAGAGAGATGGAAAAAAATGTTTTCTTTTTTTCAGGCTATCAACCAAGATTGGTATTGCTCCCATGTTGTTGTTTCCAGAAGGAAGAGTAAGGGAGGAGCTTGGATACACATAAGTGCCATAAAAGAAACTGTTGCTAAACTAGGCTGGCAAAAAAAGCACCTCTGTTATATGGATAAGGGTGGAGCTTTGTGCCTTTCTCCCATCTGCCTTTTCTTATGTACAGCATGGCCCACTAACTACATGAAAATCTCTGTTGTTCTCAGGATGCCCTTTCTAACAGCAGGGTCCCAATCCCATGCATATAGCCAGCCCACTGGGGTGCATGAATCTGGGAGTGGGGTGATGCAACCCCTCCACACAAATGATGAGGAACCAAGGATGCGTTCATTCAGTCTGCTAAGTCTGGCAGAGGTTATATACTCTGGGAAATCTGGGCTCTCTTTCTAGCTCTCTCTCCAGCTTTCAGAATAACCAACAGGAAATCAAAATAGATCTGATTTCCTGTATTTTCTGCTACAGATAAATTCCTCTCTGCTTTCTGGAGATTATGAAAATTGCCTAATATTTATAGCCCTTCTGAGATGTGCAGTGGATGATGCTGGATAGGAAAAAAGTGTAAGGATCTCTCATCCTGTCAGTGTGGGATAGAGAGATTAGGAACCTTATTCCTCTCCTGCTTCTGTTGCCCCATTAAAATGCTATAGACCTGATGCAAAAGAAACTGTAGCCCAGTCTGGGCTGCAGGCCCAGATCTGAGAGAGAGAGCACAGTGTACTTTCATCAGTTTAATTACTTGAGGTGCAGGAGGCTCTTCTGCATTAACTAGTCCCCTCCTGAACTGGTTGCCACTGCGCTGTCTCAGTGTTACACAGTCCTTTGAGGAAAAGGAGATCTGGGGGTCTATAGTAGTAAGGGAGGAGTAACTACCCAGTAACTCCTGCAGTTACAGTCTGTGCTGTCAACATGTACTCAATCTATCTGTCTCCACTCAAAAGCATGAAAGTCTCCATGCAGAAGAAATGAAACAAAGTTAAATAGTCCGCCTGCCTTGGTTGTTACCTCCTTTATTGTTTCTGCCTGGAAATTATTTCCTATGACTCAGTATGTCAGCTCACAGCATCCAAACTGACTCAGCTTGTGTGGTTCCAGAGATGGCTTCATTCCTATGCTGCTCTCTGGAGCCTTCCCTGCTCCTGCTGCAGTTGAACAAACTCAGTTTCACATCTGCTCCCACCATTCCTGTGCTGCCTTCTGCAAGTGAGCCAGCCGGTGCCTCTGCTTGATTAGGAGAGGCAGCAACAGCCTGTCTCTCAAATTTAAGTGGTCTCTGGTCCTTGTACTGGGGATGAGGGGGGTGCACAAGGAGAGTGCAACCACGTGGCAAACCAGGACAAGGAGCTGATCTGACTGAAAACTACCCATGCTTGCTGGCTCAGTTTTCAGCTGCTTAAGGTGCCTGACCTGGTTCACCAGTCAGTTGTGCCAACCCAGGGCAGAATGAGGTATATGGGAATGAGTGGCCACAGAAATAGACATGAAGGGTGCACTAAGCAGTGCCACTGGCTACAAAACCGTGCACAGCAGAGGCAGTTGTGCACAGCAGAGTGGAAGGCCCAAGAGAAGAACTGGCTCTGACTCACTCTTTCATAGCTGTGGATAGCTGAGCTCTGGAGGAAGTCTGAGGAGGAACTGAAATGTTAAAAGCCAAGCTGCTGAGAAAAGATGCAGTCTGGTATCACAGAGGTGCATGCAAGGCATGAGCTATCCTTCAGAGAGAAAATACTGGGCTGTTTCTCCAAGTCTGTCAGTCATCCCAAATTTGTGTCTTCTCCTTTATATTTGTCCTGTGGGCAGGACCTTACTTTTTCCTTAGACACATTTTCTCAGCTGCTGACAAGACTGCAAGTTATCCTCCCTGGAGCAAATGGTGAGGAAAATCTGACTGGACCCATAAGGCTGAGGCCTCAGAATGGGGCAGCAGTCTAAATGGTGAACTTCCAGAAGTCATTCTCTGACCATGTAGTATGAAATACCAGACAGTGCAGGGCAGGGGGTCATGCTGTCAAGTCTCTGTCCAAGTAAGTGCTGACTCACCTGAGATGCCAGGAGGCAGTGAGGGACCTTCATACCCTTTTTTACAGGACTGTTCCACCCTCTGGTGGCTCTAGGGAAACTCATTCTCCATTTCTGCCTTTCTCTCTCCTTCTCTTATTTTTGTTTTGTGCCTTCTAGTTTCAATACTCTAATGAGATCCCTCAGGTGATAGCTTTCCTGTCTTGCATCTTGCCTTGTCAGTTAATTCTAATTGTTCCAATGTTGCATAAATGCAGGACCTTTTCACATAGTTTCTCCTGCAGCTGTGTAGTAATGCTTCATTCTGAATCCCTTCCCAGTTACCAGTGTGGAAACAGAGGAATGTTTCTGGTGTGGTCACTTTTGGGTGGCAAAAAGGGTCTGGTTTCAGAGGAACGTGCTCCCTATAGCTGTGTGTGACTGAGTTCAGCAGGAAGCTGGAGAGGTTTGGAAGCAGTGATTTATGTTCTGCTCCTCATTTCAGATTCCCATACCAAGTGTGCCTGTGTTCCAGCCGTCCACCCCCATCCCTGAGCGCCTGGAAGCTGTACAGCGCTACATCAGGGAGCTTCAGTATCCTTTGCTGTTACCTTAGTCACTGCTGTGATAACCCAGGAAAAGGGACCAAGGGGACTTTCTTTTCCTCTGAAGAACAGAAAAGTGCCTTCTGTTGTAGCTGGAGGAGAACTGAAACTTGCTCCTTGAAAACAGGAAGCTGGACTTGGGATATTTTTTTGGTTTGCTGCTCTGTTTCTTTTCTTCTCTGCCTAAGTTACCTTTTGATTCTGTTCACTCCATGTAATAAATGGGCATGTTGTCAAGGGCCTTTCCCCACTACCCACTCTTCTAGGTCAGCACCTTTACAGTGGCATTTTGTTAAAAACACATATCTGAGATCCTGACAGCCAGGTGTCAGATGGACATGGGTGAGCTGTGGTGATGAGAAAACCCTCTCAGGTCATTGTACTCACTCATTCTTCTCTGTAGCTGTCTAAATGACGGTCAGCCACCCTGCTTTTGTGCATCTGTGGTATCCTACTCCTTTATATGCAGAGCTGCCTGTGTGACTGTGTTCTGGGAATGAAATTTCTCTGTCCCTGTTGTGCTCGAGACCAGGTATGTGCCATGGAAACACAGTCTAATCTCACTGATGAGATACAGATCTAGCTCTGGCTTCAGCTCTACTTCAAGGTAAGAAGGCAGACCTTTTGACACCATCCAGGGTGGTTGTGCTCTGGATTGGGTCCCAGTCAGTCTTAGAATTTGGTGCCATGAATGTTTCATTGCTCTGTGCAGATCAGAGCAGGAAGAGATTTGTCAAACTCTATTCTGCCCTGGTAACTGGAAAGATGAGCAGAGTATGTACTGTCAGTATGGACCTTCGGGAAATGGAGTGGAAACCTGTCTGTATGAGAAGGAGAAGAATTGACAAGAAGGAAATACAGTGGAAGTAAGGAGGGACTATAAATGGGAGAAATGCAGGAGAGGGAAGTGAGGATTTTCTTGTGTTGCTATTATACTTGTGGAATCATGACTTTCCTGTGAGAATGGTAAATAACATGAAAGTTCTTCAGACAAGTTTTCTTCAAATTCTACTTTCCAAGCTGCCAAGCCCTTAACTTCTTGCCTCCAGGTACAATCACACTGGGACACAATTCTTTGAGATTAAGAAGAGCAGACCTCTGACTGGGTAAGTGTCTACAGCAGCCTCTACAGCATTTTATCCTTTCTTTGTTGTTGGAGCCCTGCTGTAAGCACTGCTTTTTCTCCATCCCCTGCCCAAGGTCTAGTGGCGCTCAGGGCTTTCAGTACTGCAGCTCCATCCTACTTTAGATGACTTTACTGTCTGTTGCCTCGGGCATAGCTGGGCAGAGCTGTGTCTCATCTTTCTCAAGAACAAGAGTAGAGTGGTTTTTTTGTCATGAATCAGTAAATCCTGTAAAATCACTAAAATGTGCTGCAAAGATGTGCAGATTCTGCCTGCTTCTAATTGGAATGTAACTATATGAACTTCTGATGGATTCTGAAATTAGGTCCTACTCTAAACAAATTTTGTAAAAGCCAAGTATCTTTACAAGTCTAACTTCATATCTCCTGTGAGTGCCTTTGCAGAATCTAGGCTCACTAAGCTTTTGGTGGCTCATACTTTGAATGAGAAATGGGAATTCTCCTCATTGCAGATTTTGGGAAGAGATGTGCCCCGTAAGTTCCTCAAGATAAGCACCTGATGTTCATTGACTCTCTTGAACAGCATATTATGGGTCTCCCAAGACTGGCTTTTTACTATTGGTCTAGTCCATAGACTTATGTGATTCCAAATGCCTTGTTTTGTAATCAGTGCAACGTCTCCTTCATGGTACTTGTTGAACAGAGACTAGGGTTGATGCCAGAGAAGTAGGCTTCGTTGTCCTTGAGCCTTGTGAGCCTAACGCTGCTGGGTCTTGGTCCTTTGAGGGTTTTACTTGTGGTCACATTGGTGTCCATCCAGAACTTGCTGAGCTATGTACTGTGTTCTCTCTGAGAACAGCGGTTGGCCTAGTAGGCAGCTTTGCTGTAACTCACTGAAGGGAGTTCCTTGTAAGCAGCAACAGCATGTGGCAGAGACCTGGTATGGATTTAATGTCTTCCTAGAGAAGATACTTTGTTCTGTTCCCTGTAGTCAGTGGGCCACCCTCTCCTGGAAACCTACCTTACCTTACGTGTATAGTGAAAAAAGGCTGAACTGGCCATACTTGCATAACTCAAGCCCTCTAATTGTCCTTGTCTTTCCCTTGTCCCACTTTGCAGGCTGATGGACCTGGCCAAAGAAATGACCAAAGAGGCCCTGCCAATAAAATGCCTGGAAGCTGTGATCCTGGGAATGTATCCTTCCCTCTTGAAGTTGTGCGTGTCTGCCCATCCTTGTGTTTTCACCTCTGCTCTCTCTCTTATGATGCTTTGAGGCTGTTTATAATATTGTCATCAAGCCCCACATTCCTCCCTTTTTTCCTCCCCAGTTCTGCCACAAAACTCTAGCAATAAAGTCCAAATCCAAGCAATTAAGTTAGGAACCCTCCCTAGCTTCCAATTATGGCATATGTCACTTATTAGCTTAGGCGATACCTTTATTAGTTCTGGACAGTTGTCTTTAAGTACGCATCTTTCCTAGCTGTCTTCCATGTTTAGTTTATGGCACTCAGGCTATAGGTTCTTTGTGCACATTGGTAAAACCAGCTGGAAGGGCAGAGGTGGTGAGTGAATGGTTCAGAAGGGTAGCTTTTGTCCTAAAGGTGAGTGAAACAGTAGCTAGTGAAACAGATTAAAACAAACTGAGGAATAATGCCGCAGTGTTAACAGTTTGGGAACTATGGAATACAGTAAACTTGAGGTGCTAGCATTGCAACTTCTGCATCACAAAACTGCCTCGAAATTAACTTCCCTTTGTTGACTGTCTCCTTGAAGAGGCCAAGTCTGTTTTCCCTGTGGCCTAGATGAAAGTAGGGCAGCCTGCAATGAGCTGGACCCTGGGTCTGGAGAACGAATCCTGCCTGTGTGATGCGTGAATCAATAGTGAGTCTGCCGAGCAGGCTGGGAGGGTCTGGAGTAGGGAGGAAGTATCTTGTCAAGAAACTGGTATCACCAGTTGTTTCCTGAATAGTGGCTGCTGTCAGTTACCTCACCAACAACATGACCACACTGGACCGTTTCCCCATCAGCTTCAAAACCCACTTCTCAGGGAACTACTTCCGACACATTGTGCTGGGGGTGAACTTTGGAGGCCGCTATGGGGCACTGGGCATCAGCCGACGCGAGGAGCTTATGTACAAAGCACCTGTCTTCCGCACACTGAGCGAGCTCATCTTTGACTTCGAGGAGGCATATCGCCGCTGCTGGCACACGCTCAAAAAGGTGAAGCTGGGCCACTGTGTGTCCCATGACCCACACAGTGTGGAGCAGATTGAGTGGAAGCGCTCCGTCCTGGATCTAGACAAGCTAACCAGGGAAGACTTTCGCAAAGAGCTTGAGAGACATGCCCGTGATATGAGGCTGAAGGTAAGCGGCAAGGATGGAGTAGTTTGCTGCTGCATCCACTGTCTTGCTTGGCTGCTGGTGTTCTGGGGTAATGAAGCAACAGGAAGCGCTCCTAAACGATGGTGGAGTAGAGCATGAATTGGAAGCTGCAGCCTCTTTCCCTTTGTATACAGGCTGGTCCCCTAATAGATGCTCATGCAGTGCTGCAGTTGAGATTAGCTTGGACTGTATATGGTCCTTGGAGCCATAGCTGTCACTGTAACTTTTTTTTCTGGTTTTTGCATTTTTGATACGCTTGCTTTGCCTTTTTGTCTTTTATTCCCATGTAATAAATCATTGTTAGTTTTTGTGTTTTCTGTTATTACTCATATTGGGTTTCTGCTCCTGTTGCTTTTTAATTTTCCTGGCAGATTGGGAAAGGAACTGGACCACCATCTCCCACTAAAGACAGAAAGAAAGATGTCTCCTCCCCACAAAGAGGTCAGGCCAGCCCCCATCGACGCAACAGCCGTGGGGACCGACGGTGAGTGGGGCTGCTGAGCAGGAGACCTGTTTAGAGCACCTCTGTTTTACTCAGTCTCCACCTTGTTATTTGGGTTTGGATCCTTCTGATGTTCTGCTGGGTTTCTTTAGAACACGTGATACTTCTCTGACCTGCAGTAGCATTCTTCCCTAGTTTTGTGCCTTTGTGAGTTTATCATTGCTTAGGGAGTTGAGGGGACAGTTGGTTTTCTGTTTATTTGTTTGTTTTGGCAGGGAGGAGGAAGGCAGCTCAAACAGTGATTTTTTTGGTAGCTGACATTTAACCTTATGCATGGGTCTGAGCTCTGGTGTCTCACAGACCTGTGCCTCAAAGAGATCCAAAAATTACACTGCTGTCAGTAAGATTGTTTTCCTGAAACTAACCTGGGGTTCCAGAGTGGACTTCCTACTCTTCCTAACTTGCATTCTCTTCTATTGAGGTTGTTGGGAGAATTACTGGACGTTGCAGAAGATCCTGCCCTCAATAGTGCAGGACCAGTCTAAAGCTTTCCTGTGTACCTTCTCCTCTGCTGCCATCTCTATGTGCAGCATCTCCTGACTGAAAACAGTTTCTGAAGAGTTGTTACCCTCTTTGCTCACAGGCCGTCTGGTGAGAAGAAGCCTGCCGATTCCAAAGCCATGCCAGACCTCAATGGGTACCAGATCCGGGTGTGAGGAGAGCTGTGCCTTGCGTGCCTAGCTCCATAGACTTCTTGCTGGTCGCAGTTGGGACCTGGATCTACCTGCAGTGATTCTGACAAAGGGAACAGGGGAACAGGAGCAAAAGAGTGCTGATTTTCCCAGGTACTTACTACTGGGCCAGTCCCAGAGCTGGATCCCATGGGTCCCAGAGGATTCACCTGTCTGTTTCTGGGAGAGGTATCCATCTTAATTCACTAAGTATTTTTAAAAAAAAAAAAAAAAAAGGAAAAAAAAGAAAAAGTTCTGTACATTGGTGGGAGTTTGCTTCAGGAAGAATATGGAGTGAGTGGGGTCAGCAGACTTGCTGTCAACTTTTTTGCCTTTACAGCAAGTAGATGAAGCGTCTTGTCAACAGTACTTCTTCCCTGTCTGCACAGAAGTCTTCAATCCACGGAAGGCCTGCAGGGCTGAGGGAGAAGTGCTGCTGGAATGGGATGGCCCCCAAATCTTGTGCAAAAACTCCTGGTTTTGTCATTATGAACACTTTGTTTATCATTTCTCATGTGAGACAGGTCTGAATTTGCTCAGCCCGATTTATTGATTATACGAAGTCCTCTTATCCAGCAAAAACATATCCTGTATGTTTAGTCCTGCCTATTTCAAAGCATTTCATTGTCTCTGAGGGGGTAGACAGTGGGATGAACCTCTTTGCCCACTGCAGTGCTGGTGAACTGTTGCTGTAAGTCCTTTTGTGGTTGAGTGGGTCAGGATATGCCTATGCCATTACCATATGAAAACAGGCACAGAGACCTCAATTGTCCCAGCAGTGGAGACAGGGTAGGCAGGGGCTGATGGGAACCCTGAGCTTTGAGTCATCTCTTCATCAGCCTTCTGTCTATTACTTCTAGTAACTGCTACTCTGAAGGCTTGTGGAAGGCACTTCAGTCACTGAGGTATGAGTTTAAAGAGTAAAAAGTTAAAGAAGAATGTAATGATGTGAACAGGTTTTACAAGCATTTTTTCCTTTCCACAAGGGTCTTGCTCCTTCCTCCCTGTAGTATTAGGGCTAGAGTTACATACACCTGTTTGCAAGGAGCCCTGCTCAAGGAAATTGTAGTTGCTTTCCTGACATCTCAGCCTGGAGCCTCCTGAAGGCATTTCCCCACCCCAGTGCCAGAGCTGTGCTTGTGTTCTGGCTCTTTGGATAACTGCACTATGTAACAGCACCACTTATGCTAACCTTTGCCAAAGGGCTCGCATGGGCCTTGCTACCACTTACAGCTTTGGCTCTTCCTACACTTCTTTTGGGGGAGTGTTGTACTACTGATTAAGTAATGTAATGCTTGTCAGAAATCTGGAGCGTTGTCAGACCTCTCTTTGAGGCCTAGAGCCTGGGAACAATGGGGTTTCCAGAAGTCAGAACAGCATGGTCTTGAAGTGATTTAGATGAATGGATCTAGGGGATGCAAGAGCTGAGCTTGGTAGCGGGAGTATCCTTGAGAGAAAGTGTCTTGTTTTATCACAGCACTGACAAGGAGCTAAACTTTCTGAAATATTGCATATTTAATTTCGTTAGAACCAGGCTTATTCTTTCCTGTGAACTTGTTAGAAACATAATGGAGTTTAGCTCTACCAGCTTTTTGTTGCAGTATTGCTGTGCCACATCCTGAAATAAGCAGAGCTATTTCGGTGGCAGAGAACGGGTTCTTAACCCGTCTTAATCAGCTCTTCTGTCTAGTTAAAGCAGTGTTAATCCTCGAAGCACCACCCACAAGCAACTTAACTCAGGCCTTACAGGTTCCTAATTGTACATCCTTAACTGTGATGTAACTTGCAAGGTCTATCCGTACCACCACCGTCTGTTTTTCGCTATGCTGTACAGCCAGGAGGACAAACCACAAGAAGGTGGCAGAACTTGCTGCTGAGCCACGAGAAGATTAATCCAGAATAAGATGCCAGTTTCCACAGTGCAGTGCAATGCCTGTCCATTCCCTTGCACTGCAGCTACATGCAACAATTGAAATTAACAGCAGTAGCGAGCCAAGCACCCTTTTGAATGTGTCCTCTGCTCATTTCTATGTGGCTGTAAATTAACATTTAGTGTATGGATGCTAACGATGATGTTAGCTGTAAAGGTAACAGTTACCTGTAAATAATATGGGCCACTTGGAAGCCACAAACTGCCTTTGCATAATGTTTGTTATGCAGAGGACTGAAAGTTCAGATGCCACTGTGAATCATATGATAAATAGAAGTAGCATTCAGCAAGGGAAACTGAACGTCAGGTTTTATTAAAGTGGATGAAATACGGGATTAAAAAAAAAATATGACTAGGATGCACCCTCACCATGACTTTGGTTAGTTGATTGATCAGTTAATTCAAAATAACTGAAAAGCTCTTGAGAATAATTAGCAGCTTCATACAGAGAACATTCAATAGGTGGACAGACTTGAGCCTTTTTAGATGGAAAGGAGGGGAAATGTGGGGGGAGGAAGAATTCAAAACAAATGAGGCAAGTGAGGGGTCAGCTGCAAGTTAATGATGCTTTCTTGAGAGCAGGGCAACAGGGATGCTCAGCAGTATTAGATCACCAGGGCAGAATGGCTTAAAACAAAATGCTTTGTTTGACTTCGTAATTAAGCGCTTTCCTGCAGGATGTAACTGAGGCCAATAGCTTAGAAAAACAAAGGAAGTGGATGTTTAAGAAATGAATGACAGGTAGCATTCAAGGTCTCTTAATCCTCAGCTGCAGCCAGACAAGAACATCCTCTTTCAAATTTAATTGCACAATTATATATGTTAGGAGGCATTTAATTCTTTGCATGTATCCAGTGTTGGTAACTGCTCAAGATGGACATTGGAGCAGATAAGTGCCCTCTTCTAGGGTTACTATTTCAAGCCTTCTACTATGTTTCTCTGTGGGGTAGAATTCCTGCTCTTTACTGTTTCTGTATCTCCAGTTTAGCAGATGGTGCAAGAAACTGGAAAAGGACCATACCCTTCTTTCTCTTGCTCCCCCTATCTTTGTAATAAGATGAAGCACTTAAATACAAAGCTTTGCTTCTTTCCAAACAAACAGGACAGCATCCTTCCATGACAGAGAGGATTAGTGCAATCCAGCTTTATGCCATAAGAAAACTGAGGATACAATGCAAGACAAACTTTAGCTCTTCTACTTCTTTCCTCCCTCATCCACTTGCTCTGACTTCTGGTCTGTCTGCCTCTAACCTTAAGGAAAAAAAGGCTGGTGATGAGAGTCTTTTTCACTCCTGCAGTCTTTAGAGCTACAGAGAAGGAATGAAAATAAGGAACTAGACTGAAACTCATACTCCTTAGTGCCTGCAGAACAGGAAAGATTAATCTTGAGGTGTCCTATTAATTATTTAATGTTAAATATTTATAGGGTTGTTCATGTAGCTCTGTGGTGTTAATTTCACTTTTCAGTAGGTCTCCCTGATGTCTGTTCTGCAGTACAAGTCCTTTGAATTCTGTGGAAGGGAACTGTGTCCGTACACTATGGAATGGATAGACACTGCCTACATTGTATGTAAAGTCTAGGTGAGCTTTGAAAGACTTCAACAAATGCTGAATTACTTACTAATTACCTATTATTTGCAAAACTATTTTAAATGTAATGCACACTTTGAAATAGGAATTCCTCTTTTTACTTTCATGGACACAAGTCCCTGGTACCTTGGTACCTTGGCCAACTGCAATTTTTTTAATGGATGGATGGATTAGTGAGCAAAACTTTCTGCTACAGTGTCACTGATATAAACTTTGTATATTAAAGAGCGGGGTTGGGTGTCTATCAATCTGTGACACACTAGCCTTTTTTTTAATTCTGATATAAGCTAAAGGAGTCTTTAGGAACTTAAGGTATGTTAGCACGTGTTTTAGCTGGGAGTGGAGTGGTTTTTTTCAGTTGACTATTTTACCTGTGTGCCACCCTATGGCTCAGTACATAGAATAAATTACTCCAGAACTGTGGTTGAAACATAATTTCTGTTCATATAGTATTGCTGTTATCAGATCTGTTTAACATGATGAATTCTTTTTAAGTATTTCAGGTGAAAGCCTTAATCAGGTGCCTGCCCCTTAAGGTAGGCTCATATGTGGTGTTGTATAGACTGAAATATGACTGTCCTTAAAATTTCAGAGTTTAGAAACCATAATGAACAGAAGAATGCTCCTGTTGCCAAAGGGCAAGAGTCTGGATTAGATTGATTTGACCTTACTCTAGTGGCTGTGGCTAATCACTTCAGGTGGTTGCTTTAGCCACTTGCTTCTTCTAAGTGAAGTATTTCAAATGGTCTGATGATCAGACACTGGATATAAGCCGGAGGTGTCCTGTGTCCCACGTGTACTACGTGTGCGAGACCGGCTGAAATAACACCACATATTCTGGTGGCCTTGCGCTGTTGTCCTGACAACATTAAGACCTGCATTACGGATTTATAATCTTACCTAACAAAGCAAGTGCTATTCTGGCTTGATGTTTGCTCTACCCCAGAGCAAGGTGGAGATGGCCCCTCTACAGCCAAGCTGAACTCCTTAGGGAATTTAATATTTTTGTCTGTTTTCTGAGCAAGTGTTTACTTGTATCATAACCACTCTCCTTCAGTGGTGCCTGGCCCTGCCTGCTCAAGAGCAACTCAGCCTAGGCCCAGAAAGCTACTGAATCCCCCACAATCTCTGCAAAGCAGAGTTCCCTCCAGGTCAGGGTTGAGATGGTGCTAGTGGGACCAGAGTGGTCCCCTTCCATGCACATCAGTATTCTACTCTAGCATTGATAGGGTGCTCCAAAACCATTTACATCTTTATCACTGGTACAGCTCAGAACTAAGAAATGGAAATTTTCTTTCTTTAAGAACAGTATCACGTGTGTCTTTTTGTAATTAATCAGTGTGGTTCTGTGTTCTTATGTAGCCAACGCAGAATTTTTATTTAGGTTTAGTTCTTACTGCACTCCCATGGCCCTCATGTTGATACTTCTTCCTGCTTCCTTTGACACTTAGACAATAAAATTCCTTCTGTACTGCTCTCAGTTTGTGCAGAGAAAACAAGTTGTCTGTACTGTCCTTCTTTCTGATTTAAATTTTCCCATTATAAGTCATCTAAGAAGTCAAAGGGACAGCCTTGAGTGATGGTATCAGGCAGATTATGTAGAGATGCCCTGTACTTGCTACAGTGTGGACATGGAAGAACTCACACTCTTCTTTAATCATCTGAACAGGTGAGTATGTCTGTGCACACAGAGGCAACTGCCAGACATTAAGTATATATGTGGCTGTTTGGCAAAGGCTAGAACTCATGTTTTCCCCCTGAACTGCCATCAGTCCAGCTGGATGGAAAAAAAAAATCAGTGCAGGCAGCAACAGAAATTTCAGTCTTACAATACTGTAAGGGTTAATACAAACCTCTGCTTGCACTGCTCAGCTCTTCAATACACAATTCAGTTTCCCTTCCTGGCCTGAAAAGCGATTCTGCTCAAGGTCTGTGTTTAGTGACCGTCCAGACTGATGACCTTAGCAGGACTTCCCAAGACAAATGCTGGGTTAATAAAGGGCAGTCAGCTGCAAGATTCAGTGCAAGGGGGTCCAACTTTATTCAGGCTATCATCTTTCAGGCATAACATACCCCTTCTCTCTTGGGAAATGAGTAATAGCTGGGATCAGGGCCAGGATGTAGGCAAGCCTACAGTGTGTAGAGGAAGGGAAAAAACATTTCCTAACCTGCTACTCCAAAGAGAAAGGCACATGCAATAGTCCCTTTTAGCCATGTTAATGATATGAACAGCTTCTGCCCTGAGGGAAAGTAATTGCACAGTACTAAACCTCTGCTTCAGATGCTTGCTTGAAAACACCCTCTGCCCCATGTCTTACAGATATTGCTAAAAATCAGGTAACTCCTATACCACCTATAGGGGGCAATTGTTAGACAGTGGAGTGAGAACACCAAAACAGTGATGTGGCCACAGACTTTCTGTTCCCTTTTAGATCAGGCTTTCCCCCTGCTTAGTGATTTTTCCTGCAGTTCTAGGTTTTTAAGTCAGAGCTTATGCTATTGGACCTTAGGTGGAAAATCTTTATTTTGCAAAGGATAAACAATTGGTCAAAGCAGAAATTTAAAAAATTAAGAAAAACGAACCTAGTCAGTTTTACACTGAGGCCCAAAACTGCAAAACTTAATGCTTTCACATGTAAAAAGCACATAGAAATTCATTTATGAGAGAGTGAGACTGAGCCTTAAGAGTGCCATTCATGCAGAGACTGCAGGATTATGGTAGACAAAGGTGTATAACATACTAGGGATAGTAGGCCATGACAATTCAGTTAACTCAGCTGAATTGGCTTTCCTAGATTATCTTTTTATTTTGGCAAAGAGTAAGTCTCATCCTATCTCTGACTTCATTCTAGGGGAGGGAGGAGAGGAATAGCTGTAGAATAACTACTGCATTCATTTACCCCCAGTTCAAGAGCAGCTCCTGAAACTGACCAAAAACTGAATAAATAGAAGTAGAATAAATATAAGTAGAAGGCTTTACATCCAGAAAGAAAAGAATAAAAAAATAAATAACATTGCTACAGCTTGAAGCCAAGTCTTTTTTGTGTGTACAAATGAAAGATTAGATGGAACAAATACATCTTTTGTTGTAGCACATGCCAGTGTCTAGCCTAGTCCTTTTCCCATTTGCCAAATGAGCACCTTGAAAGCCACTGTGATTGTCTAACCAAAGTTACAAAGCATTTCCCAGCTCTACTATACAGCATTCCTATTCCCTTAGAGCACAAGAATATACAGTCTAAATCTGAAAGAAAATAAATAAATTCTAAAATAAATAAAAGCAAAAAAGGAGCTTCAAGACTAGAATGAAATTTTCAGTGGAAGTTGGAGGACAACTTGCCTTGACAGGAGAAGCCAAACTTGTTCAGCTGACAAAAGGAAGGAGCTTGAGGCAAGCCAGCTGTTAAATCTGTCATCTTGGTTATCATTATAGCAGGTGTCTTCTCTACAGAAACTCAGTATCACACTTTGAAACGCAGTGCAGTACATCCAGTGCAGCTTGTGCATTGCAGCAGGACAGCGCTGTGGGAAGCCCTACAGGCCAGGCAGCTACAGTCTGGTAAGGAGCAGGTCACAGCCAGCAATTCAATTAACCTGCACAACAGGAAGCCTCCTGAAAGGACGTGGTATCTCACTGATGCTGGTGTGCCCATCCCTATAGGTAAGCAACAAACGGCTTCCTCTGCATTTGGATGAACCGTGGATATGTCTGCAAATTTCTGACCACTACATCCGATACACATTCATTACTGAGGTGGTGGTGATGGGAGGAGATTTTGCACTGTAGAAACAGCCCACTTTACAGACTGTTTGCCAATGCCACTCAAACATCATTAGGAGCAGGACACATACCTTGATCCACTCTTAAAAGAGATTCTTTCTGAGATGCTGAACTTGTTCTTAGAGCCTCTAAGAGACTCCTCAGAGAAGAGGAACTAAGGTCAAGTGTACTTCAGAGCTCTGTCTTCACAAAGCAGGTGGCATGCAGAGCACTAACAGTAAGTCTGAAACTCAATTTTTTGTTTTATATAACAAGAGTTATTCCCATCTAAGTGTTCGTTTCAGAGCTCCCTCCCCTCCCACTTAACTCGTCAGGAGTGAGGGAACCCACTATCTTATGTCTTGACCCTATGTAAATGTTGAGTTTATAGTAAGACTTAGCTCTAAAGAATTCCACCCATAGCTTTTAACTGAAGAAATACAGCTGCAGAAAAAAATAAACATCAGTAAGTCAGAAAGATAACTGGATATGGTAGTCATGGGAAAACAGCTGCTGGAGAGATATCTCATAAGGAAAAGGCATGGAGAAGACAACCTCAAACAGCAGCCAAGTTTCATTTATTAAGAAAAGGAAAGAAGCTAGAGCAATTATATTGTTTACCACTCTTCCCATTCCATGTAATTGGGAAAACGGAATATAAAGGGCAACCTCCTGAAGTGATGAACTTAAAACTCTGAGAAAACAAAGGAAGTCCAATTTCTATCTAAATAGCATAACTAAATACAGCCTAGCAGCTGCGGTGCAAACTAAGCTGTTTTTTAGCAAAGGTATTTTGTCAAATGTGTTGCCTGTACAGCTGCATGCTCCTGCAGCTTAGGAGACTGCCAACAGAGGATGTACACATACTCCAGTGGTCTCTGGCATCACTTCACCTAAGTACCAGTCTCCCTGAGCTCTACATCACTACTAACATGAGGTAGTTGGTGACTACCTCTATGATACTTCCCTTTCTGAGCATTGCAGGTATTCCTGCTGTTCCACTTCCATAATAATTTACAGATCCCTTCGTAATTCATCAGAAACCTGTGTTAATGGCAACTAGTCATGCATTTAGGTCCAGAAACAGTGTTAGGAACCACATCTGGAATCTCAGTTATACATGCCATGATGCTCATTACTGCAGGCTCTGATTAAATACTCGATGCTATTCTTAAAGCATCACAAAACATCTTATTTTCTCCCAACAACTATACATACACTAGCTGCTATTTTAGAGTTAGGGACCTTCTACCTGCCCCACGTTCAAACTTCTCCAGTCCCCCACAGTCAGAGGCATTCACAGGTCTCCAGATCCATTTGATATAAACTCCAAATTGCTCTAGAACACAGGGGTTTTGCTTCCTGAACAGGCCAATTCTATAGGGGTCTATACTAGAGCTTCAGGGGCAGTGGTCAAAATAAACACAGTGATTAAGACTTCACCTCTGCCTTTGTGTCTGTATGCAGTCACTGCAATGGTTCTGCACTTCTGCAATAGTTTCACCTATAAGTGCCCAAGGGAGCATATGTAAGCCAGGGCTTTGGGAGCTGCAAGTCCCTGTGGGAGCTTTATAACCTTCAGAGAGACAAATAAGGGGACTTGCAGGCATTGTTCTGCAATTTCTCAGCACATGACTCCAATATCCAGTGTTCAGCAACTTAATCATTCATTCCAAGTACATACCAATTACTTCATGCATGGAAAGAGGAAGCATTAGCTTGACCTGCGCAACACTGGATTTTCCAACAAAATACAGCTGGAAGCTTACAACCTCCCTGAGATGCCTTCATGCAGGTTGCCCAAAAGTCAAGTCTTTGATTTAAATAAAACGGGAAAAGCACTTGTGATGTTGGAATTACATCACAGGATTGGCAGGCTGCTTCAGCCAGTGCAGGGGCAACCAGTTCAAGTGATGGTGCATTGTGCACACCTTATGGGTCTTAATAGGTGGGGCAGGCAGCTTTCACATCCCCCCCCATCAACTGACCATCAGACCTGCCAGCAATTAAAATGGAAGCAGATAGCTAAATTTTTAAGTGCCAACACCATGTGTCACAGCATTTTTTGTTTTGCTTTTGGTTGGTTGTTTTTAAACTCTTAGTGTCTTCCAAGCTTCCTATTACAATGTTAACAGCAGGTGGGAGTCATCTGCAACCAGGCTGCCTTCTGGCAGCCTTTTTTGGAGCCTGGCAGAAAATAAAGCTCTCAGTTCACCCTTTCCCACCCTCCCTTTACAAATACAACCACTGACAAAATCAGAATAAGAGTACTTGCAGAAGTTAATGAAACTGTCAGATAAACATAGCGATAGAAATGCACAGCTTTGCATCCCTCCCCATATACCAATGCCATGCCAGAACCATTACTTGTCAAAGTAAGGGCAAACAAAGCTGCAAAATTATTCACCCTCAAGATTGCTGCCCACTTAGAGAAAGTCCCAGTTGGGTAGCAAAAGCCATTGACACATCACCAGACAAATACCACACCATCTGGCAGGGGCACGAAGGGAATATGCAGTCTTAGGTACTCGTAAGGGCACAGAACACAATCCTCACACCCTGCCCTTGTTTTTGTACAGTTTACAGAAGAGATCTGTGAACGATCAGCAGTACTTTCTTTCTCTGGGGGAGAGCGAGGGTTCCTTTTTTTTTTTTTTCCCAAGACAAGCCTCATGCCAGAAAAACCAGCTCTTCTCCAACTCTGGGATTTTGGGATATGCTGGGAGACAACAGCTAAGCTCACTTCTTCTCTCTCTTCAACCCTCATTACTACTATCTTGTGTAGCTAATTTTTCCTCTTCTCTTTCACATCTCAGCCAGCTAAACCTTGTTGAGCAAGTCTTCAGAGGGTTCAGCTGCCAGAAGTACAAGGTGCTGTCATTAGTTTGCGGTTTTTTTCTTATTTTATTTTTCAATAAAGGAAGTAACATTTAAAATATGAAAGTCTTCAATACAGACCAGGGAGAAAGAACAAAATTTCAAGTCTCCTTGTACCTTCCCACAAAAACCTGAGGTGGGACCACATTTCCTGCCTCGTTTGTGAATGACTGATTGATAATATTTCTGCCAATATTGGTCTCATCTCTTAGGGAAAAACTGAGGACCAAATGTCAGGCTGAACTGGGGAATTTACTCTAGAAACAAGTACAGTTCTACTGCTTTTGTACTGGCCAAGCCACTGCTGAGAAAAGCACACTGATAGGACACCAAAGGTACACTGGGATCCAAACGACTGAGAATCTGGCTCCAAGTTACACAGCCTTACCCTTTCTCCCAATGCCTGTCAAGAGACAGGAGTCAGTCCTACGAGTTCTACCTAACAAAACATGGCTGGGGCCAGAGGAAGGAAGGAGCAATAACTTCAGTCTGGCACAGGTGGATGCTACAGGTTGGCTATGGACCCCTGGCTGAATGGGAGTGCACAGAGAAAGAGTAGGGCAAATGACGAGTATCAGCTCTTCCATCTGAGGTCTCTGCTGCCTCTCACATACCTTCCATTTTCATCTCTCTTTTGGGACCTCCAGAGTTAGCCTTCTGGGCTTGTCATGCCTTACAGGGTGATTTTTTTCCAATGGATATTCACTGGGAGGATCCTAAATATTTTTCCTACAACTGCCAAACTAGGTACAATTCTGAGACTGCTATAGAAAGGAATGGAGTCTTCCCCAAGGCCTCTAGCCTTTTGCTGCCATTCTAGAGCTGCTGTGGGTGGCTCTGTAGAACCCCTGGCTCCCTTCCTGGCAATCCCATTCCCTGGTCCATTAGTCACAGCAAGCAGTTTCTTGTAGAAACTGTTATACCACACAAACCCTTCTGTCAGCAAGGCAGCCTTTACACATTATTAAGTAAAAGACATTTCTAAGCAGTTAGCAGATCCAACATTCTAAAAGGCAACAAAACAACTAGCCCTGAAACGACCATACTTCATAAACTACCACTGAGAAATTAAAAGAACTATTGTTTTGGTGTAAAAGAATATTGGTGTATACATCCCATGCTCCTTGGTAGCAATTAACGAACTAGAAGTGGATAGCACTGCCCTTCTCTTTTCCAGCTCCTTGAAGATCTCACACAGGGACAAATAAACATGAGAGTTATGTTGGTTCCCGCAGCACAAAAACACCTGCTAAACAAAGCAGTGGAACAAGGATCCCTTTAAGAGATGGTAATGCCTGAATACAACTGGAAGCCCACTGGGAAGACAGCTCAGGGTCGCAGAGATCCAGAAAACACCAATGCAAAAAGCACTCCAACTCTCCCATCCCTGCTTTTAGTGAGGGTGTGAGGGGAGGAAGAGACTTTTAGGGCATGATAAGGAAGAGTTTTCTTGCAAGCAGGTTCTGCAATCCAGAGTGTCAACTGCTGTATTCAGAACAGCCTTTCTTTAGGGAAAGGGAACCAACACTAACTCTCTCTCAGGCTGGAAATCTCCAAGCCAAAGCTAGCCAGCAGGCAGAGATGATCAGATGAACAAAAAGGATTTGGTAAGCCATTTGCCATCAACAGGACATCTTCAGAGAGCAGGGAAAGGCGGCCAAGCAGCTTCAGGGCTCCATCCTTGTATAGCCTGCGACCTGACAAAGAAAATGGAAGGAAACATCAGCCAGAGACTCATGCTGTAGATTAACTCTATACACTCCCAGAGGGATGCTTGTCAATTCATTCCTATTCTTTCCCCGATGAATGAAGACAGCCTGCACAAACACTGCATGCACCTTTGAGCCTAGATGTGAAAGCAGTGAGCATCCTACAATAATAGCTGTTCATGGTTTCATATATTTGCAGGCATAGGAAGCAAGAATATACTAAATTCACCAGGTAGTTGCTTACAGGAGAAGTTCCTTACTGTGTCCTAGCAATAGCTTCAGATGCCCAAGGAGGAATTCATCTCTTCATTCCTAGCCTGTTCCCCAAACTCGATTCTGACATGACCCAAACCAGCTCAGAGACAGTTCTTGGATGCATTTACATGCAGGCTTTCATCAACGTAACTCCTGTTTCAGGTAGCAGAGAAGAGGTGCCATTGTAAGGTAACCAGAGTCACCACCTTCCAAGGCCAGTGTGTGGTCTCAGACAGACCAGAAGTCCAAGTCTTGAACTTAGGAGCCAGCACTGCCTGTTATCAGGAGCACAAGTGAGATACTTACACAGAAGAAAAGAACCCATTCTGTTTGAGCTTCCTCCAAAGTCTACATGAACCTAAGCAGCTTTGTTTTTTTCACAGCAAAGATAAACATTGTCTTCTCAAGATACACAAGCAAATATTGCTTCCACCTTGTGCATCATTTCAGTCAAAGACACTCTGTAGATCTACCCCAGCTTAATGAAATGCACTGGCCTGTCACAGGGATAAGCCCTGCACTGCCACACTCACCTGCCCTGTTTTCCACAGGCTCTGCTGAGTAGAAAATGTAATCAACAGTGGCTCCAAGCCCCATGGGCATTGTTGTGACCTCTGGGCGTCCCCTCTGTGGCAGGAAGTGGCTGTAGACAGAGGTCAGGTTGAGGCCATGCTGGATAACACCTGAACACCTGCACACAAACAGACCATTTACCAAGGAAGGAAAGACAATTATGCCTTTTTGGTACTGCAGTCACAGCTGAATGTTCCCTTGCTGATGCAACTGTCCAAACTATTTCTACTTTTTGAACACATAGAAGAAAGTATTTCAGAACTATTCACTTCACTTACAGCAAAGCAAGGCAGACTATGAACTTCCTTTGTCTTCAACACCCAGTCCTGTCTATGCCCTTCATTCTCGACCTCACCAACACAATGCTGACAGAGCAGCACCCAGCTGTTGGGACATGGGACATCCTGGAAGGATCTAGCTCTTCCAGATAGCCCTCCTTACTTTCTTCCACTCTCACATTTATTTCAGTCTTTACTTCAGCCAGATTTTCAGTACTCAGGAAAACAAGACCGAGTTTGAAGAGAGGGGCCATTGAAGGTGCACCAAATTACCTTGGGATGAATGGCTGGGGATCAGGGTCTTTCACCATGGCAGCAGGCTTGGGCCAGTGTGCAGGGCGGTCTGCAAAGGAATAAAGAGATTCCAGCCAGACCTACACAGATCCCAGAAAAAGCTCCCCATCCCAAGTCTGAGAAGCTTCTCCTGAGACCAAATGAATCTTTTTGCCCAAGAAGAGCAGATAGCTACCAGTCACAACCATCTTAAAGAAAAATATCCAGAGGAAACACCAGCTCTAAGACTAAAAGAAAGGTCCTTAGAGCAGATCAGTGCAAATAACAGAGAAGTCATATTCTGTCCTAAGGACACGTTCTTAAAGCATTTAATATTATTGAAGCTCAGGGTACTTTGACCTTTGCTCTCAAAGAAAGTTTGCTTGTCTTAGCCTACAGCTTACTCAAACAGTGTCTAGAAAGGCTGAACAGAAAATGGAGAATGCAGAACCAGCCATGCCACAAGGCCCATAGGTGAGGCAGTGTTTACTGGGTACCAACATCCAGAGACATCTATGTTGTGCCCATTGTGTGACATTAATCTTCAGGTTTGTTCTCCACCACCAAAAATCTTGAAGCAGAAAAAGTGAAATATGTATACATATGTGTGTTTCACTTCATAAGAAACAGCCTCAAAAAGAGGCTGAGTCTCAGTGCATCTCAAGGAACGCAGTCAGTGTGTATAAGGGAGGTAAGATTGTACTCCTCTGAGCTCTCATTCAATCTAATCACACAGTCACAGAAGGTACCCTTCTGCCTTCCCCTTTCCTCACCAGGCATTACCTCCACCTCACGTTTTCCTTGGCATTATAGAATCATATAACTGGGTTAGAAGAGACCTTAAAGAATGTCTAGTTCCATCCCCCCATCCCACAGGCAAGGATGCCAACCACTATATCAGGTTGCCCAAGGCCCCATCTAACATGGCCTTGAACACTTTCCACAACTTCTCTGGGCAACCTGCTGTAGCGCCTTACTACCCTCTTAGAATTTTAAGAAGTTTAAAACAATTTCCCCTTGTCCTATCACTATATGGCTGTGTAAATAGTCACTCTCCCTCTTTTTTAATAAGCTCCCTTTAAGTACTGAAAGGTAACAATAAGGCCTCAGTTGAGTCTTCTCCAGCCTGAACAACCCCTACTCTCTCAGTTTCTCCTCACAGGAGAGGTGCTCCATTGAGCTAGGAGAGTCACAAGCTGAAAAGTCTCTCATTAATACCTGGTTTAACATCTGTCACACCTTCCAAGAGCACCAGGTGCGGGGGTCGTTCACAGGCAACATCACAAAAACGAAACTGTAGCAGGAAGTCACGGCTGTATTCACGTCTCCCTGCAGAGAAAAGTACAAGTTAAAAAAAATAACTGCAGCAAAGTCACATCTACCAGGAACACCTATATACATTTCAGACCTTTGGGCCTCTTAGACCTCTTTTGTTTGAGAGAGGCTTTTGTGCCCAAATATTTTAATACCATGAGAATAAAAATCACTCAATAAGTTAAATGCAGAACAGAACAGATGTGTAAATGTAGAAGAACAGAGCACAGATATTGCTATCCCTTTAGCTAATGCAACAGTCAAAGTCAGCACAAATTAAGAATGTCCCCTCTGAAACACCACAAGTTCAAGGGACTTTCAAGCAGATCAGTCAGTGTGCAAGTCAAGGAAATGTCTGTCAAAAAAGAAAAAACTATTCTGGAGATCAGATTGACTATAAGTTCTACATGCAAGATTTTAACAAAAGCTATTTTGTGGGGACTCCTCTTTTTAATCCGCTCTAAGGATGGTAGAGAACAGACATGATAGAGAACATGAAAATTAGGCTCTTAGGAATGATTTCTTAACAGTGCAGATGAAAGCCGTGGTTGCTGAACACAGTTTACAACTGCACAAAAGCATAAGTCTGGGAATAGGAAAGAGATACTGGTTACTGGTATGGGAACATCCAGCTCCTGACTAGAGAAAGAAAGTGGCAGAAATGGGGCTACAGCAATAGATTCTGGAAAAATTATATTTAATTCATATACCAAGGAAATGGATAGAAGAAGAGAATCTTTGCTGAGTGCCTCATGCAACACATGCCCAAGCTATTCAGAGAGACAGCAAGGCCCACAAACCGCCCATCCTCACAAACTCATGTTCTCAGTGCATACTGGAGCTTACCCGGTTTCTTTGGCTGGCACTGGGTGACATACTGGCAGTTGTCTGTCACACCCAGTGAGCTTGGCCACAGCGGGGCCAGCAGTTTACGTGAATACAACTGTTGGGAAAAGTCTTCCTGACCAGACACCTGCAAAGAGGCCAGAAAAGGAGAGGAACCATCAGCAACACAGGGCAGAACTTTTGCAAGCTATAGTCAATGTATGTATATACACCTGCAAAGGGTAAGACAGGAGAATGCCCTCATAGAAAGGCACAAACTAAGCTATTCAGAATATGGTGCAGCAATAATAAACCTTCAGCTGTGGGGGGAGGATACAATTAACTAAAAGTCATCTGACGATACTTCGCAAGCATCTTGTTGAACTGATGATTTAGCTTGAAAGCCAATGATGTATTTGATCCCAGACACCGTAAGAGGCAATCGCAAGAGACTTTAGCACAGGTGCCCATTTCAAACTGTTTTCAGCAAACATCCACATAAAATTTCAGTAAGTCTTGGTGGAGTTGCACTCCAGTCACTCAGGCACAAAAATTCCATAGCAAAGGAAAACAAAGACTTGAAATTAAGTGGTCTATTATCATAGGTCTGCCTCAAGAGAAACCAAAAGAGCAGTGGTGGAAACAACAGGGACACACTCATCCACTTCTTTCCCCTGCAGTGCTGGAGATATTAGGGAAGACTGCTGAGTAACTGAATTCAGAATTCAGATTATTTCCTCACAAGAGAAAGAATGTAGCCATGCATTTTTCTGGCAACATGCAATAAAGAGCTACCCAATCCCACTTCTGGTTGGCAACTACCTTCCAGGCTGGCATTCCATGGTAGGAAAGTTCACCATTCCGGATGAATTTGTAGAGTGGAGAATCAGGTACGGAGTTCAGGTCTCCACACAAGATGACAGGATAGTAGCTGCCTTCAGTAGTTCTTGCAATTTTGTCAATCTCTGCTAGGAGCAAGGCCACCTGGGCTAGTTTGATATCTCCTCGGCGTGGATTGAACAACACATGAGTGTTGGCCACACACAAAGGACTGATGGCCTTCAGATCTAGGCCCTCTGGGAGCACAGGCTGTAGCAGCAGCACCAAGCCCACATTATCCCGATTGAGGATGTCCAGGCCAGGACGGAAATATTCTACAGGGCTGAGGCTGATCAGCTGAAACCTGCTGTGCTTATAGCACACTGCACATCCATCTGTCTTCGTCCCAGTTCTCCGTTTGTAGAAGCATGCAAAGCCTGAAAAGAAACCATCACCTATTAAAAGGTTTATCCAGTCACTACCTCAGACTCCCCCTATAAGCTGGGAGTTCAGCAAGACTGTGTAGAAAAGGTTCCTACTACATTTGGGTATAGTATTATATCCAATTCTGTTCCAATAATCAGCATTTATTATTAATCACAGGGGGTATTTTCTCTCTCTTTGTCCTTCTAGGACCCTCTCAGTTTTGTTACTCTGATCTTTCAACCCTGAGAAACATCAATTACAAAAGAAAGCTTAAAGATCTAGGCGGACAGTTCAGAAGTAGGGTCAGCAGCCACCTGGCAAACAGGAAGAGGTCTCTTGAAACTGAGTGCTTTGAAGACAGTAAGCAAGAAGAACTTCTTGGCCAGTCCCACGAGCTAGATGTACAAACCAACAAAAGCAGGACATACCCATCTCCTTGAATGTTGGTTCCAGTTGCTCCCAGTAATGGTTCTCTTGTACCTCCTGGAGACAAAGAACCTGGAAGGAAGGCAGAGACCTCACTCACTCCACAAGTATTTGCTAGTTACCTTGTTCTGGGGAAGGAAGAAAATGGAAAAGTACACTCACATACCAACCCTGCAACCAGAAATGTCATCATCGCAACTCTGTCCTGTACTTTCCAGATGAAGAGCAATAACTTTCTGGGCCACATTAGCTTATCATTCAGTTTTCCAGTGATGAGGCAAAAGATCCTTCATCCCACAAAGAGGACTCAAAGAAGAGAGAAATTCATGAAGTCCTCTTCTATGCAGGCTTCCCCTCCTGTGCTGCCTTAGAAACCTGGTCCTTCTTCCTCTATTTCTGCTGTTTACAGAAGTTAAGCCCTGCCATCAAAGTATGACTAGTTTCCACAATCAAAGCAAGATAGACACCAAAAAAAAGGTCTGTGCAAGTCCTCAAACACTCTCAGAGCAATCAGTGTTCAGTTACCAAGCAGGTAGTATCTTCCTAGGACCTCCCCCCATCTCTTTCTTTAATACTGCTAGATCAAACAAGGAATTCAAATTCTGGTGACACTGACGTAGGAAGGGCTCAGTCATACTCACATCAGGATTCCAGTGCTGGATCTCTTGCAAAAGGTTTGGAAGGCGGTAGTTCCAGTTCAGGATATCTGGATGACAGTGTACATAGAGATCAAGGCCCTGTTCCACCAGGTCCTGGGCAAGGATGTTGTAAGACATGACTCGAAATTCAAAGAGAGGAGTGTTTTTTGAGACCTGTCCTAGGACACAGGGCTGGACAGAAAGATCCTCCCAGTCTCTCCATAAAATCTCTACATGCAAGAGACAAAAAGCAAAGTTACTGACACGCTGGGCACCTTTCTGATACTTTTGTTCCCCTGGGACCCAGAAAACAGCCATTCTCATTCCCTAAGCTAGGGTATTAGCCCCTGAGCAAACCCTTACCCACTCTGGTTTTCAGGTGCTCTTTCTGGATGCCTTTGAAAATAGTTGTCAATGGGGATGGCATAAGACATGACCAGAGTCAAGTACACTGAAACA
This sequence comes from Manacus vitellinus, assembly GCF_001715985.3. Lineage (NCBI taxonomy): Eukaryota > Metazoa > Chordata > Aves > Passeriformes > Pipridae > Manacus > Manacus vitellinus. The sequence goes on from NW_021940750.1 coordinate 20,671,749, forward strand.
CTCAACCAACCTTTCAGTGCATTTTAGATTATAAAGCCAGCACTTGGGAACAGTTCTTGGGAAGGGAACATATAGTGATATTCATACCAGACAGTCTAACAGCACAGAGACCAGTAGCTGTGAGCCCCTCCTCAGCAAACACTCACTTTACAGTTTTCACGAGCAAATCCTGTCAATTCTGCTGGGAAGATCAGTGTCTTGCTGACAGCAAGTCCAGACACAATAACCTGACCACATTCACTACAAATGCCAATCCCAAACTGAACATTAGATTCAGAGCCATTACTGACCATGGTAGGGCACCTCTGTCAGGACAGGACAAAATGGTACTGCATCCTGAATGGGCTGGGCTGGGAGCTCTGCTGGCACAGTCTCTGCATCACACGCTAAACTCCAGGCCAGCACAGCTGGGTCATCATTCAGCACTTCTGCGTTGATACCAGCACAGCCAGCTATCTGCTGATCTGTCTGTGGCACCACAGCTGCCCAAGGGGCACTGTCTGCTACAGTCACTGTTTCCTCTGCTGATAATCTTGCCTGTTCAGCCACTGCATGATCTTGCAGTTCTGAAGAAGCCAAGGCTGCTTCTGAGAGCTGCTGATCAGCACACGGTGTGGCTTCTGGAGACGAATTCAGTTCTCTGAGGCTAGTCATCAATAGCTCTGAACCTTCTAACCAGCCACTAGTGATTGTAACTGATACTTTCCCCACTGCTGGAACACTCTCACTGGCTGGCAAATTCCCTGCTCCTTCCTCCAACCACTGCTGGAGAAGGGCTTCTTGCTCTTCTGAGACCAATCTTCCTCTGGACGCAGCAAAGACGCCTTCTATCTGGGTGGACGGGCTCTTCGCCAGAAGCACATTCTTTCGACAGGTAAAGAAACCATCTGTCATTTAAAAACAAAATCAATATAAGACAGCCAGAAATCCTTTCCAACTCACTCTTTTCTTTTTCCAATGCATTTGCTGTAACTCTGTGCAATACAACCATTCAGTATATCAACCCAAACAAATTACTTCTCTGAAGAAAAATAGTTTCAATCTGAAAAACTTCCCCTGCCTGCTCTGGAATGCTAAGCCACAGTCCAAATCTCGTTATGTTCGTCAGCCAGTGAAACTGCATATGATAGTAATGGCTTTACCAAATCCAGGGAATGCAATTCTAACTTATGCAGCACCACAGACAGTCATCCAAGCTAAAGGGCTTTGTAGAAACTATCAGCTCTCAGCAGCACCTATAAAGGCACAATCTGTTGAAGTTAGCTGAAGTTAGCTGATCAGGTGTGTGGGCTAAGAAGCCAAGGTCTTGTAGATCATAACTTGGAGCAAGTTTCTTTCCAGGGATTGAGTAAGAAATAGCAGTCAGCTAAGAGAATGAAATATTCTCTCCTATGAGGAGAGGCTGAGGGAGCTGGGGTTGTTTAGCCTGGAGAAGAAGAGGCTCAGGGGAGACCTCATCACTCCCAACAACTACCTGAAAGGAGATTGTAGCCAGGTGGGCGCCAGTTCTTCTCCCAGCAGTAGGACAAGAGGGCACAATCTTAAGATCTGCCAGGGGAGGTTCAGGTTGGATATTAGGAAGAAATTTTTTACAGACAGACTAATCAGACATTGGAATGGGCTGCCCAGGGAGGTGATGGATTCACTGTCCCTGAAGGTTTTTAAGATGAGACTGGATATGGCACTCAGTGCCATGGTCTAGTAACCACAGCGGTAGTGGATCAAGGGTTGGACTTGATGATCTCGGAGGTCTTTCCCAACCCTGTTGATTCTGTGATTCTATGATATCAGAAGAACAGGAGAATGTGTTGTAGAAGAAAAACTGTTCTGTTATTAAGAGATGAAAAATGAAAACACAGAGGGACCAACATGTGCCTTATTAGAGAGAATATACGCACAGAGGAAGTCCTGATAAGAATTACAGATCACCTGATGACTGACACATGAAGCAAAAAAATAAAAACATTTTAAACTGCTTTTAATGTAACAACTGAACATACTAATATTCATGGAGTAAAGCAGAAAAAGACAGACTCTTTTCACTTATATCTATATAAGAGTTGTCATTTACATTTTGCTATGAATTCTGCACAGACAGTAGTCCCTACTGTTGACTAGCAATTTCTGTTGACTACAAATCACTTTTTTCTCTGTATCCCTGTGACAGTCAGTCAGCCAGAGCAGTAACATACTGTCAGCAACATCTGTGTATGCTTTCACTATATCTTTTGTGTCAAAGTTTTCTGTATGTGTCAGAAATGGAGCTTTAAGAACCATATGCCTCTCTGAAGTATTGTAATTAAATTCATGAATGTCAGAAACACCAATGCACCAAGGTAATGCTTCCATGCACCACTAGCCAGGCACGGTTGTTACTAGAGCCTGTTACTACACCACAGAAGCTGAATTTGAGAGGAGTCAGCTAGCTGCTCACTATGACCAAAAACAGCGTGCCCGTCATTGCTACAGGCCCAGAGACAGGTTCAGGAGAGAGGGTGGCTTTACATCAGTAACCAGGGACTGTGAAGCAGCAGCAGGATCTAGGAAACTATGTGAAATAGCAATGCACGCAAAGCAAGAGTTACCCGCAGATCCCTGGGGAGTCCCAGATCTCTGAGCAGTCCATCTCTAAAGATGTTCCCAAGCCTGCAGCGCAGGCCCGGGGCAGGAGTTGGAGCCCCCGCACAGTCCGCAATCTGCCTCTGCAGTACAACAGCGGGCAGCTGTTCCCTGCGAACACCCAGTTCCTCGCGGTGCCCCGGGGCCAGCAGCTCCGGCCGGGCACAGCTGCCCCAGCCCGCCTGCTCAGGCGGGGCTCGGGGAGCTCCGGGAACCGCCGGGCCGCACCCGTCCTCCCCTCCCCCTTCTCCGCCGGCCGCCGCCCGCGGCTGGGTTCCTTGCAGGGCCCGGAGGAGCCTCGCCGCGGCGTAGCACATAGAGAGCACAGGTGCCGATCATACGCCCGGCACGGCAAGGCCTCACCGCCCTCGGCCCGGCCCGGCGCCGCACGCCCCCGCCTCAGCTAACACCTTCGGCGCGGGCTCCGCGGAACGGCTCGCCCGAGCACTCACCGCGTCGACCGCGGGCTGGCGGGCGCCTCGGGCCTGGCGCTCCTCCAGCGCCTTCTAGGACCGCCCGCTCCGGGAGACCGCAGCGCCGGGGTGGGACGGCCGCGGAGCGACTCCGCCGGGGGGGGCCCCGCCCCGCCCGCTGTGAGACGGGAGCGCGGCCGGGGCCCCAGGCGCTGGCCGCTGTGCCGTACCCGAGGGGTCCCGACCTGTGACCCTGGGCTGAGTGACGGCAGTCTTCTGGCCTCGCCACCCTGAAATTTGTGATTTCAAACAAAATTTTTCACCCCCAGTTCTCCAGAATTTCAAACAGGACAATTTCCCTCGGCAAAGCCACCATTTGCTCCAGATGAGTTAATAATTACACCGACTTTTCAAACACTGATGCAGTGGGTGAGATGGCAGAGTGGGAGCGTGCCCTCCCTCAAGTGCTGCTGACAGGTCACCACAGGTCTGCAAAATCACTCCTCTCCTGGAGGTGAGCATTCTGGCCTCTGCAAGTTGAGATCCATCACATGTTGCAACCAGACAGTTGCATATGAAAAGCAAAGTCCTCATTGAAGTCCAGGACTTTCATGTTTACTTCATGCCACAATTAAATGTTTTCAAAATCTAAAGGCAAACAGATCAAGCTGAGCACACTACAGCTTTTTACATGAAATACACCTTTCTAATGTGCAATCTCAGTATTCTTCCAAACTCTTCAAGATGGGCACCTGCAATGAAGTCCAGATTCATGTCATCCCTGCCTTTTGCATTGATGATAGCTGCCAAACTGTTCCCTTGATGGTGACCAGCTGCTGTGTCACAGCACAGTCAGGCCAGGGCGTCAATGTTAGACAAAACACTTGGTGATTAGCACAATGAGTGTCCACAGCTAGGACCTGAGATGATGTTATAACATATATAAATAATAATCCTACCAGTCTCCTTTTCAAATCCTCAGTTATAAAATACCACAGACCATAAATGCAGTGACTTGTCTCAAATCCCACAAATGTCTCTGGCAAAGCACAGAACTGGACTGTGGTCTCCCATCTGTTGCAGTAACCAAACCATCATTGGTTTTCATTTCTAGTCAGAAAACAGAGGGTGTTCTCCAGAGGAAGTATCTGCAACATTAGGGGCTGATGACTGGGTCATTGAAAACTAGGCTGTTCTTTAAAAGCAAAGATCTAAGAAACCCACATCAGAATAATCAGACTGAAATCAGAGAAGAATGTTAGCTGGTGCTATAAACAAGCAAGCAACTGTGGCCAAACAGCCATAGTTGTTTGTCCTACACTAGAAAAAATATTTACAAACTTTGGCAATAAAATCAAAGCTGACAATGGTCATCTGCTTCAGGGTCAAACCTTCCACTGGGTTTTGTGGCATTTTGTTCTATATCAAAATATAACTCTACCACAGTTTCTAATGATTGGACTACTTGAGAGGTCTATGTAGAACCTAAGAGAATAAAGCCACTAAAATTATCTTTTTGGGGGGGAAACAGACTTTTTCTTCTTCTCTGTTTTACATATTACACTGTGTAGGCTACATAAATTTCAACCTCTGTACCAGAGGTTATGTTCACTGAGCATTGCCCATAATGGAAATATTTCTCAGTGTATGAATTAGTTCTGCCCAACCTTTATCAGAAAGCCTCTTCTGTTACAGTTTTGGTTTTAGCCCCTTAGGAAAAGTTACAAAGTCCTCAGTATAAAAGATGTAAAATAATAAGCATTGAACCAATTTTGGCACCAGCAATAGTTGGTGGGACGAATGAGCACTTGATTCAAGGCCCCAATAAGTGCTGATATGTTTACAAACCACACTTTATTAGTTAACTTACTGGGAATTTGGCAGTAGGGAAGTCTGAATCTGTTCAAGACTAAAAAAGTGAATACATTTCTATCCTCATCTCCTTTAAGACTGTAACTGCCACAGTCTGATTTTCCCATGAAATTGTACACACTGGAATATGAACTTAAAGGAGACAAGAACTCTTATCAGCACCGTGGCACAACTCTTTGATACATCTGTGGGGGTTTCCACAGCCAAAACCACAGCTGTTCTCAGTTATTGGGAGCTGACTGGATCCCAGAGCGATGGGGTTTCCAACACTGAATGTCACCCTTAGGAGTCAGAAGGTGCAAGTGGAACAGAAGAGTGGTGGTGGCAGGACAGGGCAATCACAGGCTCTGCAGAGCTTTCTCATAACTCCAGGACAGCCCATGCAAGCCAGGAATGGGATTCTCCTATTTAAAAGCAGTAGAAATCAAGAATATAGATCTTACAAGTGGTATCATTCCTCCTGGAGAGGTTTTAATTGAAGCCAAGCAGCTGTGCTTTTTGTGTGTAGGTGTGAGAAACTTACAGGGTCTAGGAAGTCGCTGTGAACTTCTCATTTACGGAAGAGAAAAAGCAAATGAACCTGCACACCTGCACACCTCTGTGTCACCTGGTGACACAGAGAATGAGTCTAAGAAGGATGCAGTCGCTGTGTTTACTTACTGACAAACTCACTTCAGAAATTGTCAGAAATGGCCAAAGAAAAATCACCAGCACCCAAGACAGACTGTTGTTGCAGCAGGTTGATCACCAGGTGGGAAGGCTTCTCTTCTCTAGGCCAGGCAGCAATGAGGAGAACGGTAGTGATCAGGGATCCAGGGTACCAGTGCCCAGAGATGGGAGCTGCCATCTGGGAACAGTTTGGAAAAAAGCAAAATTAATCATAAGAGGGCTTGCCAGTACCAGCTTCCAAGACACTCCACCCAGCTGCCCCTAATGCCCACAACAGATGTCAGAGCTCAGCATCTTGTGAGACCAGATCCTGTTTGAGCTCTCTATCGTCCAGAAGGACAGGCAGGGCGTGAGGGGCAGGAGAGTTTTCTGAACCTGCTGCTCTCAGGCTGTGCTTGTACACAGTTGAGTCAGGCCCCAGGACTGCTCACAGCACTTTGGCCTGAATTCCTAGGTGAGCATAACAATCCTCTTAAAATTAAAAAACTCCTTTGGTCTGTCAGTCATTACAAGTTAATTTCTTGTTTTCCTTTGTTGTTATATATATAATTACTTGTAAAATAATGCAATTATTGTAAGGTAGGGACATATGTGGGACAACTTCTCTCTTTGGCTCGTTTTTCTTTATTTAAATAGAGTATGAAGTGCAGAGATCACTTCTGAATCTACTTCAGAAGACTCAGTCCACAGACTGGGACTGGCTAACGTACTGAGCATATGACTTGTCTCATGAGTTCTTTCATGGGATTTAGACCTATTTTTACCCTTTCTTTTGTCTTTTTCACACTAAAATAATGCAAGTAAACCCATCATTTGAAAAATAAAGTCTGGCAGAAGGAAAAGGTCTTAATAAAGAAGCTGCAGCTGCAGGGCTGGTTGAAATGTGGTGATGTGGATGCCAGCTGGCCGGTATTCCCCTCACATAGGTCTGAATGAACAGCCAAACTGCAAGCTCCACATCATACATCAATACTAGGTGACACCCAGGAAGGGTACAAAATTTCAGGTCAACAGCCTGGAGCTCTAAATGGAAATAGACAGTAAGGAAAGAAGGCAGTAAAAGCACTGACAAGGAATGAAAAGGAAGATTTAGAGAAGAAAAAAAAATATGTATTACGCTATTAGCCAGAAATTATTTTGGCAAAATCACACTTCATTATTTTTTATGCATTTATTCCTCTTAAAAAGGATTTTTTTCAAATTCTCCTTCTCTCTAACTGTGAAATAAATTATGAATTGTGGGCAAGAGAAGCTGTATCACTCCCAGTGATTCTAGTTACATTCAGTCCCAATGGACAGTACCATTCAAATGCTTTCTCTTCTGCCATTCAGGAAGAATACTGCAAAGCATTCCCAGACTGATCAGAAAGTCAGCCAACAGTGCCTGGGAAGTGTGAGTCACTTCAAGAGCGGCAGGAGAAGCTGGCATGGGTTTGGCTTGTACACTTGTGGAGAAATGGGATGAAGATGAAAAATTTGCTTTGGCTGGTGGGCTCAGAAATTGAGAAAGGGGAGAAAGGCAGCTTGTGAGGGAACAAAGACCTAATGTGGGAGAACTGTGAGTTCCTTGCACATGGGCTGAAGAATTTGAGAAGACCTTTTTCAAACACTTCCAAGCACTAGAGTGAGCCTATCCCCACACTGGGGCCAGCACCACATGCATACAATGTGCAGGGAGTGGTGGGCACTAAGCAGAGATGCAGCAGGAGTACATCTGCAACGTGCTGAAGAGGGGCTTCAGTGAGAGGAGTGGAAGATCTATCACACCCCAGGAGTCACATCTCTGCTGGGCTTGCATTGACAAACTGAATCTTTTTCATGGCAGACTAGAATGAAGAGATGTCAAAATCAGTGAGTCTCAGGAGTCTGTGTCTCTGGCTGATGCCTCAGCAGAGAAGGCCACAGAAGCCCCTGACACTGACCATGAGGTTGAAGCTGAACGTTTTCTGACCATCTGCCCTCACTATCCTTTCCCTTACAGCCAGAGCTGTACCTACTAACTGGTATGTATTCAAAATGGAGACCAAGGACACAATCCTGCCAGAATTCTGACAACCACATGTAGTCTGGCAATTGATAAAGACAGAGGCAGGAATGAATTTCCCCTTAAGAGTTCTCCCTTTGATGTCCAGTATCTTCCCTCAACTGCTCTCTACACACCACAGCTATTTCTTTGTTCCTTTTTCTTTCCTCTAGTCATTAATAGCCAATATTGCCAGCCCAGACCACTGTCTGGGCATCAGGAGCAGCTATCTGAAACCAGGGATGGGACTGCAGCCCTGTTTGTGCACTCCTGATGAAACACTGCATAGCACTTAGGGTCTGCACACCATGGTTTTGCCACAACCATCCTAAACTTTTCTGGTGGCTCTCCTTTTATTTTCTGCCTCATGAAGTCAGTCCTCTGGCTAAGCAAGTCATTTTTGTAACAGTAAGATTTATCCATAATTTAGGATAAGAACTTTCTAACCTGTTATAAGTGGAAGGGAAATCCAAAAACATAAGAATGCAAGAACAAGGACTGTTTTGTTAGAGGCTTCAAACTGAACTGAAAATGGCTTTGATGAGAGGGGAATTTTTCTTGAGGTCAGACCATTGAATGCATATAACAACATGGAGAAATATGAGCTCTAAGTATGGGGTTTGATGAAGGAAATCCAAATGACAGGTTTTTGTGGAAATGCAGCCTCCAGCTGCACTGATACGTCTCGCTGCAGCTGTGTCAACAACACCCAGTGGCCAAGATGAGAATGCTGGGATCCTTCCTGCTGGTTGTAAGCCAAAATGTTCTGAGCTGCCCTACTTCTGCTGTCAATATCAGCTGCGTGCTTCAATTAAGATTAAAAAAAAAAAAAAAGATGAAAATGTTTTTCCCCGATGTCAAGAATTCTCAGTTACACCAAAAAAAGTTCAGTCACATTGCAGACTGGTGAAAAGCTGCAGCAAGTCACTGGACGCCAAATGGAGAAGCAAGGAGGGCACATTAATGCCTGGAGGTCTGGGATAAAGGGATGGGGAGAACCAGGGGATGATAACTCCTAAAATGTAAAACTGTACTGGTTTTGCATAGTGTTCCTTAATTTTATTAAGTTTCTTAATTTATTTAAAAGAGAAGGGACAACACTTAATGCACCACTCATCAGTATACTTTTTCTCTGTAGAACCTGGGAAGGCCTTTGCAGATGCATGCAGGCTGATGAAGGTGGTGCCTGTCTTACACTTGATTCAAAGTTTGGCCAAGCCTTTTGTATATCTGAACCACCATGGTCTAGGACTCAAAGGTGTCAAAGTCACTGTTAGTGTTATGGTGGTGAGTAGCCAGTAACAGTGGAGCCACTGTTCTCAAGAACAGTAGGAATTTTAGGCCTCTCTCAGGCCTGGAAGTCATCACTGAGTACACAGTGTGGGAGAAAAAGTCCTGTATCTTCCCCGTTGGAACTCTGAGTATCCCTAATGTTTCTAATCCTCTGCACAGGAAATGTTCCGTGTGGCAACTGATGGCCTTTCATGGAGTAACTCCAAGAGCAACTGATGCTCTTCCATGGGTCACAAGTCCTCAGTTCTCCTAACCCATACAGGGCCTCAGATAGGGGTAGAGGGACTGGTATCCCACTCTGGGTTCTGCATAGGTATGTGCTACACCCAACAATGGACAGGCCCAAGATGCCCGAATTGAAGCTGGGACCTGAACCTGGGTCTCCAGGCTGGCACAAAGCAACAGAAAGTCCTACTCTCCAAGAAAACAGCTCTTTTATGTGCAATTGCCACAGCCATGGCTCTGTCACATCCCCTGATCACAGTCTTGCTCAAGACCTGAAATGCTTCCTAAGGTTTGGAGGAAATGCCCAGCATCTGTTGAACTAAGAAAACTATCCTCTTTGTTAACTTTGCAGTAATGTTTTTGCATGTCTCTGTTTATCTTTTTGTCCTCCTAGTCCAACACAACCATCATCCATTTAGAGTTAGAAAAGTGCATTTTGTTAGGAGCCATATGCACAGCAGAGATGCTATGAGAGAATTCCTCCCTTCAAGAACTGGTACCCCATCTGACATAGTTTGTGAGTCAAAATTATTGCTCATCAAGTTCAATCATCTGAAAGAAAACAAATTCATTCCATTAAGATTTTAACTAAATAGTGGCTGTTCCCATGCAAAAACATTCACATTCTGAAAATCATGGTATTTTGTGCTGTGCTACTTTTAAAAAGTACAAGCTTCTGAAAAGCAGAAGTGTGTATGTAATGGCAGTCTGGTGAGTCTGGAAGTGCTATCTTCATTAGCAGATGTAACAATAATTTCCATAACTAAGTCTTTCCACTTTATGCTTAGCCAACGGAAAAAAAATTTTGGTCAGGAACTTTCATTCTCCAATATGACATGGGGAAACTTTTCTAAATAAATTAAGGGAATAATGCAAGACTTTCAGATATTAACTGGTAGGAATGTTCCTTTGATCTGAAACTGAGGTATCATGGCTAGGCTTCACGAACGAAGATTTGGGAAGGGCTCTACCCACATTTGTTACAAGCACGCTGGTGGCTAAAAAGGCCAATACAAGATAGACGCGTCCGGTTGCAAAAGGCACAGCAGAAAGACTCCTTAGGTGGTATATTCTGCAAGACACGATTCTTTCTGCATTGTCTTGTCTCCTCGAGAGTGATCCTGTGTGCTTTCTCAAAAGCATCAGCAGGGTTAAAGATAGTGTGTCTCCAGACCTCCCAATTGGAGGCCAGAGTAGACCAGTTCTGTTGATCAATATGGCCAAGGCTGAGATGTTGTTTCAGGGAGTCCTTGTATCTTCTCTCCAGGGCTCCTCTCTTGCAGCAGCCAGTGGCAAGTTCACCATAAAGCAAGATCTTAGGGAGGAAGTGATCTTTCATCCTTGAGACTTTCATCCTTGTGTCCTGCCCAATGCAGCTGTGTTCTCAGCAACATGGCCTCAATACTTGTGATTGGTGCTTGTTCTAGAACAGATGTTCTAGTCACATAATCTGACCAACATCTCTCCAACATCCCCCCTCACCATTAGGCTGAGGGTGGGCAAGATCTTGGAAGGGTACATAGCCAGGACAGCTGATCCAACCTGACCAAAGGGATATTCCATACCATATGGCATCTCCTCAGCACTAAAAGCTAAGAGAAAGGCGTGGGAGGGAGGAGTGGGGACAGTAAGTGGCAGCACATTTATTATTACATTTGTCTTCCAGAGCAACCACTATGTATATTGAAGCCTGACTTCACAGGAAGTGACTGGACATCACCTGCTGATGGGAAATAGACAATAAATCCTTTCCTTTGCTTCAGTGTATGGTCTTTTACTTTATTAAACTGCCTTTATCTTGACCTACAAGATAGGTTTTTTCTATGTTATTTTCTCCCTCCTGTCCTGCTTAGGAGGGGAGTGACAAAGTGTCTTGGTGAGCACCTGGTGTCCAACTAAAGTCAACCCATCGCAACTTCTTACAGCCAGATATGGACCGTGATGAACTGGGGATTCTACCTAAAAGCACAACTTTCTGCAGACCCCAACACAGCACCAAGGGATAGATCAGCGCATTGTTAACATACTTTTTTTACTCCAGGAAACAACTTTGGAGAGGAGACTGCACCATACTTTGCTTGGGCATTAATGGTGAGTTACCTGAAATCCAAGGTCATTTGCAGCCCTGGCTGTGTAACAGACCCTTCTCATCTTGAAGCTGCTACTCACTTGGCATGATTTCACTTGGCAATGCCCACATGATTTCCTGGCATAATTCCGCTAAGTGCCTCTCGCTTGGAGACGGAGACATGCCTCCAGGGTCTGCCCCCTCACAGCTACTGTGGAAAAATTGACTCTGTCCTGGCCAAAAACCAGGACACAGGAGTACAGGCACTGGGGGACTTGATGGAACATGTATTTCCTTCCCTAGCAAAAATGCCCCATGACCTGGTTCGTACTACAAAAGCCAGGGCACCCAGATTCAGAGCTTCCTGGATGGCCCACAGACTCACCCTCATCACCACAGGTGACTCTAGCAACAATAACTAATGTATGAGAACACACATGCAGGATGAGAAAACACAGTAACAGAGCAGTCTGTCAGAGAGAAAGGAGATGAAAAACAAGTCCCTCAGGGTGTATAAAGCATAAAATTGCACTCTACTAAAATCTCATAGAATCAGAACTGTTGTTCATTGTAAGCTTCTGATTACAAAGTTCAGGAGCTATTTCAGTTTTTCTTAAGTAGCCCAAACCCTAATGGTTTTAGTCATTGCACAGTAAACAGCGAGAGAAACAGATTAGGAAGGAATAAAATTAAAATGCCTAATCTGTCTGTTCAGACAAAGTGAGATACAGAGTGTGCTAGTAGCCCTTGAAAGGGAAAGCAAACAAAGCAGTATTTCAGTAATCTCAGGTGCTATTACTACACTGTAAAAGACTTGCATGAATATCTGAGGGCTCTTCTTTCCCCAGTATGTTCAACACACCTGCTACCATAAAGGCCACAAGCATGTGCTGTGAGCATCCAGTGTTCCTTGAGCATTGCAGTAACACAATGCCTTTAGTTTAATTAATGCTTTCCTTCTCCTGGTTCAGTATTTCTATTGATGTGTATCTCTTTCTAATAAAAGTCCATGTCTTTGAAATATGGATCAATTAAAACTAAAGTGGGGACAAGGCACTGTGCCCCTGCTTGAACAAGCTTGCAGGCAACACAGAGATCAGTACTGAAACTTGTGACCTTCCTAGTCTAGAAAAATGCCTCTCCAAAATTCAAGGTTTTACAGTTCTTCTCTCCTTCCAGCCCACTTGAAGCAGGAGCAGCAGATATTACTGCAGAATCAGTTTCTTTTCTGTTTTGTTTCTTGGAGGAATATTTTTAAGTCAGCTAAATTCACCATCTGTCCCCATCCAACCTCCCATACATGGAAAATTTGGATGAGAAATTCTCTCTGAGAATGAGAAGCAAGTGTTGGCAGCAAGTCCTCTCCCTCCCAGTGTCACAGTAGACACAAATGAATTCACACATACCCTGCTCTAAGTAGAACTTACACTGTGAGGTGTGCAATGCATGTGAATTGGCATTGGCACTGGCACATATCCAGGTGGGCACAGTTACTATATGAAACTGAATTCTTCTCCTCTGCTAATCAAACATAAGCAGAGTGAGTCTTGATATTTTAGATGTGGCAAGGAGAATCCAGCCATTTTTCACAGTGAGAAAAACAGGCAGTGTCTATTAATATAAGAAATCCTCCCTCTCTCTGTTTTCCTCCTTCACAATGTAAATCATTTGCTAAGAATTTATTCAAGCACAGGATAAACTGTCATTTCCACAACAGGGCAATGCCACAGCACTACCTAAAGTAGAAGAGTATTATCAAGTCCTGGAAAAAGAATGGCAAAAACTGCCTTCTAGGAATCAAGGAATCAATAATCCTGGAAAGGGCAAAACTAAACAACTAGCCAAGATGGCTTCAGAGGTTAGGGTTGAGAGCTAACATGTCTTCTCAATCCAAGATCAGACTCTGGGAATTCAGCTCAGTAAAGTCAGCTTGCGTATGAGCTGCATCCTCAGCTAGATCTAATATCACCATCCTGAGAGTCTGCAAATGGCTTGAGAGTAATCTTTAAATCTGTTAATGTAAGCCTGTCTCTGGACACCCCTGTCCTTGTGAATCACTGCAACTCCATCAGTCATTTGCACTGATGTTTTAGATTATATAAATAAACATGCCTGTCTGCCTGGCTCTTAACCTTGCTTGAGGTAAGGTCACTAGTTCACACCAAGGCATTCCTCTCTCTCCATAGTCATACAGATTGTCTTAGGAGCTGATAGCACAAAGGACTTAAAGGAGGACATGTCTTCTGCTGGCCAACAGTAACAAAGAAAGTTTTCTTTATAATAGTGGGAACGGGGACTGCACATGAAGTCCAAGGTGGGGGAGAGATGATGTTCACACGCTAAGAGATGCACTTGGCAATGCCAACCCTGTAATGCCAGATAGCCAGACCTCGTAGGCCAGAGGTTGACAAGCAGCCTGAGCTCTGATCCTCTGCACTGCCAATAGGAACCAACAGTATGGGAAATCTCCCGAGGCATACACCTCCATCCAGAGGGATCCTCTTAGAAAGCACACATTCAAACGTAGCCCATTGCCTCAGCCTCTCCCCATCACATGACTGAACATGATCCACATCACATCCTCCGGCACGACAGATGTAAGGGACCTGATATGTGGAATTTCACACAAAGAGATAGAGAAACTGAGAAGGTAACCCCACTTGGAAACTGCATTGCAGACTTTTGTGGAACAGAGACAAGAGGTGGTGAGACAACAGATACACCCCTTGAAAGGGACCACAGTTTTTCTACAGCCCTGCTGAAGAATGGGAAGAAAAGGTGCTTACAGATTCACCACATTTCACTCCCATTCATTTTGTAATAGCAGAACAAGAACAAGAAGTGAATTCCCACTGGAGGATGAATTCTCTCCATCCCCAGAGCTGTCTTCCTCCAGAGTAGCCTAAGATGCTAGATACTGTGAAGTGCTTTGATACTCTGTCAGTCTGTGTGAGGAATAGAAGAAGATGGATGCTTCAAGGCATTGAAAGCAAAGCAGTTCTATTAAAAAAAAAAAAAAAAAAGAAAAGAAAAAAAAAGCAAGCACCAACAAAAAAACCCTAAAACAAATCAAATATTAAAAGGCTGGTGAGGAAGGAAAAAGAGATCAAAGAGGACAAATCTTAGTATGCTACTCTGTAGCAACACTGGAGCATAACACATGCTGTTGTAACCTCATGTGCTGCTTCTAAGAAATGCTCCTGAGTGAGGGCAGGGATTGCATTGCAGACCAACACAGGGGAAAGACCCGAGCACATATCAGTCCAGTCCTGGCACTTCCATCTATGCACTGATTCCTCATGGGAGCAGTTACAGAAGGTGTCAGGGGCCTCAGGGCCCTCCACCCACCTTTGGGAGCAGCATGATTAAAGGAAAGAGCATTTTCACAAAAATTACATTTGGGACATAAATAATATGTTCATGCTTGAAACAAGGTAAAAGTAAAGTTCACAGGCAGTTTTGGACACTCATGTAATGGGTTGTATCTAAGTTACATCTGCATGTGTTCTTTGTCCTGTGGTTAGTATATTAAAGAAAGAAACTAAAAATAAGCAGAATAACTAATATTCACCTATAGTCTTTCCTGAGAGTATTGAGTGCTTTCAAAAGAGATCATCTGAAGAACAGGCGTTCCTCTAGGGTAAAAATTTTTTCCTGCATAAATTAAGATCAAAGAGAATTATTTTCCAAGTCTGCAAGGAGTCAGGCCTCACTCTGCAAAGGAAAACTAAAACAGGCTGTATGGGGGTAGAGGACTGCATTACAGTAGATGTGGTTCCTCTAGTTTTATTACGAATAACCTAAACAATTAAAAAATTGGAAACAGTAATAAATTTTAGCTAAAATCTGATAAATTAAAAGGAATTATTAAAATGCATTTCTTCAAGAGGAAGCACTCAAGAAATCTCACTACGAATTTCTGCTTTTTAAGGTTAAAGAGTTGTTCTCTTCACCTCACCATTGAAAAAGTCTAAATTACCTGGCATTTCACAAGATAAATGGTCAATGGCATAAATTTACAATGACATTTCAGTATCCCAATCAAATGGTTGCAGGCAAACATCTAATCTGTCTGCCAGACTTCATTCCACATGTGATGTAGGGAGTCTTGCATTTCAATTCAGAATAATTGTAAATATACAGGGCCAACAACCTTCCATTGTCTTAAACCTTTGAGAAATTAGTAAAGGTTTTAATCTTTTACAGGAAACTTAAGGGAAAATATAAACAAAAGCCTCTTCTGCCCCTTTTCTCAGGGATAAATGCTTATCTTGACTTTTAAAGAATGAATAATTATTGTGTCTATAAGAGGTACATGGAATAAGGATCATATCTAGAAACCTTTCCATGGGTTTGACAGCACCAGCAATGCCAAAGTAATAGAAAGGCACATCTTAACAAGTTTATTCCTTCTAACAACATTTCTAAGCATGACTGTTCCCCACATTCTTTTCATAATCTCCTCTTTATAGGGTTCCAACTTGCAGATACTGACAACCAAACATTTTCTAAAAGTTGTGAATCGAAGTAGCCAGCAAATGCTCATCTTCTGCATCGCAGTACAAAAGAAATTACTGTTGCTTTTCAGCTGTCTGGGTGTTGTTTTTCTGAACTGGACTGACTGTGTCAAACATGCAGGAACACCCAGGCTGGCTCCCTCCAGGTGTCACCCAATCCCAGCATGGTTTGTTAGGCCAGACACGTGCTTTGGCTACGCTGTTTCTGAGGTGGCACTGGCAGTCCACCAGCTTTGCCATGGGCTCAAGCCAAGCTGGCAACCCTGGAGAGAGCAGAGCCAGCTTGGGCTTTCCTGTGTTTCATTCCCAGGACTAGGTCACTCTCCTAGTGTGCATGGTGCAAGGATGTCTGAATGGCTTCTTCAGAGAGCCACTCTGCATCCATAAAACCCTTGGTGCTGAATGAAAGGTAGTAAACCCAGCTGAACCCAGACTGGTTCAAGACTGTTATTGAGTAATAACAGTCAAGAGCTGTTACTCTACACAGTAAATGGATCTTAAGAAAAATGGATTTTAAGTTTCTAAAAAGAAGATGTAAGAATGCATTGGGAAACTTTGTAAATTAACTTTCGGGGAAAAAATACAGTGCTTGATGCATGTGGAAACCTTCCACAATGACAGAAACAGAAGCTTTCATGAATTTCCCAAACTGACTTGAAATTTCCAACAAATAAGTATATAACTAACATAATACATGAAACAATTCCCCTGTCATCATGGGCATGAACAAAATCATAGTCATGTCTTTAAAAGATCAATCAAGGCAAATGCACATTTGTCATAACTTAAATTTAGAAGAATAATTTACAGTGACATCAATACTATTTGCATTGATAGCTTACTTTCTAATATTCCAAACCTCTAAACTGGGACACTGTGCTGCTCCCCATTCAGTAAATGTTAAAACAGAAAACTTACAATGTGAGCTCTGAAATGCTGAGCTGTCACTACCCTGTTTGAAATTCTTAGGAAAAAACAAATATCAGGTCTTCTACTGCTCACTGGAGCTTCCTCTTACAGTTACACACTGAAAGAGAGCTTTGAGAAAAGTTCTTTTCATCTGGAGACACCTGGATCCTCCCCAGATAGGATCATCTTTCTTGTCTGGGCTATAAAGCTATATTGCTGGAGATACTAATCCTTTAAGGTCTTGAGTGATTTGTTTTTCATTTTTGCAGAGCTCTATGGCACATTTAGGCCATTAACTGTTCAACTTGCAGTCTGCATCTTAACAGAATGGAGAGAACTGTCTCAGAGATGAACATGAATTACTTGAATCACCAAAAATAAGAGATCTTCAGTGATGACCTTGCATTAAGCTAATTTCTGCATAAATTAGTAGATCTTTCTCTCTCAGACATGGAAAAAGAGAAAGATGAACACTTATTTAGGGTCAAACCTCCACGGTATTCCTGCAAGTGAAGAGCAGAGATAGCAGAAGGCAGCATCTGTAGGAGAGAATGATTAATGTATTTGTGAATACAAGAAAATCTTTGTTGTCCTCTGGGTGTCCATGCTGAGTGCACTTTCCTTGACCCTGTGTGCCAGAATGAGTTGGTGAATGAAACTTTCAACAAGTTGAAGGATTTGGTGTGTCAAATGCGTCCTGAACTAGATGTCATCTACAGTGAGGTTGAAGGCTGTATCATCAAGATCCCCAACAGTATCCAAATCCCATGGAAATTATGCACGTGAGCTATTGAATTTGGGTCCTTACTGCCTGTACACAGTACACATGCCCCAGATACTTGGAGGGATGGAGGATGAAAGGCAAGCTTTCTTTCAAGTCAGAAATTCAGCCAAGTTCCTTCAGAAAAGTAAATTTACAAAGACAGTCACGATGTTCACATATCTCAGTTCACGCAGACTGACTAAGCAAATCCTCTGCTTTTCAGGAGAAGCTATTGCCTTGGGATCTGAGAGCACTGGGAGGGTGAAAAAAGGAATGGGAATAGATGTTTGCTTCCTGTGTAAAACACATTAATTGATTAATTAATGTTTATTCCTCATCACAAGCCCACCACAACAGCTGACTTTCATAGAACACTTCACTGACAGTTGTGCTTTAGCATCAAAATTAATGTCCTGCAGAAAAATAGGATATGATATTACAAGCAAATACTGCCCTAAATAGACATTACGTAGCTTTTCAAGGTCTGCAGTATCCATGGATAGCAGCAGATGGTGCTGTCCTCCTTGCGGAAGCCAACGCAAGCACTTGAGCATTGCTGAGCTAAATAACACCTTTGTACTACCAGCTTTACTGTGTTTCTTAACTGCTGTGCAGATTTTCAACTAATTGGATGAGGTCTTGCTGTAGATAAGGGTTGGGATGAACTTAAGCAAAAGCTTGGGCTGTTAGTTCACATCAAACAGTGCTGCTGTGCTTCACAGCTAGTGACACTCGCACTATCATACTTTGCAGTTTTTAATAGCCATTATGGTATTCAGCATGTCCCCATTCAAACAGAGGTGGAATGCAGAGAAGAGTAACTAAAGTGATTAGAGACCTGGGGGAGAGAACCGTCTCGATTAGACAGCCTAACCAAGCAGTGACTACTGGGATGAAGACCAAATAACCATATGTAATTATCAGGAAAAAAACAGGTTTACTACTGAGTCTCATTTCAAGGTAGCAGGAGAAGAAGGTATAACTGAGAAGAATGGGATTAACCTGAACAAAAGGACTTTGTTCTGGCAATGTGGTGACTGTGTAAGGAATAAAGAACTCATATCTCTCAGTGGTGGGGTGAGTAAAGGCAGGGTGACGGAAGAATAAGGGGAGAGCAGGTATCAGTGGCTGTTTCATGGTTATGCTCATGTTTTATCTCTGCTTCTATTAGAACTATTTGAAAGAGCACAACCTACAACTCTGAGACTTTTTTAGGATTATTGATGAGAATGGAAACATGAAGATTCCTGTGGCAGCCTTCTGGAAAGCCATGATACAGGTGTGCCTCTGAAAGCATGGCCAGAATCCTCTTCTGTCAGGGTACTGCTCTAGAACCCTTCTGATGCAGCACAGCTGCCAGCCAGCCTTTCTGGTGACGTTGTTCAGGCTAAAAGGCAAAATTCACTCATCACAAAGTTAAGCCTTGAAGGAGACCAACGGAAGTGTTGTGACACCCAATAAGTATTGCAGATGGCATCAGTGACAATGGACAGACATCCACTGTTTGTATGGGGTATACAGGATATTGATAGATACTTATGTCTTACTGCTATGTGAAAGTGGGGGGGAAAAGCACCTAAACCCTCACCTGTACAATGGAAAGGACAGTTCTCTTCCTGACAAAAACAGCATGGTGCTTGGGATCAGTAGCAACAGTCAGCCAGCCATGATATTCTTTTACAAAAAAACACAAAAATTAAAAAGAGTGAAACTGCCTCCTCACCACCACTCTGGATTTTTTGCATCCTTTCCACCATGCATAGGGCCATCTGCTCACCCACTAAAAGATAGCCAGGCCCCAGACTGATATGGAGGATTTTTCTGCTTAAAATTACCCAGGTTTCCTAGCACTTCTCTTCTTCTCTTAGCAACAAATCATCCCACTGGATTGAGTCCAAATTGGGGAACTAGTGCACAATCTAGACCGGAATCAGACAGCAGTTGTGGACTATAGGTATGTGAATGACTCCATTTACTGTCCTGGCTTGTCTTTCTTATTTTAATTTGGCTCAACACTAAATAAATATAACCTTTTTCACCTTGGGATGTGAAGGGACATATGGTTTTGGCCAGTCGATTACTTACCTAAGTAAAAGGTAGATGAAAAAACACCTTGTATGCTTAGAAGTTCTGTTGAATCAAACTAGAAGTTAGTCTTATTTTCCTATTTGATAAACTTGCTGTGAGAGTGCAGAGACCTCAGAGCTGAATGGCATTTTCATTCATTCTCGTTAGCCTGCGTGAGAAGCATCAGCTCAACACCGTCCTCCCCCTGAAGCCAGGGTAAGATTTGCAACAACAGCATATCTGTGCCTTCAGAACTTTTTCTCTATCCTCAGGGACTCTTGTTTTTTTTACTGCTCTCTGATCCCTCTTCTTAGGAGACCTAGTTTTCCCTGGAAACTTGCCTTCAAACTACAGAACTTTTCATTCTCTTGAAAGTGCCTCTTCTTAGTGCCTGTAGCAATCGTGTCCAAGTTCTGAGAGCCTGAGCATTCAGCAGCAAACTCCTCAGAGGCTGTCAGTCGCTGCAGGCTAAACTGCTTGTCATTGGACCCAAAATTCCCCCTAGATTTTCAGTCAATTCTGACATATGACTCATCAGCTGAAAGCCCTGTTAATCATGCCCAAATATTCCCATCATCAGCACATACTAATGGGTTTAAGTATATGCTGTAGTCTAGTTTTAAGGCTAGAAGCAATGGGTCAGTTTTGCTCTTAGCCTCCTAATGTTTTCAGAGACAAGCAAATTATTCTGTTGCATTTGGTCTTTATTCCTTTGCATATATCAGTGCCATACCAAAAGCACCCATGCTCAGGTGCTAGTTGTGCCATAGACTGGTTAATCTTCAATCAGAGATTACATGGAGTTCCCAAGTACTTCAGGCTCAACTTACACAACTGTGGTTAAGCAGTAAGCAGATGAAACTGTTGAAATCCAGTGGCTGGCAAAGACTTCATCTGGTGCCATTTAATGTGGCTGAGTTGATATATGGAGAAAAGCAGATATAGCTTATCTAGCTTCTTGATGCATTTTAGCACTGTAGTATGTGTGAAGTGGTAATATTCACCTTGCAGAAAAGAGTCAGAAGATTTGTGACCTTTGCTGTCCTTACTGTTCCCACCTCAGGCTGTTTCTTCAAGATCCTCTCAGCAGCTTTAAGATACCTGACAGAGAAGGTTCACTTTACTAGATTAATACTGGTTTATCTCCTTCTTTTCCATCAGTCACATAGAAAAGCAGAAGCCAGCACAGAAACTTGTTGAAGGGGAAATCAAGGAGGAAAAGAAGGAAAAGCCATAAAAATGAAGCAAGGAGGGAGGTCAGACAATGCAAGATTGTGTGAGAACCACTGAAAGAAAGCTCAGAGTAGCTCTGGCCCTGGGGAGGCCCAACACTGGAGAGTCTAGGTTATTGCATGTAGAAATAAAGTTAATGTTCCACTACACTTCAGGTCCCTGTAGAGTCTGGTCCTTTTCTGTTAAAGAAAGACTGGTTCTTTGGACCTGGTTACCAAATCTGTCTTGCTCTGTATGCTGACAGTGGTGAAATTACTTGCAAAGATGAAGGCAAAAAATGGGAAATGGGAAACTACAACACACACATATTATCTCCTTTTGAGGTAATGCACACAGACGAAGACTGAAGCAAGGGCCCTGCAGTCATCTCCTACCAGCTTAGGATATCTGACACAGGGACCTTTGTAAGAGAAGAAAAAAAACAAACTTCATGAGAAACTATAGCTCATATTGCTTAAAAAGTTATGGGTGATTGAAATTTTATTTAATATCCCCATGGGAAAAAATATGCTAGAAAGATGGAAGACATAACAGATTTTTAAATGGCTTAGATAGTGATCGTTTTTTAAATCCACATTAAAAGATATATTTCAATAGCTCTTAAGAAGGAATTAAAGCCTTGCATATATTAATATTTATTTAAAAATATAATTTTTAAAATGTAAATATGTACAGGAAGTACATTTTGCCACATGAGCAACAGCCAACATAGAGTATAAACCAAGGACCTTGGAAAACTGGGGAATATTGGCCACTTTGGGAAGATCAGCCTTCTGTGAAAAAGAAAAGAAGCTAGTTGCAACCTGGTAAGTCTCTGTTTCCCAGTGGAATTCCTATGTGGAAAAAAAACTTTGAAATATCTTGAAAATCTTTGGTAAGAGTTCACATGGCTCCAGTGCCTAATCAGAGGTCAAGATGACTGTTGACATGATGGTATTGGTATGTCTGCTCAGTAGTCACCTTCAGAAGGCTTCAGCTCATTACCCCAGGAAGTCTGTGTTCTCTGATGCCTGTGACTTCCAGAATTTACTTGTGATTGCAGTCAGTGCCCCCACATATGGAATATGGGGGGTGTTGAGATGAAGAATCAGAGAAGCATTAGAGATGCTGGGCAGTTTGCACATGCAGGGATAGCACTGTGGGGTTTTCTGTTCTTTTCCTAATCATGCCTGAAATGTAATTAATGTTTCTTGACTATTCCTAAGCACTCATGTATATTTTCATAGAAGCTGTTGTGCTTTCATCCCAGCCAGCAGCCAAGCCCCACATAGCCACTCATTCACTCACCCACCAGCGGGACTGGGGAGAGAATTGGAAGGGTAAAAGCTGGAAAACTCATGGGAAAGCAAAAGTCACACACACAAACAAACTAAAACAAAGAATTAATTCAGTGCTTCCCATGGGCAGGGAGGTGTTCAGCCATCTCCATCACACGTAACGGTTACTTGGGAAAACAAACAGCATCCCTCCAAACTTCTCCACTCCTTCTTCCCCCCCAAAACTGATATGCTGAACATTATGTCATATGGTATGGAATATCCCTTTAGTCAGTTTGGGTCACCTGTCTCAGCTGTGTCCTCTCCCTCGCCAGTGTGGCAGTACAAGAAGAAGAAAAGGCCTTGACTATAAGCAAGTCCTGCTCAGCAATAACAAAAACATATCAATATTATCAACCCTGTGTTCAGCACAAATCCAAAACACAGCCCCGTACTAGCCACTGTAAAGAAAATTAACTCTACCCCAGCCCAAGCCAGCATAGAAGCGTACACCAAACCCGCAGGACCTTACTGCTGATCAGTGGGGCTCGGAGAGGGCAGGAGAGCGACCTGTGCCCATTACTGTACAATTCGAGCTCACTCCCTGCTAAGAACACCCACTGACCCCGCGCTCAGCGGGAGCAGTCCCGGGCTCGGCCGTGCCCGCGTCGCCGCCAGGTGTCAGCGCAGCCCCGGCGGTGCGGCGCCGGCCCCGCTTCGCCCCGGGCCCGCACACCGCGGCACGGCGGCCTCGGGAGCCGCTGGGCGTGGAGTCAGCCAATGGCCTGGGTTGGAAGCGACCTTAAACATCATCATCTAGTTTCTGTCCAGTGCCTCATCACCCTCAGAGTAAAGAATTTTTTACTAATATCTAATCTAAACTTATTCTCTCGTGGTTTGAAACCATTCCCCCCTTGTCCATGTCACTTATAAAAAGTCCCTCTCCAGCTTTCCTGTAGGCTCACTTCAGGGTACTGGAAGGCCACAATTAAGTCATCCCGAAGCCTTCTCTTCTCCAGACTGAACAAACACAATTCTCTAAGCCTTTCCTCATAGGAGAGGTGCTCCATCCCTCTAATCAACTTGATGGCTTCCTCTGGACTTGCGCCAACAGGTCCATGTCCTTCCTGTGCTGTGGACCCCAGAGCTGGATGCAGTTCTCCAGGTGAGGTCTCACAAGAGCTGCTCGTTCCATAACTACTCCATTGCTGCTTTCCTGTGAAGAACCGCCAGCGGGGGCATAATTTAACTGTTGTACAACGTTCCTCCAGCATCCTGCTCCTGAGACTGGTGGATCCGTAAGCAGTGGCTGCAACACGTTTTATGCTGGACTCACTGGTGGTTGAGGGACTGGAGATACCTGAAAACTGGTACATACAACTGTGTGTACCAACTCTGACATGGCTTGTTGGTCCACATGTGCCATATGTACAGAGAGGTGTCACTGCTGCAGGACAGTACTAAGACTCTTGGACCCACTGAACTTACTATACCTGATCCACAGACCTGAGTGTAGATACTCAGCATTTCTGGAGGGGACTGTTGTTCAAAACACATAATCTTCTAGGATGTTCTTCAGTGGCTCCAAGTCTGTTGACACAACATCCACCATTCCCTGGCTGTGCCAATGTAAAATACCTATGCCTCTCTCTCCCCCTCAGCCCCAAGAAATCCTTTTTGAGTCCCTTTTTTTTTTAGCTTAGGAGGCATAAAATGAAATAACAACATATGCAGGCTCAGAATTAAGGCCAGGGAGTTGGGAACACCTAATGATTTTATATTTTGCACCAAAAAAAAGGGGTTTTTTCATGATCTGCAACTATTGTTACGTAACAGAGAACAAGAATTACAGTATTCCAGATTTTCATTTAAAGTGAGGCCCTTGGCTTATCAGCAGGCACATACTCTATGGTCAGTTAAGCTCGATCAGAGGTGAGAAGTTTCCAGACTGGAACAAGAAGGAACAGAGAACAATGGGATCTTGGGGTACCTGATGGCAGAGAGTGAAGGTCCTGCTTCACTGTCCCTATGGCACTTTTGTTCTGCAGAAAAGGGTGCACTTTGGAGTAGAGGAGTAGCACATGTATATACTGTTCCATATCTTTGTCTTTTCTTCCCACAGTGTCTTGGGTTTGTGCTGCATATGTTACACATGCATCTTTATCTCCTGCAGAGTGCTGTTGTGTATTAGTCATGCATTATTGTTCAACTTTGGTTTGCACAGAATCAGATGCCCAACTAAACTAATTTGTCCAATTATCGCCCTTAAGTTTCTAGATTAGCTACAGCCATCAAAAATCTTCTGCAAGAAAACAACATAATCAAATAGAGATGGGAACTGGCCTGCAGCAGGTGTGGCTTTTATTTATTTGAGTGTCCACTTCAACTCCAGACTCTACAAAGATGTGGCAGCTAGGTGGTACCTTTACATCAGGAAAAACTTGCAGGGAGATTCGATGGTTTCTTTCAGCTAAAGAGTTGGGGCCCAAATTTCTATTCCAGAAAGACTTGATAAATATAAAATATTTATTTTCTGAAAACAAAATCAAAAGGTAATGGATCTCTGGGAAGGTACTAGATGCAACCTTCTGGCTTACTATGTGACCTGATGCAACTAAAATACTAGTAAAAAATTGAGAGTGTTAGTGAAAATTTTAGTCATATGCAAGCAGTGTGGTGGAGGGGTGTAGTTGCAGTTTGTATTGTGCAGAATCTCTCTGAGTATTCTCAGATCAATAAAGCTTTTTCAAGCTTGGGGGCAGCATTTGTCCCCTTGCTGAGAATTCAGGGATAAACTGTGGTAGACACTGAGCAGGGGCGGTCAGGAAGTGGAACATGAATTTCTCTGCTGATCCTGCACCTGTGAAATGGCGCAGAAGGAAATGGTTTGGGTAGCATAAATTAAGGCAGCTCTGAGACTCATCTAACATACCTCAGGAATTCAGCCTGCCAGCACAAAATTAGACAGTGCAGAAAGCTGGCTAAACACTATCTCTGTATCTTTCTTAGCTCATGAGAGTGACACAGCCAAGTGACATTGTCAGAACTCTTCAATATTAGAAAGAAAACACTGTCTAAGTAATGTGTTTCGAAAACACGGCATACACACCAGAGTATTTAATGTGTTAGCTAGTTTAGATGAACCTTTGGATCTCTTGCAAGGGAAATCATCTTTTTGTAATGGATCCCTTCCAGCAGAATGAGACAGTTCAGACTAATTTCCTAGGCACCACCACAACATTTAGGACAACATATCATTGCATTATAAAGACATCACTAATCAGACTGTGGAAATCTCAGAGCAAGTATAAAGACTAATGTTAGATGCCAAACTATCTCAGCTTGTTCACATTGAAGATCTTTGATCTGTCTAGCTGAACTGACCTACAGGTTTTTGGCTTTATTTTCAAAGGAGAAATCTCACGGGTTGCTGAAGTGGGTACAGTGATACTAGTCTTCCTCTTTTAGATCAATAGTTCTTTTTTCCAGTGGCCTCTCATCCATATAATGATATATCACAACATGTCCACTGTATATCAGTGGACATGCACCTTATGCAAAGGGGCATCTGCAGCCATGAATGAAATAATGCATCATGAGATTGGGAGCATGCCATATACAAGGTACTGGTGAGTGCAACGGGGATGCTTAAGTCTCTCACCTAAATCTGTCACGGTAATGTTAGAGAATCTGAAGAGATGATAGAGTGAAAATTTGCAAGGACAAAATTTAATTTTTTCATCATGAAGCAGCAGATTTGAGTCAATTGACTGGTGATAATGGTTTTTATAAGCCACTGGAAAAGGTCAAGATCATAATGGACACTTCAGTTCCTGCAGATTTATGTTATAGTTGTTCTTTTCTTCTTAAGTGGGTGTGTCCTTATCTATCAACAATACTGAAGCTCTTTCATAGTTTCTTAATCCAGAGAGCCCAGCCAAAGGATTGCGTTCTGAATTTGGCCTACCAGAAAATGCAATCAATCCATAGTTTGTTCCTTTCCACTCCCTTTGTTGTAGGCTGCTAAGATGGCAGTCAGACACATCACAGACTGCACAGATTGTTCTGGTAGCCTTGTCTCTTCCAAACACTTCATGAAGACCTTAGTTACTCCACTGACTTGCTATTAGCTGTGCATCTCTCAAGGGACAAATACGCCAGCTTTCACAGCCTCATGGGAAGGGGGTATCATATTACAGGGGGACGATAAAATAATGTCCTGCTGTGTAACTTTATTCACTGGATCCTCCTTTCAGGAAACTGAGTATGTGCATTCCTTTATGGTCTGTGTTTGCATTTGGGGCCATAGGATAAAGTGGTCTTATGATGGAGAAGATCTCCAGGATATGATCTTCCATAAGGGACTGAGACCATATCTAATCATGTATGATCTTCCCCTGTAAGGCAAGATCAAGCCACTTCAACTCCTCTTTGCCGGTTCTTTCTCCCCATCCCATCTTTAGGGAGCTGGAATGGGAGCCAGCTACACCGGGTCCGTGCATTGAGGACTCACGCAGGGCGGTTCGAGTTGGAGGGCGCTGCACAGCGCTGGGGTCACCGCGAGGGCACGGATGTGCCCGTGCACGGCTCCTCTGGCTACACCTTAGCAGCAGCAGGAAACTTGCTTCTCCACCCTAGAGCTGCACCTTTGCCTGCTTTTCCCTCCTTCCCACCGAGCAGAGGGCGCTCCGCCCTCAGAAGTGGGTCCTCGGCACATTCCTGGGATAAGCTAAACCACTGGAAGGAAAAAGTCCTGCGCACACCCAGGCACACATGCACACCCTAGGAGACAAAAAACCCGAGCTAAAAACAAACTTCGAGCTGGGAAGAGGGTGGTTGAAAGCCTTGGAAACCCAGGCAGGCAGCAGCCGGCGGAGGCGGGCGGGTGCGGGTGCGGGAGGCCCGGGCGGGGCGGGGGGCGGGCTGGGCTGGCTGGGCTGGCGCAGCGCCTGCGGCCGACAAGGGCACCCTGTGGCCCAGTGCCGCGCATCGCCAGAGCGGGATGCTCCCGCTCCCACCTCACTGTGCGGCGCAGTTGAGAAGCCACAATGCGACTCTCGGGGGGAGTAGGGGATGGAGACAGACACAGGCGGAGTCAGGGCTCAAATTCTTGAACCTTTCACGTCCTTTCTGTAATTTGAAACATACTTGTTCCCATGCCAGAACCTTTTTTTTTTCTTTTTTCTTTTTTTTTTGATTTCTTCCTTGAGGCTATGGAAATACGTTCAGAGAAAAAAAAATGAGGGAGAGAAAGAAAGTAAAAAAAGGAAGGAAAAAAGCAAGCCCATTACTTATCAGAGGCTCCAAAACAAAACAGAGAAACGTGAGAGCACGGCCCTCCCAGGCACAAGTGCTCGCGGGCTCAGATTTCCCTTCGGAGGGGTCATGGCTGCTGCAGTCACGGGTTTGGAACGCAGCTGGTCCTGCCTGCAACAAGGCAAAAAAATCCTGGCTCTGCTGCAAATAGCACTTGCCTCCTTTCGCTTCTCAAGATCGTGGTGTTTTGAGCAAAGGAAGCCATTTGCAAAACGCCTGGGGGACTGGTTTGTGCCCTTACAGATCCCAGTCATCTTCAATGGGTCATTCCCCCGCCACATTCCCAGCCCCTTCCACGCAGGGACATCTGCGTGTCTCTCTCCTGTGCACAGCTGGTTACACACGTAAAAGCACTCCAATTTATTTCCTTCCACAAGACTTCCAGGTAGACAGTCTCCATGATTAGTGTGGAGCGTACACATTCAAGAGAGGAAACTGGCTTTTGAACTGTCTTAAAATTTCAAATGTCCCTAATCACCCAAAAAGCACAAAGCAGCATCAGCCGGGCCATCAAGCCCACTCCTTTCCCCCTGGGTAAACCACAGCAGGTGATTGTGCTGGTGCAGGGCTATTTTTGTTTGCTTTGTGTAAGGAAGTAACAATTACCAGTGACACTAAATGCCTCCTCGGGTCAGAAGTGACTTGAAGCTCTTGAGTTGCATACAAGCAGTTGTAGTGCAGCTGCCCTGTCAGTGCTGGAGTAGGGCTGCTAAGCTGACAAAAACAGCACCTACCCCTCTCCCATTCACTCAGAGACTCACACCCTGCTCTTTCAAGCCAGAAAAACAAGGACAAGGAGAGAAGCTTTCATGTTTCATTGCCATTATCATAGGTCACAACTGTGTTAATGTGTTATCATGCTACTTACATGTATGTATATGGATGGGTGTGAACAACCCTTAAGAACAACCCTTAAGAAGGTATGAGGTTTTCCAGGAAAGAGTCAAGTGGGCACATGTACATCACCTGAAGAGTGCCCTCTGCACATGGGGGAGAAGCTATCCAGAGGAAAGGGTAGTCCATGGGCACAGTCCTTACATGCTTTACTCCTCCCCTGTCACAGCACCTGCTTTGCACAGCTGGGGCAAGTTGGGGAGTATTTCTGTTAGCTCGAGTGTATAGCTAGAGAAGAAGGAAGTGCAAGACTGTCTGGAAGACAAAGATGGGGCAGATACATTTATTTATTTTATTGGAAGGGACAGTGTGACATTTCAAAGTTTCCCCATAGCCTTTCAGCCCATGTAGGACAGCAATTAGGTTACGCCCACTGGGGAATTCCTCTCCTTCACCCAGCTCCTGACACTACAAGTCACCACACTGATACTTTGCAGATTGGCAGGAAACACCACAAAGCCCATGTGTGCTTAAACACTTCAGATCACACAGCAAATGCTGTCCCGGCTGTCTAAAACACTGCAGCATTTGGGCTCCCTCCCTCTGAGGAGATAAAGCATCCTGAAGCTTAACTGTGTTTATCCAGAAACCCTCAAGACAGTCTTTGTCTCTGAAGCTGGTCACTTGGAACTCACAGCTTCTTCTGAATGTTGTCTTCAGATGGAAGCCATCCCATACAACTGCAGCACGGTGTCTTGTTTATCACATTTATATTACTTTGCAAATAAGCCTTAGCTACAAATGCTCTGCTGTTTTTTTCTTAGGCCTCATGGATACTAAAGGGTTATTAGTGCTCTATTCAGGCCCATGTTGGCATTCCCCACCCTTCTCTAGATTGACATGCAAGCGCAGTTGGAGCTGCTATTAAATATGAGACCAGACCTCAGTTAAATATGTATTAAGTAAGTGACTTCTAGGGTGTTACCAACTTTCTAGAGATACTGCATGTGACTCACTGAACCAGATGACAGACTGTGTAATAAGTTATTTCATCTGATCATATTTATCAGAGCAGGTTTGTCCTGCCTTTTTTACAGGGAGCACTGTCTCACAGATAACAAGGTGAAATGAAATCTGTTTTAATAGACATTGCTCTCTGCAGTTTATTTTTACTGTATTCCAGTCCCATATACTTGATTCGTGCCCTGGTAAGCTGAAATGAAACAGTTCAGTCCCCTGTGATTCAAAGATTTTTGGAGGAAGACACCAAGATTTCTTGGGGTCATTGTTTAATGGACAAAGTCTGTAGACAGGACTCCCATCCTAAGCCAAATGGTGTGTTTAGAAAAGATGGAGAAAAATCATTTGTCATTTTTCCAGAAAATAAAATGTTCTGGAGCATGTTCTTCCTCCCTGGCTGCCTTCCTGTACTCATCACAACTCCTGGGCACCATCTGTGGACCTCTACCAGAGCTCCTGACCTAAAACAAATATCATGCCAAAGGTAAGTGGGCCAGAGACTTAGGCTGCAGCTTGTTACTGTTGTGGTGTTGCTACCTCTAAAGGCATAATAAGTCCTTTAAAAAGGTAGCTGAAAATACTCCTTACATAGGGAAATCTCTGTCAGACGCTAGCTAAGAGAGGTATTCTACCCATCTGGTCACCTGCAGAGACAGGTGGCATTAAGGCCACAAACCAAGAGCTCCTTAGCTTCTCAAACTGGGGACCTTCTTATCTTCAAGACTGAAGGCAAGTAAGAGAAGCTCTTACCTGTCTTTGCCCTTATATTAGATCCTAGTATTAGGGAATGTGGCTGGGATAGGCATGCCAATAGCTCCAGGCAGAAGAAACCTTCTGTTTTATAAATACCAGCTTGCACCCAACTGCCTTTTACATAGTAGGCTGTTTATTCATTGCTGAAGTGGGTTTGAAAAACAGAATAGAACAGCAAGAAAATGCAGCCCACAGAGGCAGCGAAGAAGAAAGGACTAACATGACCTCAAAGAAGAGAGCTGAGACTCTCTCTGTGGACAGAACTTTGCAGGGGCTGACAGGAGACAAGTTATAACGGGCTGGCTGGAGTCACAGTGGTGCTGGGAGATGGGAGGGTGCAAACTTGGAAACATATGCTCTCCAGTGACTTCAATCTCTGTGCAAAGGAGTATGTGCTGCTTCATGAGGGGCTAATGCAGGGGTTAATGCTTCAGTAGACTTGTTTTCTCTGCTAACCTCTAGGAATTAGTTCCTTTAGAAGAGATAAGAGCATGTAGGCAGACTTGAAATGAGGACAAGAATTCTGAACTCAGCGTGACTTCTAACCGCTTGTCCAGATGCAGGCTGGAACTCCATTCCAGGCTCTGGGAAGTCCAAAGGACATTTTAGCTACACAGGAGGGATCCTCCCACATCCCTGCACAACACAGAAACAAGGTGGTCTCCAGGTGACAGTAAGGTTCAGGATTGCAGGGATTCCTGAACATCAGTTTCCCCTTTAACACTGATTTGCAGTGAAGCATTTTGCCTCATAACTCTCTTTCTCCATCTGATTTTATCTTCCCTTTTAGAAAATGGTGCAAATAAACATGAGCTGCCTCATAACTTGTGGATGTCTGTACTATACTAAACAGCCCTCCAAGGAGTGGAGTAAAAAAAGGTAAAGAACTGATATGAATCTTTGCAAGGACCTCTGCCAGACCATGCCAGAAAAGAGTCCTGCTCCAGATCCACAGTCCTGCTCCAGATCCACAGCCTGCTCCAGTCGGCTGTGACTTTTGTTAATGCCTGTCCTGGGGCTACAAGTAAGCAAGACCAACTGTTCAGTTTGCTTTGACAGGACTGAGCCCTGGTTGAAAACACTAGGAAACCTCCTGAGTCAGCAGCTCACTTGCTCCTACTCTTGGAATAGCTGAGATTCCCGGACACAGTAACTTGACTCTACTCCTGGCTCAGGGCAGCCACTAGCTGAAAGGCAAAATAAAATCCCCTCCTGGACCATTAACGAGGCCTATTCTGGGTTCAGGAGAAACCAGTCTGACCGATGAACTCCCCTGGCTCAGGGGCTCTGACTGGGGCTGGGAGAGTTATTCTTTCCTTATTCAGCAGACAGGAGGATGTTAATGGAGAGCATATGGGAGGGGAGGGAGTACTGTGGATATTGCTGGAGGACAGCCAGACTGAATCAAAACCCCAAGAAGCCTATTCTCCATCCGAGCAATGCTAATACAGGCTGTGGAGAGACGAGAAGTCCAGCTGTGATACGGAGGGGCTGGGAAAAAAAGCCCTCTGCCTTCCCCAGCTTTTTTACTCCCACTCCTAATAGGACAATGGGGCAGTATTGTCACATAGTCCTGTAGGCATGGTATTCACAGTGGAAGCCTTTCTGTGGAAGATCATGTCTCAGCCAGGCACCCTGTACAGAGGGTCGTGCTATAGACTTCAGGGAAGCAGGAACTGCCTCTGCGCTTGCAAAGTACCATCTAATTTATGGTGCTATAGAAATGATGAAGTACAACAGTCCTACAGTCTGGAGATGGAAAAGCCCTGTTAACTCCTCCAGCCCACTCCCAGAGCTGATAAAGTACTGTTGCCTCTCACACATTTCCTGTGTCTGTCTGGACATGTTTTGAACAAGCGAGCAACTGAGGTTCATGTATTTTTCACTTCTTAATTCTACTTTAAAAATAAACCCCAATGTGATTAACATAGCGTGGATTACCTGGCCGCTTGGATATGTCAAGCAGGGTGGAACAGAGTGCATCAAAGGCAGCCCACATCTGCCTTACCTTAAAGATAAAATGGAGGACTGGCTAGTGAAGACTTGATCACAGCTTTAACTAAGAAACTTCCCATTAAGTAGGAGGGCAGCTAGAAGCAGCTCTGGTAAAAATTAGGTGTGTCCTTTTTGGCTCCTGACAATCTTAATGTAGCCCTGACTAAGGCAGATTTTGGGCATCCACGATGCTTGGCCTTGCATCATTCACCAGAGCTTAATTAACTATGGAGCCTGGCTTGTTTAGCCTAGCAAAGGGGTATATAATTGCAATCTATAAATAAATACTTCAGGGGGTGAACACATGGGGAGGAGGAAAAAGCTATTTAAAGATAAAGGACAATGCTGGCAGGAGAACAAATGAGTATAAACTAGCCATGCATACATTTAGGCTAGGGTTTGTCAGGTTTCTAATGATGAACACATTGATGCTCTGTGAAGGCCTATCAATGGATTTAGTGAGGCCAAAAGTCAAGCTGGCTTTAAGAGGCTGCTGGACACAGTTACTCAGCTGATTATATGAAATGGATGGCTA
The DNA here is from genome assembly GCF_001715985.3 of Manacus vitellinus. Classification (NCBI taxonomy): domain Eukaryota; kingdom Metazoa; phylum Chordata; class Aves; order Passeriformes; family Pipridae; genus Manacus; species Manacus vitellinus. Next base: position 20,704,129 of record NW_021940750.1, read on the forward strand.
TGCAAGGCAAGGACCTGGACTTGGGAATCCCAGAAGGAGAGTCCTGGGGTTCTGTGGGCTGCAGAAAGTGGCAGTAAGCCACAGGGCCCAGTAGGAGCAGAGTGGGAAAAAATAGAAGACTAATAAAACCTGAGATATTTAAACTGCACCTTCACTGTTTATCACAGTCTTCCAGTACCTGAAGGGGGCCTCTAAGAAGAATGAAGAAGGACTTAAGGCATGTAGTGACAGGACAAGGGGCAGCAGTTTTAAAGTGAAAGAGGGTAGGTTTTATATGCAATAAGGAAAAAACTTTTTACAGTAAGAGTAGTGAGGTGCTGGCACAGGTTGATCAGAAAATCTGTGGATGCCCTATCCCTGGAAGTGTTCAAGGCCAGGTTGGATGGGGCTTGGAGCAACCTGGTCTAGTGGAAGGTGTCACTTCCCATGGCTGGGGGGTTGGAACTAGATGATCTTTAAGGTCCCTTCCAACCCAAACCATTCTATGATTTCATGATGATTTTATGATGCATAGCAGGCAGATTGTCAATCCAGGTAAAGCTGAAACCTGAAACTAGCCCCTCTCCAATGGACTAGGCTGGCTGGCTTGTTTTAGAGAGGTTTGTGGGGGCAGGAGGAGATTATCAACAACAAGCAGTAAAAAGAGTCTGTGATTAGTTTGTGTGAAAACCTAGGCAAAAGAAAAAAAAAGAAAAAAAAAATGATTGGTTTTCCTGTAAGTAGGTTGAGGTTTGGAAGCCCCTAATTTTTGTTTTGCCATCCTCAGACCCAAAAAAATCTCATGAGCCAGAAAACCTTCATCCATGAGAACATCTTGTCATATTCTCCAGTGGAGTAACAGCTCAGCCTGACCTCAACATGGTGCTCCTTCACGCAGTAATCCTTCTCTGTGAAGTCATTTGCCAAACCAACAGTGGGTGTCTTTCCCTGTGGCTTTTCTGCAAAACAGAATATGAGAGACCTTGACCCTTGACTAAGGCATGCTGGAGAGGCAGATGTCCAAATCTTAGCTGTTTTATCCAACTGGAAGCTATAACAATAAATCACATACTCCAGTTTACACCACCAGTGCAAACAAGATAATGGACCTTATACCAGAGAAAGATCTCTGTTGTAATATAGCATTTTGTTTCATCCTGTTCCTGCTGAGAGTAGAGGGAGAGCCAGCAGAGAAGAGTCAGCTATACAACTGGTACAGACCTCTTGTATTGATGGAATTTTCCTGTGGGAATCTCCTGCCTGTTCAAGTTCTCTCTATGCTCCATAACCAGTGCAAAGCAAATTTAGCAGAGAGCAGAGAATCCATCTTAAAATGCCTTAGGGGGGACAGAGAATATGGTATAAATGGAACTGCAGCAATGTCTGTTCTAATTCTTGTAATCTGTCACCTAGCTGCGGCAGTGATAGGTGCTTTAGAAACCCACAGACAGTCTAAGTGTGATTTGATCACATTAGTGGTGGCCTATGCATCAAGAGATTCAGAGGTTTTATTCTGAAAGGCATTAAAATAAAGGTGGTTGTGCTTTCAAATCTCTTTTTCTGGGAAGTGGGTATCTCCTGAGGCTGGCTTTACTCCTGACATTTCTCATTCTTTGCTTTTCTTTACAGATCAGAAGTATAACACGAAATGCCTTGTCTTGCTATTTTCATCATTCTGCAGTCATTCTCAGCAGGAATCTGAGGCTATGAGGGTGGGAGGTGACGAGCTGAGTCAAGTCTGAAATATGGTTCCTTGCACTAGAAGGATATAGATGTGGTTTCTGTGTAAGTCACCAGTTAGGTCTTGGTACTGAAAGGTAACAACTGTTATACGCTCTCTTGAAATGAGGTAGAAGGTGCCCATCCATTTGCTAGCTAACCTTATGCAGTAGTCTAGGAAGCTGAGAACTGCATGAATGAAAACACCAACACATTGGTTGGGGAACAAGCACACATGGGAATCTTGTCCTGTCACTACTTGCATTTTCTTGGCTGTATGAAGCTTGGAGATTTTTCATCCTTCATATTTAAAGTTCTTGGCCTGGTAACTTTCATCAAGTTGAATCAACTCTAAAGATAGGGGAGAAGATGAGGTAAAAAAATTATTTTCTTTTGAGAGGGGGCTTTTATTTGAGATGCAAACCAACAGATTCTTTCCTTTGACCTCCAAAAACCAAAGGGAATTTATTGGTCATTTTCACATTTTTAACTGACATTCAAAAAACACTTCACAAAAACACTTCAAACATTGAGAACCTCAATAAATCTCTAAAACACAGGGTGAAAAGTGTTCACACAGGCCATAAAATTGTAACTCTGGATTTGTACAATTCATTCTTATGGTCAGTCATGTCAAGCTTTAAAGAATCTACCACTTCAGCCATCACGAAAAGGCAGTAAATCTGGATTATGCATTGAAAGTGCTTAGGGAGTCTGGGTATTTATACCAATGAAATGCCAAAATATTTTACTGACACGCTCCATTTTTTACATTCTTTTACTAACAGTTAATTTTTTTATGTGTAGATATATATTTTAATGCTGACGGTTATATTTTGGCTATTCTTAGTTTGCAACTGGCTAGGCCTCCTCTAGTCAAAACAGGAGCCTGAACAATTTCCCACATACAGCACCTTGGGCAGAAGACAGTGGAAACATCACATGAGATACATTCATGACTTGGGCTGAGTATAGTTAGAGCTACATCTTTGGAAGCTCTGCAAATGTCATATGCAGAGTTTCTGGCTATTTCCATAGCAGTGATTCATTGGGGTGCTGGTGCTAAAGAATCTCTTGTCAGTCCTGCCGTGTCCATGTGGCACTATGGAAGAGAGAGGGGTGACTCAGTAGGGAATATTTTTTCCTTGTCAGAAGCACTTTAAACCACCTAAGGGATGTTTGCAGCTAGAAATGTAAACTGAAGCCTCTATGGGATGTCCATCATATAGTGCAGTTAAGAGACGTCCAAGTTAACCCTAGTACCCCAAGCAATGCAGTCATGTTAATGTAGTGCTTTCACTGGACTCCTTAGCCTCTCTTTTACATGTATGCACCAAACACAGCTACACTTATTTCCTGACCCAACGCAGCTCTCCTATCCAATTTTGAGCACCTTTGTATGATACTACTTGGTGCTACACAGGCTCTCTCTACTGGAAGAGTGTTAGGAGCACATTTTATTTACAAAAGGAAATCACTTAGAAGAGGCCAGATTCCTTCTGGATTGAAAATGAAGTCACATAAAACTGGTGCATAAAACATTTAAGTATAGTTAACTAACTCAGACCAAGCTTATTCAGGCTAAAGAAAAGGCAGGAGCATGCTCAGGGAATCCAGATCCAGCCTCAGCCACTTGGTGACCCCACACCAGGAAAATAGCATGAAGTTTCTGACGCTGTTTTTAAACTGTTAAGAGTGTTTTAATCCTAACTGCCAGGGCCCCAATATCCTCACCTGGGGCTGTCCCCACCCTGCCCACAGCCCAGGACCCCATTTCAGTCCCCTCAAGGCCACCAGTCCTCATCAGTGATATCATAGGATGCTGGCCTCCAACTTCCCATGGAGAAGCTGATACAACAGCCCAACCTAGGCCTGTCCTCATCTCCAAGGAAGTGCCCAATGCCCAGGGCTGGGGCTGCCCCAGTGCCCTTGGCTGGGGTAGTGGGGTGAGTCCGGGCTGGCAGGCCCTGTCCTGCTGCCCTGTGGCTTTCCCTGCAGCTCCCCATACCCTATCCCCAGAGAGACAGCAGCCCTTGCTGTCCCCTAGTGCTGACTCCTCTATACTCAGTAGGTGCTGCCTGGCTCTTTCCTACAGGCCAGGATGTTAAGAAGAAAGGACAAACTCCAAAGATGACCAGTTAGTGCCACTGCTACTACACTGCAAAGCAAAACCAAACTAATGATCATAACCACGGTCTCCCTCCTCCTCCTCAGAGCCCAAACTATGTACTCATAAGCAGAATTGAATATGAAACAGATACTTAATTCCTGGCAGAAACAGAAACTACTTTTGGATTTGAAAGCCCAACTAGCCCCTCACCCCTTGAGGAAGGTTTGGTTTTATCATGTTGTCCATTCTCTCCTCTGAATGGCTCTCACTTCCTGCTTTGTGTCCTTCGTGCAAGTATCAACGTGCTTCTTTCTTGCTATGAAGAGGATACCATGAACCTGTCATCCTTCAAACTGTTTCTCAGCTCAGCTTTTGCTGCAGTGTCTCTGTGAATTAGGTATCAAGTCTAATCATTTAAAGATAGTGAATCCACTACAGTTTGGCTTACTTGTATTTACTATTTACTATTTACTATTTACTTGTATTTACTATGTATTTACAAGTACTTGACATAGCAAGTAAGACAAACTCATTCCTAGATTTGTGTCTCTCTCCAAGTATGATATAGTAGCTATGGATGACTTTATTACATACCCCTGGGAACAGTTTAGGTATCAAACAGTTGGGGAAAAATACAACAGAAGTTCAGAGATTAGAAACCATTAGAAAAGCCCACTTCTGCCAGATTATGGCACTAGAGGTCATGCAGTCCTCTCCCTTGCTCTTCCTCCTTACCTGCTCCCTTAAATCCAAGATACTGAAATGAATTAGCAGATCAAATGGCAGATCATGACTGAGATGCTTTTTCCAGGCAAAGGAGGCCCAGGCCAAGCCAGACGCTATACTGGCCAGGTTTAAGGGGAGGCTTCAGATTTGCCCTGAAGATCTTTCCATACAATGCTGGGCTGTAGAAGATTATTTTATCCTTGTCGTTCAAAAGCCAGAGGACATTATGTTTACCTAATGTTATATTTCAAAGCAGAGACATGGATAGAAGACAACCCTGTCCAAGACCTACAGTATTACACAAATACATGTAGCAGCATCATGCGCTACATCAGTAACATCAACAGCAATAGACTTATCCTGTGAGGAGTCAGCCTTGTGGGCTGTCTCATGGCACTCTGGGGGGCATTAAAAATAAATTCATACTGTAGGAACGGTATGGAACACAAGGGTGCTTGTAAGGTATCTGTCTTTATTTTTCGGCCATAACCATACAATCTGGGCCAATAGAGATGGCACATATAGCCATGTGGAAGATTTCATTCTTTCCAGCTGCTCCTCATTACGATTTGCTTTCAGTAATTTCAAGGAATACTGTTAGCTGCCTTTTCCAAGTCTCTGTCAGACTTTCTTCCAGACAGAGGGATTCAAGTGGCTTTAGTTGTTCCATTTTTTTTACCAAAGAAATCAGACTTCTTCTCATATAGTGTAATAAGGGCACTGTGTCCCCAGGAGGGACTAATTCTCATTTCCTGGTTCAACACTGGAGGTAGGTAAGTTACAGAAATAATTCTGCAATCTGTGACTACTGTTGCATACCGGAGCTGGCACTCTTAGGAGAAGGTTTAGAAATGAATTGCATATTTACAAAGGAAGCCCAGTGCAGTCAGGACTGGCCTGTTCCATAAGGACTACAGGATTCCCACAACACTACTAAAATAATAGGAAGAGTAACAGGGACTGCTACAGGAATGAGTCGTAGGCGTTCAGAAAACCCAAAGGAGACACTGATTTTGTCAGCTGCACAAAGGCAGCTGCCACCTCCTCCCGACGGCCATTCGGGGAGCGGATGGCAAGCAATGCATAGACAGCCATCTTGATCCTAGTCAGACTCAAAAGTCCTTGTTTGCCAAGTAAGAAGGAACAAAAAAGTGTTGAGCAAAAGATTTAATTTCTCAATGTCTATGGGGAAATCAACAGACAATGGGAAGCAACATAAAAAACATATACATGAAAGACTGTTATTTAAAACCAGTTGACATAGTCATTTTCAGTGGAATCTGGCTGGCTGTAGCCAGTATTTAATTCAAAAATTCCTCAGGAATGAAGGTCTTTTGCTGGCTAGCTTTATTTGGCTGGGGTTGGGTTTTGCTTTTTCCCACATCCCGCCTGCTGAAGTTAGAGGTTGATGGCAAGGAGCCTGATTCCTCTGCCTCTTCCTGTGCCGGACACAAGCAGCCAGCATCACCTCTCTGTTAAATTGTCTGCTAGAACTGCTGTATACAACAGAAGCTGGAGTGGGGCAGAGAAGGAATGGGATCATCTGCTCTCCCTTCTGAGAACAGAGCAAAAAATTGTCTGAAGGATGACCCATAAGGAGTCAAAGAAGTTAAAGAAACCATGTACAGTCCAGAATGGGCTATGTGTGGTCCCATGGCAGTAACAGCTTTCCTGTCTGATACTCCATAAGCCATTAAGGGCTGTAAGAAGAGCCTTGCTCATGCAGCAGACAACAGCAGCAACACCTGCAGTCAGAACTAGACATAGAAAATGAAAATAAAAACAATTCTAAAGAACCTTTTTAAAGCACTGACCAAAAAAACATCAGATAATAATTTTCTACCGCCTAAGACAAGACCAGCTGAACTTGGGGCACTTAGAAACTTTGCCTTTAAAAATAAGGAATACAAAAATTAGTCCTGCTTACATGTTCAGCACCACGTAGCAGATAGAGAATACACAGCAGGCTGGTGTGGTTGAGCTATTCCCATGTAAAGCTCCTTATATGACAACAGTACGGTAACCAAATCAAACCCATCCTTAAATCAATAATACACTCCACTAGACTTCTCTCTCTTGTACACCTCACTCACTCATATTCTGTCTCCTGGGATGTTCAGCCCAGGTCTGTTAAAACCAAGGTATTGTCTCTTGTTGACTCTGGCAGGCAGGGGGGCGGGGAGCAGCTGATATGGCAACTCCAGATGTGCTTTTTCTATTCTTTGAAACTGTTCATCAGAAAAACAAAAAGCTCTCTGTTGCCATGGAGACAGTATCTCTGTCACTAATGTACTCAGTGGGCGGCAGCAGCTTCCTGGCTGCAGAGACGCCCAAGGCCTGGTACTTCAGTGATCTCCTCACTGCTGGGCGTGCTGTGAAGCAGAAGGTTTAGGCTTGGATGACAGGCAGGTCTTCCTCGAGGTAGCCAAGAAAATGAGGAAGCGGTGGATCCAAGGATCTGGGGATTTTGCACCTGAAAAGAAATGCCAAAGTGATGCTAAGGTGAATTTGGAGGCAGGCAAAAGCTGTACAAACACCTGAGAGGCAGTGCACAGAAAAAGCTGGTAGCCTCTTTTGAGATAAAACATTTTCAGATATTTGAATTATTGTATTTATAGAGATAATACTAGGAACAGTGGAAAAACTAACCGAGATCTTTTTGCAGAAGAAGATTTAAATTTTTTTCAGGAAAGCAGTGAAAACTCCATCTTTTGAATCATGCAGAACTTATATCTGCTCTTAGTAAAGGAAATGATCCTCTGTTGGTCCCCAGGAGACACATGAAATGAGACCAATTCAGATTTCTCCAGCTCTAAATACAAGGACTGTGCAAAGACATACTTTATCCTTATTATGTTTGAAAGTGAAAATTAATAGTGTGCACCCCAGCTGAATTAAAATCAGGACTTGCATTATGTAAAAAGCAAGAGAAGATGATCTGTTCTGTCCTTAAAATCTCTGAAAACATGACCACAGGGTTATCAGATCCACTCGGAATCCCTGTTATGAAGGCCAGTCTTAACAGTGTCCACTTGATGAAGCCTCAGAGGACAGTGAGAATAGCAGAAAATCTATCTGGCCATGAGTATGTTGCATTATATAGGGAAAGAAATTTCCTTGAACCAGGGATGTGATCTCTAAAATATGAAACTTCTACCTCTTTTAAGTGTATACTGTATTTACCATATCTGATTACCACTACTTTCCTAGGCAGATACTGCTGGTAGTCCAGACCATTTTACAGCCCAGATCTAATAAGCGAGCCACTTTCATGGCTGGTGTGAAATGGTATATCCTAATTGAACTCACAGAAATCACTTGAATTGTAACAACATTACTCTGACTGTTTGGCTCTGAAGTGGGCAGTAGGACAGGGATCCACATAACGCACAGAGTAACCCCACTAATAAAGATTAGGCCATGGGATTGCTAGAAAAATTGAGTTAGGGATTGTCCCATGGCATATGCTCATAAGAACACTGGGAAAGGTCTGGAGTTCTGCCCACTCTCATCTACATTTTTCTCCCCAAACCAGTTTTGCTTCATTACTGTTCAAGAAACTGAGAACAGCTGCTGATAGGAAGAAGCCCTATTAGCAGAGACACCCTCCTGGAGGTGGTAAGGAATAGACATTAGGCTGCTGTCTAAATCATGCAGCAGTCTAGCTGGCCAGGGCTTATTCCTCCTGACATCTGCTTTCTGAGGTACTGCCATCCATATTAGATTCCGTCAAAAGCCGTTTTGCCACCAAGCTGAGTAGCTTCCTGGGACATGTGTCGCTGCAGGGGGCCCACTATGCCCCATCCTTTGTCCTGGAGAGATGACATTCACCCCAACAGCAGAGACTGGGAGGGTTACAATGCCTCTATTCAGAAGAACTGGAGATCATCACCCCATACAGATACTCTGGCTAAAATGGAACAAATCAATAATTTGCCACTGCAGAATTAGAAATGCCGGCACTCGTGACATTTGCTCTGAAGCCTTCTAACTCAGGAGAGTGTTCCCATTAGGGCTCAGATGCAGAGGTGTCTGACTGGATGGCATCTTCTCAGACAAGTCCAAGGTCCATACGTGCTACAGGATGTGGTGTGGAAAGTTCAGCAGGTAGTGAGGAGTGACCCCACAAGCCAGTACTAATTTGGGCACATGGTATAGCCAGAAGAGTCATCTGGTTTTCAAATTTGAAATTCTTTTCCTGGCCCTGAAATAATACAGGGTGTTAATTGGTATTCCCATTTGACCAATTTAGTTTTGTTCCTAAATTTTCCATATCATAGATGGTTAGATGCAGCATCCTGCTACTTCAAATGTTGCATAGCATTGCTATGCTTTGTTAAATAACTTCCTTCTTCCTCGCCAGAAATAGCTATGTTTCAATAGTGAGTGAAGAGATCCTAGCATTTATAGTTTCTAGAGCTTCTAGTTGGGATTGCTGAAATGTATAAACATAAATCTGTTTTGATTTTGCTGTCTGGAGAAGAAGCAGGTAATAGTGAGGAGCATCCAGTATGGTCAGTTTAGCCACTCCACTAGAACCTGTCAGGTAAAGGACATTTCAGCCTAGCCACTCTCTCCTCAACCCTTTCTGCTGATCTTTGTGTTCAGATGCTCTGAAAGACACTACTCTGGAGCCTGAAGAAGACAGGACACTTCACTACTGCTGTTGTAAGCTCTATTTTAGGCTCTGTGACAAAATATCGAGTTGGTTTAGACCTTCAGCAAGCTGTTGGCGTTCCCCTTCCTTAGGAGCCCACTAATAATGGAGGCTGAGGGACCAGTCAGAATCACTGTCAGGGTGACTGGGAGGGTATTGCTGGAGTATCTGGGGTGGTGAATGTGCACAGCAAGCCAGTGAGCTGTGTTCACTCACCAGGGGGCTGATTTAGCTCAGAGATGGTTCATGAGATCCTGGCCCCTCTCCAGCCCTAGCCTTTCCCCTTCTCCCAGGAATAGTAGCATGGGTTAAAAGCAGAATAACTGAAGAAAGCAGAGCCTTACTTAACCACACACGGAAATAGAGGAATGTCGACAGCAATATGGGGAATCACGGGAAAGGAGGTGAAAGGAAGGAGGGAGATAGGAGAAGAGGGAGGGAAGGAGAGGATGGCAGGGGATCCTTTCCAGCCCTGCTTACAAGGTGCAGGATAATTCATGGCTCTTGTTTACACTGCTCCAGACCACATCACAGACATTCCTGGCTAATGGCTTCCATCTGGAGCAGCCATGTGCTGCCCAGCCTCCTCCACACAAATTGCCAGCAGAGGAGTGTCTCCCTCCAGACCTTCCCACCCTCCTGCCTCTCACAGACTGCTGTCACCGAGAGGATTGGTACATGCACCATCTCTCCTCAAGACATTACTCTCAAGTTTCCATGACCCAAAATAAGGGGGCTGGGATATACCTCAGACAGCAGAAAGCTCTGTTAATGTGAGGCCCACAGGATGTGCTGGAAAGGCAATGCAGGGACACCCAGTCATTGTGCACAAACTCAGCCTGAGTCCAGCAGGGATTATTAGCTCTGGCTCAGCATCAACCCTTCTGGACCTGGGCTGCTTCCCAAAAGGACCACTCAAGTATCTTCACATTGCACCTCCCAGTACTCTGTGTTTGGGAGGGTTTATTAGTTTGGGCACAATGCCAGACATGAGCTGCCTTTCTGCATCTATATAGTCCTTGAACTAAGTGAGCTTTACCATGCTCAGAGCACAGTGGAAAGACACCTGCTTGGCTCTAAGGGAGTCCAGGGCTGTCCAGGTTGGTACTAAGCCAGGTTTAACAGGCCCTGCTGAATCCAGCAGGATTTGTGTGAAATCTCTGGTATGTCTTTCCACCGTAGTTCCTTCCCAGCCTTCATATCCCCTGCAGCAGGGTCCAGAAACAACCCCACTGGGTGCTGCCTGGGCCAGGTTTATCAGGATGGGCTTTACATTTTGCAAAAGTGGCAAAGCTGCTCAAAGATCTGAACCCATTCTGGAAGCAGCAAGGCCACGATCGCACAGTGCAGCACAAAGCCTCAGTTTCTGAGTCCTGCCAGACCTGGCCCAGCCCAGCTTTCTCTGCATCTGCAGCAAAGATTGAAGTGCAGAGGCAGAGCTGTGTGTGGGCTCCCAGACCAGACCAGAGAGGATGCTGGAAGTCAAAGGTGCACAGTAGAACTGGAATGGCCAAAGGAGACAGTAGCAAGGATGGACCGTCACAGATCTGAGTGAGCTGCATCCAGAAGATCCAGGCCCAGAGGATAGCTAATGGGGCCTGAAAACTGAATTTAGACTGTTAATGACATGCAGAAAATTTAGCAAAGTTGGAATCAAACCCAGGCTGCCAGAGCAGTTAATTTATTTATTGAGTGTCCTACAAGGTCTTGGAGGTGTGGTCATGGGTTAAAGGGAGAGACACTGGGAGATCAACTCCTCACTTTGCTCTGTTTCTGTCATGGTCTCTCTCACACTCTTTCTCTCGGTTAGGCAATACGTTCCCAGTATCTGTCGAGTCTGATCTGCTCTAAGCTCCAATGAGAGGCAAAAGAGGAGCTGAGATGGGAATGAAACAGAATCCCAGTCCGTGACGAGGCACTGAGACTCCTCACTGCGCCCCATGTGGGTTGCCCTGTTATAAATCATCATTTGTCAAATTCAATAAGCATCCTCAACACAAAAATGATGCTGTCTCCTGGGAGGCTCAAGTGCCTGAAATTCTGCACAGATGTGGAGATACAAAAATATAAGGGAGGAGGGGAGGACAGGGAGGGAGGAGGGAGGAGAAAGGACAGATTTTGCATGGCAGAAAGGGTGTTCTTCTCTATTCTCTGCTCCGTTCCAACCCCCTTGCCCCCCACCCCACTACCACACACACAGTCATGTACACCGTATTCCTGGGAATGCTGCAGATCCAGCTCCTGGCACACATTTTACATCCTCTAAAAGGAGGAAGAACGCTCTGTATGCAACATGGAAAACCCACCCACTTTGGGGGTCACAAGCCTACCACAAAAAACTTCCCTGCTAGCCCAGGGACATGCGAATGGCAGGAGGCCCCTGGGGAATGGCTTCCTGCTTTGGACAGAAGAGGTCATGGGGTACATTTCATTAGAAATCGTGCTGCTGCCGTTTCCACTCCCTGCCAGCAACATGAGAGCTGCAGTCTCGGTTAGACACCCCATCCCTTATTGTGCAACAACAGGAGGCTGGAGAACGAGGCCACCTCAGGGGGTTCAGCTGTGAAATCTCACTCCTCGCTGGAATGCACCACACTCTGACCAGAGCCGGGGACCAGCACTATTGTAAGGAAAGGCTCAGTGCGTGCTGCTGTGCAGGCTGAAGCTGAAAGCAGGCTCCATTTATGCTTGTAGAGGTTGCATTGCACTGTACACTATGTCTAAAACGCCACGTATAAATAGGGATATATGTAAATACCCATAACATCCATTTTGTCTCCCCCTCTGAAGCTGCTTGAGCTGAAGTAACAGATAGAGGAGACAGAGCAGCATCCTCTGCAGATAAGGCACCCATGAGACACAGATCATGACATACCATCACAACAGCTGAAGCTTAGCCCAGCTGCTCGGGATGTATCCCAGACAGGGTCCTGCTTATGTGACACCCACCAGCCTGGCTGACATCTGGGCCAAGGGGGATAAAGCCAAGCTCTGGGGCTTTTGCAAGTGGGGTTTGTGCACAGGGAGACAGCATGGTGCTCCTTGGTCAATGGCAGGCTCACAGACAGGCTGAGCTGCACAACTTTCTCTGCACTCACTCACACATACACCACTGTTGTCAATGAATCATTCAGGTCACTGCAGACAAATCTCAAAGCACCTATCACCATTTATCCTTCTAAGATACATGTGCTACAGAGCAGCCATTTTAGAAGGAGTGTGAAGCTTTCTGAAACCTTTTACAGAGGCTATTTTGAATGCCTCTACTTGCTAAGCCACCCAGATACCTTGGTACCACAAGCGAATTGCTGAAGTGGCAGAGGGGTAGTATAAAACCACATTAAAATTCCAAATAAGTATTAAAAATATATTCAGTAGATAAATATGCCTTGACTTTGAAGGTCAGAGTATTGATCCATCTGAAGGCTAGAAGCAAGAACTTTGTGCTGCTCTTGTGATCCTCCCCTTGCAGTTATTATCATTATTGGCATTATTGTTGCAGTAGCAGCACCTCAAGGACCTATTCAGGATCCAGATGCCATTACAATGGGGACACTGAATTCAAATGAAGAGATGTGTGATGAACAGAATGATTCAAAACAAAACCAAACCCTACATGACAAAGCAAGCACAGCAAATGTTTGTGAATCGAGCTCAGTGCCACTGCAGCCAGACTGCTCCCAGCACCCAAACCAGGATGTTAGAGGGGCTGTAGGGTCTCTGTACTGTACCACAGTCCCTTCTGGAACTGGGCTGTTGATATACCCAGCAACTAAGTCCATTCTATAAACAGCCCATGCATCATAGATTGTGCTTGTACTGCCTTTGGGGCTGCTCCTCAACATGTTCATCTTTTTACCAAAAAATTTTGCACAAGGAAAAAGAGAAGAGCAAGGATACTTGTCCAGGACCAGCCTCCTGATCCCACCACAGCTCTGACAATGTGCTTGATGCCAGGTGGTCCCCAGCAAGCAGCCATTTCACCCACAGGCAGGTGGAAGGCACGTGCCTGTGCACTCACTGCAGGCACGCACAGATGGAGGGTATGTGCCCTGGGCCATCGCTCTGTGCACACACAGATGAGAGTGTGGGCCCTGAGCAGCCACTCCACACATGGAAGATGGCACGTGCCCGGCTGGGCCACTGACCTCCGCACGCCCCGGGCGTCCCACACGCTCACCCTGCCACGGCACCCTGCCTTCTGCCCTGGCAGCTGCAGAACAGGAGCTACAGCTGAAGGCAAACACGTTTCTGCCCAAGAGAAATGCAAGAGGACTAATTTTAACCTAGCACACATGAGGAGGAGGACAAGGGAAGTGCAGAGGGATGGGTTGCTGCAGATGCAGCAGGAATTCCTGGGAATAGGTAATTGTTGAGGCAGCTACCTATGCTGATCATGTTTCTCCAGCAGCAGTGGGTTAACCTGAGTCAACCCAAGGAAAGCTAGCTCAGGTTTGCCTCTGTGTTCTGCAAATGCACTCCACAAATCCAGTTAGGAGAGTATGCCTAGAGAAAACTGCTGAAAGACAGACTACAGTATTATATAGGTCAGTTATTTCAGACATGGAAATGATTATCTGAAACTGGAGTGGGGGGAGGTAATCTTAAAGAAATAAATCAACTCTTCCCCCCAAAAAAATTCCTTGGAAATAGCTTTCCAACAGGATAAAGCTGTCTTTTTTTTATACCTGCAGGGAGATATCAGACTCAAAGACTGCTGGTGTCACAGGTCTGAATCTTGCCTAACTTCAGTCTTAAGTCAAGTAAATTCTGCTTGGTGAGACAAGTAAATATTCTTCTTTAGACTACCTTCCAAGGAAAGAAAGCTTATGTGAGTTTGCTGCCTACACACCTCTCTCCTTGTTACCCTTTTAACACTGTGATTAGTTGCAGTCCAATTCGCAGAACCCTCAGGCAATTAAATCCCAGGAAAAACCTCATGCAATAAGTTTCATGAAAATGAATGGCTGGATCAAGTACTACAACCCAAATTAGTGTCTCCACAGAGGGGGAGCGGGGCAGAATCTAACAGCAGTACGCTCTGTGCTCTGGTAGCAGCCAGCTGACCAGTCAGCTTGCCTGTACTGGTGCCCAGTCAGCACACAGGCAACTTGCATATGTGCAGTCTCCTACCCACATGGGGTGTTGTAAAGATGCAGAGATGACATGGGCTGCTGTACAATTTAGGGAGAAAGGCATGAGTCCACAGGAGATGAAGCATCACTTGTTTGCAGAAGATTCTGTCAGTGGCACCTGTTCAAAGCTGCCTGAGGGTCTGCACTGCCAGAGACAATCTCAATAAAGACTAATTGCTAAGTTACTGAGTGTCTGTAACTCTGATATTAATGCAGGAGGTGAAAGGAAAAGATGTATGTAAATATTTTTCACACATGGCTCCACAATTAATGAACAAGATAGTCATATCGTAAATGAACCCATATATCTGTTCATATCCTTCATTTCTCCTAAACCCCTAGGGTGCCAACAGCAGAAGTTCACAAACACAAAACAAAGGTCATGATGCTGACAAGATATCTTTATTGCTAGACAACTCCCGAACCGACCCACAATAAATTAAGGCCCTTATTCCTGCTTAACCCATAACCTTTGTAGTAGACCCTGAAGGTCAGTCATTGCAAGTTTTCCAACCTGGGAATTGGGGCAGGTATAAGATTCATATTCAAAGGTCCCTTCTCTTCCTATCCAATGCACAAATCAGTTCACATAGCCTCAGCAGTACACCCATACCCCCACACACACCACAGACATGCAGAATACTTGCACAAACGCACTGCAGTGGAGATAAAGCTAATAGTTTACATGCAAACACACGCCCAGACATGTGTTCCTTCCTGGAGATGCCCCCTCCCCCTTTGTGCTTTACACATTATATAAGAATTTTATTCTGTAGTATGCTCTGAGGAAGGCGGCATTTTGCCAGATTTCAAAATGGCCTCATTTATCACCTAAATCCCCTATGAAAGCTAGGGAATAAGGTTTGTAAAACAGCCCAGATTAATGAGGCTGCATCTACATCTTAATAGCTTTTGTGTGTGCACAGTACTTCAATCTGTGCTTGTGAGCAGTGTGTATTTCTGTGGTTTATGGACTCTCTTTCTTCATCTGATCTGATACATCTACGTGTGCTGGTGTTTCTGTCTAATGCTGTGTGCGTGCACTGCCTGTGTCCAGCACATAAAACCTCCTTCCGTGACTGTAGCTGGTTATGCCACATGCAGGTGGAATTCTCCCTGTGAGCACCTCCCAATTTGCAGATGTGATCTGTATAGGGAACCTATTTATGCCTGGGCTTTAATATCTGTTGGTATACTTTCGTGCATGTTAAACTCACCACTTCAGTGCTGGCTCCTTAGGCAACAGAGGCCTATATTTCTTCACCGTGTTGGGGGAATTTCATTTTGCTGCTATATATAAGAATTCTGGTGAAGTAATTAACAGAAGCCTCCAGAGGCTTGGTTATGAAAACAAGGCTCCACGTGCCAGCTTCAGAGGAACCTTGTACTCCTTGCAAATTCCTCCAGGCAAGGAAGATATTGCAGATGCAAAGGGAACATAACCCAGGGCAGGGAACAGCAAGCACTGACGAGGTCTGATTCTCAGTCCCAGAAAACAGCCTTAGCAGAAAGCTGAAAAATGCAGCAAATTGAAAAAGGAGGTTGCAGGTGGGATCACAAAAGAAAAGGGCATCAGCTCCATTGACAGTGAAGATTAATTTTTAAATTACATACCAAAAAACTCTTCCAAGAGCATTCAACCTGTGTCAGTCTAGTGGCTGCGATTCTATGTGGGACACAGGGAATACTTGGAAATTCCCCTTACAGAGTTTACCCTATGGCTCTTTCTTAGCTCCTTCTCCCTCTGTTCTTTTCATCCTTTCCTTATCCATTTCTCCTTCCGTGTCTGTGATAAGGAACTACTGCTGCTCCTTTCCCCCCCTTCCTCCCCCTGTCTGCTGTCAGCCATTTCACTTGGCTTTTTCTGCTCTTGCATTCACCAGAGCCGATTTCAGTGACAGCCCCTTGGCAATTTCCCTTTGCTGGTGACTCAGGTAATTGGATCTGGTGCCTTGGGGAGCTGCCAGGCATGATGTCACAGCTCTGCAGAAAAAAATACCCTATGTAATTGCTTGATACACTAGCTAATGTCTCATCCTGGTGGAGGGAGGAACTCTGAGTCTGGGGGTTGCCAAGATTTCAGAGACTTGGGACTCTGTAGTCGAGGTGAATAAAGAATTATCTTTATTTTTTGTTTACACAAGCTCTTACTTGTTTACTATGTGCTCATTAACTATCCCCTGAACAGGCAGTCTGAATGTTCATAATGCATTCCGCAGTCCCTTTATGAAAAGGGAAGGACTGTGAACTTTTCATTAAACAAAAGAAAATGAGAATGAAACATCAATACAGCACAAGAATGGACAGCTCTACACACAATGGTGTAACCCTGCATCAGGGTTTATTCTGACCTTTAATAACATTTGCTTACCAGCATTTAAATGCACTTGAATCCTTTATTTCTACCAAGACTGCAAGAAGACATCTCTCTTTTCCTAGCAGCAAGGAATGGATCTGGAGGACAGGCTAGGGATCAAAAGGGGTCAGTGTTAGTCTCAGAGTAGACATGAGAATGTATCTGAAATCCATTAAGGGAAGCAGAAAGATGAGAATGAGCTAATGGGTGACTCTTGCTAACACACTAATAAAATGGAACTGAAAGTTTCTGGCTCTTCCCTGAACTGCCCCGTCTTGTTTGGAAAAGAAACTCTTGGGATTTTAGTATTCAGAAGAAGCTGACTGTTCCAAGTTCTGCTTTTCAGATGTTTTATGTTGGTCTTCCTTCTTTTGTAGACTTAAGGAGTACAGCCAGCAAGGATCTGGCAGAGTGAGATGCTTGGGCCTCAGCTCTCTTCCCACAGTTCATCTGCAAGGCTGAATCCATTGCTAGAGGTATTGATTGCTTTGCCAAGAGGAGAGGATAGGAGTATGAGAATTCAGAAAGGAAATATTTGATTGTCTTCACTGCAGGAAACATTTTCCCCAAGCAAAATAGGACCTGGATTTAACAAGGTGCTTGCAAATGCCTCAAAAGACCTCACAAGAAAATTGAAGCCTTGTGTCAGATATAGCCTGCTCTGGAACTCCAAAGTGAACAGACAATTTTGTTGCAAGAATGTTTTTGTCCTCTCCACTACTGCAGCTGGAGTGCTGTTGAATAACCTGGAAAATTTAGCAAGTCCTGAGAAACAATCAATCATTTTTGATAGGTCATACTCTCCAGCTAGAAAAGATCTGTCCTGACTTTCCACCATGCTCTGGCCAATTCAGCAGATGATAATGACTATTCCACCCGGCTGGTTCTCACACAAGCACAAATATTGTATTTCTCAGCTCTCCGTCATAGGTGTTTGTTCAGGCAGGTCTCCAAATCTGGGTTAGGTCTCCTGCCATGTTCTCTAACACCCTTGTATTTCTAATCCTGCCAGTCCAGGCCATTCTGTGGACTCCTGTGGCTTTGATGAAGAGATGAAGTTTCCAAACTTTGCTGCCTCAGTCCAGCCCTCCTGGAGTGACTCACTAGTTTAGTTTCCTCTTTAATGTTAGACCTGTGCAGTATTGCAGCTGCTCTGTGTGGCTTGGAAATTATTTTGACAGAGTCTGGAATAAAGGCAAGAAGGTTTCAGTTCCCATTTTTCCAGATTCTTACCTCCTCACACTCTGTCTTCTGATGGCACAGATGTATATGGAGATCTAAATGGTATCACACCTGCAGAAACATTCCAAGCAGATGGCACCACTCCACTTCTGGAAAAAGTGTTAAGAGTTCTTGCTGGGGAGAACAGGCCACATCTATCTATCATCTCTTTAGGACCTCAGATATCCACAATATTTTTTGCTGGCTTGTCCCAGTGACACCACTCAGTCAGACCTTAGCAGCACGGCTGATATCAGCAGGATACAGTTCAGCTACCTAGCAGCATAGTTAGATGGGAGCCCCTTCAGTTGTTGAGGAACTAGCAATGGCCTTAAAATTAAATTTTTAAGTCATAAAAAAGGATGAGGGAAACACAAATTTTTATCACTTCTGTAGAGGAATTTAAGTACTAAGTGGTAAAGCAAGTTGCTCTGGAGAAGCCATTTGCTCGGCAGCGAAGAAGTCTCCCTCTATCCACCAAGGTACAAGCCTCCCTCAAGGCTGCAGAGGGATCTCCACTGACATTTCCAGGACTGCACATACAACTTTCCCTGGTAATACATCCCCCCCCAAAAAAAATGTACAAGCATGTACGGTTTGAGACATGAAACACAAATCCACACCATTTTATCCTCTCAGATTTCCTTCTTGGATCACCTGAGATGTTCAGGATAGTCATTCAGAGATATTTATTGCTTCTGATTTCTCCACTTGAAATCCCCAGTCAGCCCAGAAGTTGTGTATGGATATAAAGACTTGGAAGGAACAAGTGACCTATGAATAATCCACATATTTATCAGTGTAAAAAACAGTGCCATATCATGACAAGGCAGCAGTACAATAAGGAAATGTGAACACCTTATTTGGGAGCTGGTGTGAGCATGGAGAAAGTTAACACTAGCAGTAGAACATACAAGGAAATACAAACTATTCCCAGTGGAAGGAGTGGATCCAAAGGTGGCCTGGCCAACTGCCCTCAAAACCATTTTAGGAGACTCCAGTCCGCCAGTCTGAAGACAGGGTGAACATATTGGAGGGGGCACTGAGATCAAACCAACAGATATACCAAAAGAGCAAAGAGACTACACACTCAGCCCCAGGGCAGAGAACAATTACAGCAGCTGACTGCCTCAGCAAGCCCAGAGATCAAAGAACAAAACATTATTAACTACTGCCATTATAATCATTAGCATAGTGCCCAGTAGTCCTGGTCATGGACCAGTACCCCACTGTGTTAGCCAGTGTGCAAACAGAGACGAAAAGAATGGGCCCTGCCCAAGGAATGCCGAGTTTAAATATTAAATGTGAGATGACTACAATGAGATTGGAGGGGACAAAGAAGCAATAGTGTCACAGACAGAGGAAAGGTGCTTGAAATCCAGACCAAAAACTCCTGGCTAACACCAAGACAGCCTCTCAATTACCTGGAAACAAGCAGGTTGCTTAAAGGTCTTTATGATGCACTCTGGTTCCTTTAATTCAGTGAGACAGTTTATACAGGTGCCAGATACTCATGGTTTGTGTCTTGAAACGGCAGCTGAAGGCATGTTTCAGTTATTCAGAATAAGGAGAGGAGAATGAATCTCGACCTGCCTGATTGAAGTCTGGACACTGCAGGTGCTCTGCAATGTCCTCTCCATGCTTACCAGCACATGTTGCCTGTTCCAACACTGCCCACGAGGCAGAAACCATGGGCAATGTCTCCCTACAGAACAGGGGAATTGCACTGTCTGTTCTCAGTCTAGTTTCCATGGTTCCCACCTTCCAAAAGCCACATCACACCTGGCACTTGTTCCTCTCAAACGAGGAAGACTGAAAAGGCTGTTCATCCTCAGGTGGTCCAGGACTGGTCTGAGGCACAGCTGGATCTGGCAACTGATTCTTATGAAAGAGGATAGCAGATACCTCTCGCTTGCACTGCAGGGATCAGCTGGGTGATGTGCCCCTGCACCAGAACAACTGCCCCTGAGTCACTTCTCTGTCTTTCGTTAAGGATAATATCCATTCTATTTTTAAAATAAAAACAGAGTCCATGTTCTTCCAAATGTTTCTAGTCAATGTTATGACTAACAAATGGTGGTATTTTTGATCTTCCTCTAGTATATCCCCATGAAGAGCTTACAATGTTTTAGGCATCAGTTCATGTAATCTCCCCATCTGTAATCTCATATCTCCCTGTCATGGTCCATTACCCCTGTGCCACCAGTGGAGAGGATGGTGCCTCATACATGGAATGACTTACTCAGAGCCACACGCCCAGTAAATGTTGACATTGGAATTTGAAAGCAGAAAAGACATGTCTGTCCACACTGGGTCTTCCAGCTCTAGGCAGAATTCTCCCACTCCCATGTGATTCCCTTATAACCACATCTGTGAAAAAATGTCCTGCTTAAACCTTCCTTTTAATCTTTCTTCTGATGTCTCCACATTCTTATTTTGTAATGGTCATGCTCACATTTTGCTCATTTTCCCAGTGCTCTTATAACCTCCTCAGATGGAATTTTTTTCCCCTTTAAAAAGAGATTCCAGCCACTTCTTGGAAATCTCTGTATTTTATATATTTCTAGATCAGATAGTGGGATAGAGCCTATTCCTCAGTATCTGAACATCTCATAATCTTTAATATATTCATAATGACAATTTTCCAAGAAGGAGGGAGATATTACTTTCTGTATTTTAAAATCAGGAAGCAGAGGCACAGAGGGACTAACCAAAACCACTAGCCAGTGCTAAGCATTCATACAACAAAAGTCAAGGGCTAAAACAATGAGACAATTTCAAATTCTAACACTGCTCTTAATTTTCTGATTTCTGAAATTGTTAAGGGGTCAATTCTTCCATCTGTTATCTGCTGTCATGAGGATGTGTCCACGTAACAAATCTTGAAAGCACACAGTCCCACGACTCCAGGAACAACAGCTTGAAGAACAATAAGGGACTGTCCCTGTGCTTCCAAAATGTCCAAAAGGAGACATCTCAATAGCAAGTAGGACAAATGCCTTAGCAGAATCCTTCCCATGGTGGCCCATAAGAAACCAGATTTGGTTAATAACGGCAACACTGATTTTTATAATACCTGTTTTGATCAAATAGTCATGTACTTTCCCCAAATACAGTCTCCAGCTAGCACTGCTGGAATCAGAAAACTAAGCTTGGTGGACCACTGATATGACTCAGTAGGACATTTTTTACACTGATATAGAGGTCTGGAAAATCATAAACCCCCTTTATTTTATTAAATGAATTGTTACTGAATTTGGTTAACATAGAGAAATATAAATGAAGATAAAAGGACGTCTTTTTTCCTGGTTTGTTTGGGTTTTTTAATAGCAATACATAGAATCTCAATTTCTTTTGTAACCATTCTTTATACTGGAATTTTTGGTTTATACTGGAATAATATTACTATGTCTCCTTTAACTTCTTGATGTCACCACTGGTAACAATTTAGGAACTGCACATTGGACTATGCCATACAATGTGTCTGCAGTTTTTCTTTGCATGAACAGTCCCAAATGAAGGGCCATATAATCTCCTTCTTCAGTCAAAGACTGCAGGTACTGTCCCTAAGTAATCAATTGCCTTGCCTGGACACCAAAATATCTCAACAGAGGTATGTAATTAAGACATATCAGTGTGTCTGTATTGGTTTATGGGATAAAAATGAGAAGCCAGATGTCTAGCTAAGGAAGTATTTAGAGCCCACATATTCTGGTCAGATGAATAAAAATTATTATGCATGTCTGGGAACAAGACTATTAAAAGGAGGAACGAGGAACTCTGTGAGGCTGGCAAGCATCTAAACAGACCAGCTACCCAAAAGATCAGTTAACTGCTCACCTCATGCACTTCACAAAGAAACAAAACAGCACACCAAAGTACATTTCATCCTCTGGCATTTCATCTCACATACTCAGAAATATATCTTACAAAAAGGCAAACTGCCCTCTTAGCAGACTATGGAAGACACCTAAGTGGCTAATTTACACAGGGTCCTAAGGTTTAGAAAGCTCATGTTAGGCAAGGTGTATGCCACCCTGAATCTTTCATTTTGGTTTCTGTTCAATAAGCTTCAGAATACCAAGACAATTCTAGCACGCTGGAGAATATAATATGATGTGTGCAAATATTTACACAGCTAAATAGCATTGTTGTTTGGTTCTG
This sequence comes from Manacus vitellinus, assembly GCF_001715985.3. Lineage (NCBI taxonomy): Eukaryota > Metazoa > Chordata > Aves > Passeriformes > Pipridae > Manacus > Manacus vitellinus. Next base: position 20,726,196 of record NW_021940750.1, read on the forward strand.
AACTGCTTAGCCTGGCATTCGTTCTGTGAAACTGGGAAACAGTTGGTGAAGTATAAAAAGAGGGTAACGTGACTGATACCAAACAAAGGGACAATATGGAATATCTTGTCCCACTAAAACCATCAGCATTGTTTTTGATGCATTTACAAATCTGAGTGATAAAGTAAATGTTACTGATACAGGTTTCTGTAAGGCAGCTGACTTTGTCTTTCTTGGCATTTGATAAAAAAGTATCACTACATAAATCAATGTCACCCTTACTAAACAAATTCAATTCCCCCTCAACTCATAAAAAAGTAATTGTAAACCGAGGATTATCATTATATGTGAATTATTCTACCAAGCACCTAAGAAATCTGTTTTGAGTGCAAAACTACTCAATATCTCTATTAATTAACTAAAAGAAAAATAGAGAATCCATTTCTGTGACAGAAGAATTGGCAGAGAAATAAATAATGATGGGACATGGTAGTTATAAAGATCATCTTTGTAAGGTAGGCTTATCCAAACAACAAGTCTGACTACAGTCAAGTGCAAAGTCATATAACTAGCACAAGAACTTCCCAAATGGGAGTGTATCCAGAACCACAGGGACCTGGAAAAATATTTCAAGATGATAAGAGAAAACCAAAGACATACATCTGAAGAAAGGACATTGATCAGCTGGAAAGGGTTCTGAAGCAAGTTACAGAAATAATATGGGAGTCATAAAACACATCCCTCTATGACAGACTGGGATGCTTAATATGTTTATTTAAGGCAGTTTATTTACAATCTCTAAGTGGATATAGAGGAAAGAGTTCTGACTGTACTTGACTGTATTGTTTTTAAGAAAAAACACCTATCAACATTTGGTGGTTTGAATCAGACACAAGGCAGATTTAAATAAACACACCAAAAAAAGCTTAACAGTAAGGTGAATTATCTTGTCTAGTATGCAGGAGAAATTCTGCTCTTGGTGTTCTTTAATTCAAGAGAGAGCTTAAAAATATGCTCCCACTCAGCCCTGGCTCATCCCTTACATGACTGAAAACCTGACAGAAACACCTGCTGAAGATCTATTGTTTGTGACACACCCAGCACAAAATGAACTGTTCTTCAGCTGGTCACTTGTGGAACAGTTAGTGTTAAAGGATGTGGAGAGAGGGGTAGGACCTGGATATCGTCATGCCACTGGTTCACTAAGTTGAACAAGGATTTGGAATAGAAGGGTACTAAACTCAGGAGAACACAATGCTGTCAGAGAACAGACTGATCCCCTCTCTCTCCTTGGACTTGACTTCACAACTTTTCTCTAGCTTGATTAAACCCAGCCTGTCCTAAACCACTGTCACAAGCCAACTACCATGGATGTGATGGAGGTAAAAAGCATAGCAACACCCAGTTCACTCCCCTACCTATACTAGTTTACCAGAGTATGCAATCATGTTCATCAGTAAGGTCATTCAGCACAATTCTGTATTGAGTAGTGAGAAAGAAATTTTACAAAGTAATTTTTTCTCAATCTTTTCATAGAGTAAGTGAATAATGACTCTTATTATAGGGCAGGCCTTGCATACCTACAACTGTGCACAATTTGGGTGGAGAAGTAGGTGGCAGAACTGCAAAGCCTCTGACTTGTGGCTTTTCCACAGCCAGGACTTGTGCCCTTATTCACTGGGAGGATGACGTGGTGAGAGCTGCAGCCATGGAGTCACAGGGAAGCTATCAAGGAGGGAAAATAATAAAATTGCTATATGGAAATGCATCAAACATTTGAAAGTAACACTGAGGGGATGGTAGTGCTAAGGGTATCAACAGTTTTTTACTTGTGTCCAGGGGAGAATATTTGCATGTACTCATGTAACTCTCCTCTATGAATACCTGATGAGTGTGTAACATGAAAGAGTGGTGTATGTGTGTACATGCAGGGTTTTCTTCTCCTCCTTTTGTGTTTTATAGAACCTATGACAGGTGTGACTGCTGATTTGAAATAACCCCAAGTCAGACACCACACAGCCCACTGAAATGAATTAATCTTTGCATCATTCTGATTCTGGGATTTGATATGGGCTGGGTTTTTTTCAGTTGCTACTGCTGTTGCTGTCACAAGTTCCAGCACACATATTCCAGTTTAGTCTCCACACTCTGTGGGACACATGACACTGAAAATGACAAGTGGCTACAGGTTTTGCCAACAAGAATCTGGGACACACATCAAGGGAAGAATCAGTCTTTCATCCCTAAGACTGGCTGCAGCAGAAAACTTGATTGCTGCTGGTTCATGTGTACTTAATCCCTTTACCCCTGAAAACTTTCTTGACCCATCTTCCCTTCAGCTGCTCAAACTCCTGCCTTATGCTTGTGCTACACACAAAGATAGGATTAAATATCAAGTGCCCTAGACAAAATTATATCCCTTCTTCCAGATATATTATATTTTCATACCAAAATCAGTTCACAATTTATTAAATATGATTTATTAAACATTTTCTTGGGCTAGAGACACAGAATTGGAAAGGTAAAGCTTTATGAATCAAACTCTTCCATAGCAGCTGCAGAGAAGCTCAGGAGTTTGAAAACCTATGCAGGCTGCATGCTGGTCCACATGCATATAAAAGCATAAGATATCCTCTGGTCAAACCAGGAGAAGGGCTATATCAATTTGAGAGACAAATCAACAACCTCAGCTTAACCTGTTCATGTGCCCCTACTCTGAGGTTTTAAGTAAAGTTATAAAGAGTTATTGAAATCAGCTTGCAGAACTGAAATTTAATAAAAATATTAATCAGAAAATTCCTATTTCGGTCAAATAGTCAAGTAAATAGAAAATAAAGACATGTAGGACCATAAGGGCTCTCAGAGAACACTCTTATTCTAAGGTAGTATATCTTAACAAGTGCTCACAGAGCTCTGTCTAATCTATGCTGAAACAAAGAAAGGGATACCTTGCCTTTACTGAATCAGGTTTTGACCAGAAACTTACAAATTCTGGTCTTTGACTAGGACCAGCACAGACCTGTATGGAGGCTCCTTTTAAAATGCTAGCCACCTTTTCGACAGCAAGCACCTTACTGAGAAGTCTTCTTCAAAATGTATCTTCACAAATTGTGCTCCTATTTCACGATGACTAAATTTACCTCACATTTCTGCCATATGCTTAGAAGAAGGTTAGATCAGACACTGAAATCCTTAATAAAATCCAGACATAAATACCTATTATTTTGTCATTCAGCGTTAGGCAGTTACACTGTCAAAAAGGGATTTAGATTGCTTTGACATTATTTGTTCTTAACAAATGAAGCCAAGTTGTCCTCGATTACCTTGATATCCTTTAGATGCTTATGAATTGATTATTTGATAATTTATTCCAGTGTTCTTTCAGATATTGAAGCTAGCTGACTTGCTTACAATGTCAAAGTCCACTTTTATCCCTTTTTAAGATGGATGCTTCCCTGTCCTCTATTGATTCTCTTTAACCTCTCCATACCCATATTAATGCTGAGCAAGTGATTAAGTACTCTGCTCAGCAGTGACGCTGTGATGAACTGGTATCTCATGCTCCACTGCAAGGCATTGCGGGTTAATACATTCCTGACTTGGAGCCCTGTTGTGTATTACTGAACCCTGTGAGTTGCTATACCTTCAGAAACCTCTTTTGCTCATTTTTTTCAGAAAAATAGTTAAGGTTTAGTTTCAAATTTCTCTCTATATGTAGTGCAATATGGACGGTAAAACTAGATCTTGCTAACATTAAAATTCACCAAAGCATCTTGCAATTGAATCCTTTCTGAGAAATGGGGATTCACCCTGGTTTTGCAAGTGAACTACTTGATAGTAGAGGGAAAGAAGTTTTAGGTGGATTGTAATACAGTAGAGTAAAAATAGAAACATATGGTCCTACCACTGATGAAATAAAACCTGCTAATAGTTATGCAAAGAAAATTTGGAAAAGTATTTTGTCTATAAGGCTGATGTGCTACAGCACTGTCAGGCTTGCTCTGTGTCAGAAGAAAGCTGGACACGGGAATGTAGCAGCCAGTGAGCTACCGTTAAATTCAATATTTGTGCTGCAAAATGCTGGTGGATACGTGTGTTTTATTTAGATTTTTATTTTTTAATTTTAATTGATACTGTGTTCTAGTATCATGAACCAATTAATGATTAACTACCCTTTTTAAAACCTTTACGACACTGACAGTAAAGCAGTGCCATGATGCTTCTATGAATTATAGTCCTATTACAATCCTATTGAGTCTTTTGGACTAAAGGTTTGTGGGCCTTCAAAAGCATGCACATGGGAGTGCTGATCTCTCTCCCCATGACAGACCCCTTACACTGACATTAATATAATCTCCCAGTGGCCAGGAGATTGCCCAGTATCTGTAGATATTGGAGTTGTTTAGTATTGGTACATTGAGAGTTGTGGCATGATCTTGGGAAGAGTATATTACTACAGCGCACTGGAGAAAACCTAATTTTAAAGCTGCAGGATCAAAATATCAGAAAGGCTAAAACTTACATGCCATAAAAGGCTTGTGATGCCACATGGATCCCTGCTACCATCAAGTCAAATGCCCTTACATTAGAAAACAGCTCTGAACCCTCTGGCACAGGACTTTATTTTGTCTGCACAGAGCAACACTGGCCTAAGCTGTATAAGCAGGGACATTACCTATACAAGCATCTCTATTGGTACTGCATGGAATTCCTTTCACCATATGCTCATATACTCTCCCTCTAGAGAACCTGAGAGCAAAACAATGCATGGTACCCCACTGGGCTGGTTCTTTCCCATGTCTCAGGAAAGGTAAAACCTTTTTCTTCATTATAACTGATTTAATGGTACTTTTCAAGTTGTTTCTTTCCTTACTCCCTCTCTCTCACTGTTTTACCTCTTTTCACTCATGCTTTCTTTTTATCTCTTTTTTCTTTCACCTTCTTGTCTTTTCTCTGCTGTTTTCAGATCTGCCTTCAGTAAAGCCAGAGAAGATTTATATCTTTAAGCAAAGTGATCAGTAAAGCCATGACCCTGTTTACAGAATGCTTTGTCTTCCATTATCCTAGGGTTCAGAAGAAAAGTGCTATCAACATGCAAAGAAAGAGGCTTTTCTAATATATTCTTGGATAGTATCAAAGACGGCCTTGGTGTAGAAAGTATTAGGGGAAGGCCAAGGCCTTCTGGAGCTCTTCACATGACTTCTTTGAAGGCAGAAGATGCTGCCATCCCTGTCCATCTCATGAGAACAAACATGCTTACAAGCAGAAAGGATCCATTTCAAAGGCGCTCTAAATATCACTGGTGTCTGGAGTAAGAAAATTTTGCAGAGGTCAGCTATAGCTAGCACTGCAGGCAGGCCCAGGAGAATGAATACAGAGCTACCAGCACTACCCATACCATGACCAAACCTGAACCTCTGCTGAGGACTGTCCAAGATTTCACTGACAAAGAGGAGCACAGGAGCAACTCTTCATGGGCCACTCTGCTATCTTGTTTGAATACGGGAGGTTTGACACCAATTAGTAGCACAGAAAATCTGATTGCCCCGGAGGTAGTTTTGGTAGGATTGGCTGAACCACAAACAGTACGGCTCAGAACAGAGCAGAGCTTGACCTCTTCTTCAAAGCCAGTGTTAAGCCTTCCTGTCATCTGCAGTCTAAGCTGTTCTCAGGCATCCTTTACCATCTATCCCAGCCATAGGGGACATTTGTCTCAAATACAAGTTGTGACTGATGCTTTACAACAGATCTAAGGAGTCTCATGACACCAAAGTGCACTAAATTGGGGAACGGGGGATGTTGTGCAGCATCTTTAGTTCAGGATATACTTTAGTCATTGTGTTGATGGTGAGCTTCTGCAAGCAATACGCAAGAGAGCTCCCTGTATTATGAAGTGTGAGTCATTCTAGGGGCATAAAACCACTCATGGTTAACAAAAGATGGATGATTCCGATGTTGGAACTGCAGATTTTTTTAAGTACAGTATGCCTGTAACTGCACCGAGTGGAGAGATGAACCTCGACACACACGTCTTTCACCACCCATGCAGGCACACTGTCAAAGCACCACAGTGCCTTAGTACAAGCCAAATACAGCTTCCAAGTCTGTGTATGCAAGTAATTAGAAACTTTGTGTGTATACTGTTTTTTTCCCCTCTGTTTTCTACAATTTAAATTGTCCCTTTACAGTCAGTACAGAATGGTTTCTTCCAGTCCCCAGGCACATTTTTTCCTAGCACTTTTGCTGTGTCCCTCAGGTTTTTCCTACGTTTGGTGTGATGGAGATTGCCCACATGTACTTTGAGCAATTTAGACTTTACTTGTTTCTATACTGGTATGTATATGATTTCTTACCAGCTTTCTCAAAACACTTAACAGATAAGTTTATCCATATTTGCATTTGTCTACATCTACATTTGTCTACATAAACAGATTTCATCTGCTAGAGACTATTTCTGTGTTGATTTGGTCAGAAGTGAATTTAAATATGCTACTGACCTTATGCAATAGTTAAAGCTCCTGCTTGGAAACAGCCACATTTTCTCCTATTACCTATTTTCTCCTGCAAAGAGGAGCGATTGAGCTGAAAACTGAGGATCTCCTCCTTCCTGACCTGAATCTGCCCTAAAATTCAGTTGGCTTGCTTGTTTGTGAAAACCACCTCCCACCACGCTGGCCAAAAACAATTAATTGCCTGCTGGGCCTCCCCTGTCTATCTCAGCTCATTGCTCATCTCTTATTATTAGACTGTGAACACTTTGGGACAGAAATCCTTTTTTTAGTATTACGGTATAGAGGGATCTTGGACCACAGGTAGGACTCTGAGGTGCTACTGGAAAAGTAACCAGAAAACTCAAGTGCTCTGTAACCTCATTTGGCAATTTATAATTCTGAGTTTGGCACCACAACACACAATAAAGAGAAGCAGGGAGACTGGGCTCTGGAACTGCCTGGACTGTTTGATTTTTGAAAAGGCACCATGAGTGGGAGACAGGAGGAGCTCGCTGGGAGTGAGGTAGCTCTAGGCCTGCTCCACGCGCGGAAGTTCCGCACAGCCACCGAGTCTGGCTGCTCACGGCCACCAGGCTGTGTTCTCGCTCTGAGCTGGCCCCAGCTGCTGTTCCTTACTCCTTTGACGTGTATCTGTGTGTTACATGACTATAGAAGGAGCAATCAGTCAGCTCCCAGGAATCTTAGCAACAGCCGCGTCCCCAGAAAAGGCTTGTAGCAGCTGGAGCAGTGATGACTCAGCAGCATGGGCTCTCTGGCCTCTTGCTGATCCCTGGCAAGGACTGCAGTCCAAGTTCTGGCTCCCTTGTTTGGGTCAGTGCTTTCTTGCTGGCACCAGTAGATGAATTCCTGGATCCTGCTGGCCTTGGCATTCAAAAGCAACCAAAAATGAGCTGATAGCTGCAGCCAAAAAAGTTTTTTGTTCTCTTTTCTCTTTAACGACAAATTAAAGAACAAACAAAAAAAATACCCCAAAAACACCAAAACCAAATAACAGAAACAAACTGAACAAAACCTGCAGAATCCTGTTAGTACACTGTAACAGGACACAAATGACACAATTCATCTGTAGCAGATGCGCAGGGGAACATGGTCACATGCCAGGAGACCCACGTCCCTGCTGCCCCTTGGGGAATGAAACAGATCGGTGGATTGGGGCTGGGCTGGAAACTATACAAAACATCACTAGAAGGTCTGTTTATTTTCTGTACCGAGAGTTTGGGGTTGTGATGTTGAGTAACTCCGTCGACATTTCACCTAGTTTAAGGCACTAGTGCAATGAATCTATTTGGCCTCGAGTTGTTTTCGACTCCAAGGATATGTTTATATCACAGACTCTCTCCACCCTCCTGCAGTAATTCCACAGACCCAGAAGACAGATTGGGATTAAGGAGTCACGGGTCAGGACTGCACCGTGTCCGCGCGGCGGGAGGAACCTTCTGCTGGGACGGCGAAGGGGCTCGGGTGTGGGTGGGCAGAGGGTCTGCAGGGTCCCCGTGCAGAGCTGCGCCGGGAGCGAAGCCCCTGCAGAGCCGAGGGGAGAGAGAGCAGGAAAGGAGGGGCTGCAGGAGCCCGGATGGGGGGCTCTATGTCTGGATTCTTTTGGCAGAGGGCTGCCGGGAAGCTTGCTGGTCCTGCGCCAGGCTCCAGCAAGCTCCGCTTAGTCCCTCCCTTTCACGAGCACTAAAAATTCATCCTGAAACAAAAACAGCCATGTGTGTGTGTGTGTGTGTAACAATCTGCCTTCTCAGCAGCACCGCCGCCACCCCAGCATCGCTGGCCTCATTACTGGGAGCAGGAAATGAGTAAAACACAAATGGCTGGGGAGGAGACAGAAGGGGCCGCCCCGCTCCCGGCCATGGGGGCTGCTGGGAGCTGCCGCGCCTTGATGCAGATGTCGGAGACCTCAAATGTCTGCCGGAAATTACAGCTCATGTCGGGCGGGGAGACGTGCGCTTTCCCGGCTGGGGAGCCCAGCGGGAGCCCCTGTCCCCCCCGCCGCCCTCCCC